>NC_138972.1:148502500-149017500 GCF_055761805.1 Camellia sinensis | reverse complement strand
GATGAAGCAAAAGGTTTAAATTGAGCTCTATACATGAACATACACCTACAACAGTGAATAAACATACATAAATACAAGATTTGAAGGTGGAGAAAAGTGAGATCGGAGATCTGTACCTCAGGCTACAAAATCTGGAGGTATATGTATGTGGGTCTGTGTAAATTTCAGAGGAAAATCGAGTGATCTGAGACTTTTTAGGACAAATAGAGAGAAGATGAACAGATCACAAAAAGTGCGGGCTCAGACATGTATTGTATGACCTTCTCTCTCTCTCTCTCTCTCTCTCTCTCGGTCTACTTTCTCTCTCTAGTTTCTCATCCGGACTCGAAGCAAACGTTAAATCTAGCTCTCAAATGAAACCAAGAGGAGGAGAAGAAATTAGACAACCGCCCTCTTTCGTAGAGTCGTAGACTCGTGAGAAATTGTTTATAATTTATGTCTAAATAATTTATAATTTATAATTATAAATATAAGTTGATTTGTAATTTATAAACTAAGTATTTTTTGTTTTACTTAAAAAATAAGTTGATTTCTGACTTTTAAAAAGTTATAAATTTTAAGCTAAAACTAAGCACATCAAAATAGTTTAAATTAAACTAAAAATTGAAATAAGCAGTTTTTAAATTGCACCAAACAGGCACAACATTTTAATATATTATATAACAAAATTTTATACTATAATATTAATATAATATATAGGTAAATAACTATATTATAATTATAATAAGACCTGGGTATAAAGCAAGCACATCAGCAAAGATGGTTGTTTGACTTTTGTGGTTCCCATTTTACCCATCAACCACACATTGGGTTTTATTAGTAGTTAGGGGCTGTTTAGGATATTAGTATTTTTTTATTTTTTATAAAAAAAAATATTCAGAAAATTAAAGAAAGTTGATAGAAAAGTAAAGAGAAGATGTTAATAAATATTAATTGATGTGACCTAAATAAATATATATATACGTAAAAAAATATACTTTTTTAGCGTATACCAAACAAGCATTAGTAATTTGCATCCTTAAAATAGTATATTTTTTATTTTTTTAAGTTATATTCAGTGTGTTTGATTTTAATTTTCTGAATTCAATATTTAAAAAATTGAGTTTTTTTTTGGTATTTTTTTTTTAAAAAAATTTTAAATTTTTTTTTTTATTTTTTTAGATGCACCTTATTTAGATGTATCTAAATAGTAAAATATTTGTGAAAAAATATTTTAAAAAATTAATAAATACATAAAAATATTTAAAAAATGTACTATTTTTTTGTATTTTTTTTGTATTTTTTGATATTTAGTATATTTTTAAAGATTTTTTTACAAATATTATACTTTTTAAGTGTATTTATGTTAGGTATGTCTAGATTTTTTTAAAAAAAAATTGTTTAAAATATTAAAAAAATTCATTGAACACATTAAAATATGGAAAATAAAAAAGTAAAATTTTTTTGAAAGCTGTTTTTTGAAAACCAAAAGCAAACAAGCTGATTAATTTTTTATTTTTTTACATATGTTTTTTTGTAAAAATTTTTAAAAAATATTTATTTGGATCATTTCAAACAAACCTTTAATTAAAGAATTTGATAAGAAAAATAAAAAATAAAATAAAATGTAATCTCACTTTCTATTTGGCTATAAAGAAAAATATATGGAAAAAAAAAAAGAAAAGTGGGATGTATCATTGCTTTTTTGAATTGGAAAATGAGTGGGAGCACTAATTAGTGCTACCACTAATGATGTGGCAGTGAGTCCCACCCACTGTCACAATGTTTTTGTGCCTTGTTTTTTTTTTTTTTTGTTAAAAGTGGGTGCCAACTCATTAGTGGTACTTTAGAGCACCACTTTTAGTGAGATGCATCATTGCTTTTTTGAATTCTATCAATTTCCTTTCCTCTTTCATTTCACTCGTCAAATCCTTCAACCAACCATAGCCTTAGGATATGTTTGTTTGAAAAGACTAGATAAAAGGATTATAACGTTAGTTTTGAGTTAATACTTTTTCGATTATTTGATTGAGAGTTATGTGTATTTGTTGGCTTACATTATTAACCTTTGAAAGCCAAAAAACTAATAGTATCTCATATTTATTTTGTCATGGAATTCGATATTTATAAATGACTCTTTTAATAAGTTTTATGTATGGTTAGAAAAATATGAAGAAGACTAGTTTCTCAAAAGACTTTTATCTTTCTGAATTGTTTACGATACTATTAAATTTGAATTTTATTTTATTTAAAGTATATTTTATTAAGACTATTTTTAATTTTATTTACATACGACATTAGAAGTATATTTTTATTTATGATTTTACTAATATAAAAAGGAAAAAAAAAAGAATAAGAGAAACTATTATGTATCATAAGATTAATTTACACAAGTTTAAAATATATATATATATAGTATATATTGTTTTTCTTCTTAACATTAGAATAATATTTTTTTATTCTTTTGTTAATACCAAAAAAGAAAAAGAAAAAGAGACTTATATATATCACAAGATTAATTATACATATTTACAAAATAATCAACATATTTTTTTTAAAAAAAATAAAGAAATAAATATTATATATTCAGAGTTAATTTTATCATTTAACTAGTTAATACTCAAAATGAAAGAAGCAAAATTTTGATACAAATGTAATGATAATAATGAGACAACAAAAAAATCATTTATGGACGAAATGATAAATTGTAAATTGATTTAAAATGTAGCGGATTGATTGGTAGAATTAAAAGTAAACAAGTTAAAATAAGATTACTATAAAAATATATTTATAATAATTAATTATAAATTGATTGGGTATAAAGAGAGGTGGTGAGTATGAGCATGGTGACATGGGCGTGGAGGAGGTGCAGGTGAGTGGAATTATAGTAAGGGAGGCACGCTTTCATCATGAAAAGTAGTTGCTTGCCCCCTTTCCCCTCTTCCTCTTTGGTCTAAACCCTAAATCCACATTACTACACTTTAGATCTGATTTTGTAGGTGTGTCTTTGTCCCAAACTGACTCCCATTTTGTTGTAATTAACCAAAACATAAGTTTTAATTGGTTTAAAATAATATGTTAGATTGTTTTTAGTCTGGTTCATTGCACTATTTCAGTGATAATTTATTGTGTTCATTTATTAAGACCTAGGTACGTATCACACGATTAAAAAAAAAAGAAAGTGTAAACACATTATTTTATCATCTTAATCTTTATTAAAAGGAAAAAAAAAGAAGAAAAAAAAAAGAGGAGCGGCCAAGTATGATTTTTATTTTTTTATTTTTAAACACTAAAATAACAAAATCATTGATTATAGATCATAGATGATCTACATATCAAGATTTAAAAAATGAATAGAATAAATTATTGAAGTAAGGACTTAACGAGCTAGACTAAATCACCGAATCTAATCCAATTCACAAACTGTAGATGATCTACATATTAAGATTTAAGAAATAAATATAATAAATTATTGAAGTAAGGACTCAATGAGCTGGACTAGACCATGGAATTTAATCCAATTCGCAATCTGTAGATAATCTACGTACCAAGATTTGAAAAATAAAAATAAATAAATTACTGAAGTAAGGATTCAGCGAGCTAGACTAGACCATCAAATCTAATCCAATCCACAAACTCATGGTTAGAAATTTATAATTTGAAGTAAAATTAATAAACTTTTTAAATATGGAACTTACAATTTTAAATTAATAACTGTGTTTTTATTTACATAGAGTTGTTTTGAAAAATAAGTTAAAAGTTTATTTTAAATTTTTTTGAAAAAATATATTATAAAAATAAAAAGATGATATGATAAAAAAAATTAAAAATCAAAAAAACTTTTCAACTTCTTTGTAAAAGAGGCCATGCTCTCACAGTCTGTCAACAAAGTTCATTTTGGTCCAGAGTCAGTCAGCCAAACTAGAACCCACTGATGATCCTATGTTCAAAGTATGTTTCGGAAATGACTTCAAAAAAACGCGTCTTTGATGTCTGGAATAGAGCTCAAACTTTGACTAGTTCTGACGTTATTGTTGGTCTCTGGACTAAACTATTAATCAAACTATTTGGTTTTTGAATTTTTAAAAATGATTTTTAAATTTTTTATTTTTTTTGTTTTGTTATTTTTAGTAAATATATTTGTTTTTATATTTTAGTCAATTTTTATTTTTTTTAAATGTACTTAATCTAAATATATTTGAAAAATAAAATATTTCTGAATAATTCTTTTTTTTAATTCAATAAATATAAAAAGAAAAATGTTTTTTTTTTTTTGTATTTTATGATTTTTTTACAGAAATTTTCATAAAATTTGCACATTTTAAGTAAATCTAGATTAAGTTGATCTAAAAAGTTTAAAATATTGATTAAAATATTTTTAAAAATATTAAAACTAAAAAATACAATTTAAAATTTAAAAAATTATTTTTAAAAGCTCCAAAACTAAACAGATTTTTCACATAGTATTTTGGTCACAATAGTTCTATACACACATAAATGAGTGTCCTGTGAATTTTCTATGTGGCAACTTTTTAGCTCCACAATCTTAAAAATTAAAATTTTCTGTCGAATTAAATTGCAGAAATTGAAGAAAAATCCAATTGTGAAGTAGTTGGAAGTTTCGAACAATGCTTTTTGGCATTCAAGACCCCATTGTTTTTTTTTTTGGCTTTTCACAATAGTAATTAATGGTGGGGTTTCTATCTTTCCAATTATGAAGAGGTGGGTTTAGCAAATATTTTTTAATATTTTTTTAAACATTAAAAAAATTAAAACAAAATTACAGTTAAAAAAGGATATATATTTAGCCTTTGTTTGAAAAAAAACATTTTTAGTCTGACTTTTTGACTCTTTTAACCGAACTAAACATTTCCATTCATAATGAAATTTTAGTGTTTTTTTGTAATTTTATAAGAGAAAAAAATAAAATAATTATAATTTAAATATGACATATTGTCTTATTTCCTTTTTAACGTATTTTGTCTTTCAGTGAACTTTTAGTCTTAACCATCTTGTTAAATAGGGCCTTAACAACTTCAACCACACTCTCTACTTTTCACTTGTTAAAGTACAAAAAAAAAATACACTCTTTATTTTACTTAATCACCTTAGTTATTGTATTCTTCAACCATACTCTTTATTTTAGCTAATCATTCAAACTAACTTAATTAATTTTTAAAACAAAAAATACTAATTGTTGATATTTTACTAATGTAAATTTGCAATAAGAATAAATTTGTCCATGCAAGCATACAAAACCTGTAGAATGAGGAGAAAAAAAAATACAAAATAAGTTATTCCGTAATTCATCAAACAGAATTGAAAAAATATATAAAATTGCTACATACACATATACATTTATAAAATATATAAAATCTCAAATCCAAGACATATATATACAAAAATTCAAAACATATACATATATATTTGTTTGGAGAGCTTATGGGGCTCTTTAATTGTAGCTAGCAAAAATTTAGGATGGTAAAATAGTTAATCCAATAATCAGTCTATTGGAGGCTAAAATTAGAATTATATTAACTAAAATGCCTAATAAATATTTTTTAACTATCCTCCTGGAAATGCTTAGCTAGTGAGAAAGTCAAGTAGAAAAGTTGTGTTTTCTTTTCTTCCTTTTTACCAAATAAATCAGCAATCGACAAATAATTTTTTTTAAAAAATGGCTGAAATATCCAAAAAATTGGCTATTTAAGCCATAGCTAAGAAAAGAGAATTACAATAACTGTATTATTATTATATTGTGGACAATAATTCTTCTTTGAGAAAATAAATGAATGAAGATAAGTATCAATGTTCACAATGAAAGTTAGCATTTTGACAAGGCCAAAAAGACATGATATGAAAGCAACTTACTTGATTATTAATGCTCTAACAAAATAAAAGTTGTACAAAGTTGACCCCACAATATATAAAGTTCAAAGCTACAGAGCTAACGTTTTCACAGAGAAGACTATGGCTTCTTATTTCCGTAAATATTATTATTTGTCATAAAATTTTAGATGTATACATATCATTTTATATATAAAATAGTCCTCAGTATAAAAATATATATGTCACTCTTCTTCTATCTTGAGTTATCTTCTATTTTACATTAAAAAAAATTTATTCATTCTATTTGAAATTACTTTTATGATATTTAATTTTTTTAATATATATATATATATATAATTTATATATCATATATACGAACATGTGTGTTTTGTATATATGGTGAATTTTTTTTTTCTTTTGGCCCCTCCGATAATAAAATTATAGTTCTGTCCCTGTACACACATGCCCTCCAATTAAAGATAATGAAATTCAGTGACTCATGATATTTTTGCCTAACTATAGTCATAAATTTTTCATTAACATTTAAAAAAATGTTATGCATAGTTTTAATTTCCAATTTTTTTTTTTTTTGCACTTAAACACAAATAATTAAGTTTTACATTCATTTATTAATATGGGTTTACTACTTTGAAAAACCAGATAATAGTATTTCAGAAGTTTAGTTTGACAATATTAACTTCATTATATGTTGTGTTAGTCTTGTGGCCCATGTTAATAATATGATCTTTTTTCATTTGTTAACTTTTTATGTAGATTATTCTTGGAATATATATATATATATATATATTGATTAATTTGTAAATACACATGACAAAATTATAAAATTACAACACTCAAGGCTTCTTACCATACTACTTCTTCTAGGGTTTAGACATTAATTAACATGAGTTTGGAATTCTTTCTCTCCTCTCCCTCCCCAATATTTTTCATTTTTGATATGTCTCCATCTAAAGCAATATTGTACAATGTAATGTTGTCTGAATCAATTGCTATTATGTTGCTATTAATCATGTTGTTGTTATTTTCTGTCGAAGAAGTAGCAATGATCTCAATACATTCTAATTCTCTGGAGTTCTTTGATGGTATTAATTGATAAATTCTCTTCAACTCTTTACCTTTCCCCCATAAAATCACGTATAATCCGCATATTATTACCACAGCTCCTAGCACACTGGTTATTATTTCAAAAAAAATAAAAATAAAAAAATCAAATACATGCCAATTTTAGGGAAATTGTTGTTAAATTTAGCTTTAACATGGAAGATTGCATATTATCATAATTGCTCTAACATTATTTTTTTTTTAACTTCACACTTTTATCCACAATAAATAAATAAGATAATATAAAAACTAAAACAAAAATTATATACTTAGGAACTCACATGTGACATCCATTAACGAATTTTTTGATATTTAAATGAGAATCACTAAAAAAAAATGGAGACAATTTATGTGAATAAATTTTTTTATACGTAATTCAACTAAATCAGCCGACTGCCTAAGTAACTTATATGTTTCATAAAAATAAAAAAAAAAACAAAAACAAAAGAATAAAAATAAAAAATTTGTTTTTACATAATTAAAATTTTGAAAGTGTATTATTTTGAAATTAAATTTGTGAGTTTTCAAGTTTCTAAACAAATTACCAATAAAAAAAAGGGTCTCTAAACTAATCGAAAAGAATAAAATGCTCTGATGATACAACGTAGATGACATGTAATCCATTAATATACCAATAATTAATAATATTTCCGAATAAATTAGCTTTATATTAAATGTTTTTATTACTACAAACAAAAATAACAGAATTTATACTAAAAATATATGTAAAACCTATTGCTAAAAATAGAGAAATGTTATTTACCAAAACATTTTAAGTTAAAATATAATAAAAATTTGATAGAGATGTTTTAGGTGATCCATTGCAGGCCTTATGAAAATATAATTAAAAATTAATTCAATTATAAAATTTTCCATAATTAATGATATTGGCCTCTTTTGGTAAGAGAGTATTTTGAGTCATATTATTTTATTATTTTTTAATAATAAATTTTTTCAATTTTTTTAAAAAAAAAAAATTAAAAAATTAACTTTTCACTTAAAACAACCCAATGGTTGAGGATTGTTAATGTGTAGCACATACACACATATACCTGCCCAAGTGTAGCTTCTCCTTTGACAACAAGGACCCGGCGATCGCCACAAGTACTAGCATCAGAGGGTTAAAAATTGATACGAATAGTGGACCCCTCATTTGTACAACCCAAGCCATGAATGTACACGTAACGCCTGAAGCCACAATCCCCTGCAACGCAACCACATCAACACACATCCATACAACCTCTATTCCATCAATCAATGCTGACTACGCAGTCAAACTTGTCGTATTTGTAAAAAACAATGGCAAATATGATTTTGAAATGGATTATTTATTTATTTTTAAATATTAAATTACATAATTATGATTATCAAATTAATATATATATATATATATATATATATTTGTAAAAATAGTAGACACACATAGGTATAACAAATGATTAGAGTAAATTATCAAAGCGATATACTCGTAAAAAATCCCATGGCCAAATTGAACCTAGGCGGTTTCTAAAAATAATTAGATTTTGATATGATAATTATAATTACATAATTTCATTATATTTTGTCTTCAAAAAATAAACAGTCTACTTGTTAAATCATATTTATTTTCTATTTTATATATAAATACAAAATTACTACTATTATTGGATCAATTTGAGTTTTTAAACATGTTCTAAGTGTACAAATTTAACAATTCAAATTACCAAAATGAAACCATTGTGACCTCACATATCCAAATAGACAGGTTATTAATTTGGTACAATTTTTCTCAAATTGAAAGCTGATAATCATAAAACATAAAAAAAAAAGAAAAAAAAAATCTACCTTATAAATTATAATAAGTAAAAATTAGACCAAATAGTAATATAAACATTCAAAATAATAAATAAATAAATTAATTTATAATCAGAATCTATAAAATGAACCAAACAAAGCCATAGTTACATACCGTGAAAATTACTGTGAGGAGTCGGATGTTCCATCGCAATTTCCATTGATTCCAATCTCTCTCCATGCATAGTCCAAAAACAACGGCTTGGATTGTCCCACAAAATATTATCATAGCGGTGCTAGAATAGAGACAAGGATACTCCCGAATCATCTTAGCCTGACCGACCCACCAATAGGATAGAATTGAAATAAATGATTTATATTTTTTTAGAATGGAAATAAATGATATTACTACAAGTCATTGTTGAAATTATATTGGTTTGGTTTTAAATTTTAATTTTTTTTTTTGTGTTTTTAATTCATATTTTTTATTTGTAATGAATTTTTTAAAATATTTTAATTTTTTTTTTAACTTTCAGATTCACTGTAAATAGTTTCACTTAAAATGTATAAAATTTATGCATAAATTTATAACAAAAAATTTAATTCAATACAATAAAATAGAAAATCTTAAAAAATTATGTTCAAGTTCAAGACTCAAAATGATCACCTGAACAATCAATCCGGCTGCAGCGGAGAAACAACAGCATACAATCAATAGAGCTCCCAACGCATGATTGCCTCCTTCTTCGTGTGATGACGCCACGTGTCCACCCCGATGGGGCTGACTTTTGTGCAACAGATTAACGTTTGTAGAGAAGATGTCGATCTCTGCACCTTTGTAGAGCGTTAAAAGCATGGCCCCACCTATGCATATTAAAGTCCCCAACACTTTGGCCTTGCCTGCTGTTGTACCGAATCCCAGCCTCTCCAACCTGGAGCCACACAGTTCTCAGATTAGACGGCTATGATGCCCTGAGAGAAATTGTTTGGTGGTCTAATAATGTTGTTCCACATCATTCATTTAATGCTGGTTTAGTAATCATTTTGTTTTTAGTTTTCAATTTATATTTATAAAAATTTAAAAAATTATCATAAAAACTTGTTTGATAATTTTTTTGATTTATAAATAACTGTCTCAGTTTATAAATTTGAGAAAAAAATGTAAACTCAAAAAATGAGTTTACGTTGGTTTTTAAACAGAAATTTAAAATTTTGACGAACAAATTTTTTTTTCCATTAATTTTTTTTTCAATTATTTTTTAATTAATTTTGTTTCATTTTTTTCAGTTATTTTTTTTTCAAATAAGTTTTTTTTTTCAAATATTTTTTTCCCAATTATTTTTTTCTTCAATTATTTTTTAAATTATTTTTTCCCAAATAATTTTTTTTCCCAATTATAATATGTGTGATCCATTGTCATAAAATAATAAAACATAAATATAAATATTTTAGGCCTGGGTAAACATATTTTTTAGTTTATGTTTTTAAATATTTTGTTCAAACCAAACACGTTTATAATTTATGTTTTTTTAAAAATAAACAAAAACCAGTTTATAAAATTTTTGTAAATATAAACAAAAAACGTAAACATTATTAAACACTACCTTAAAAATAAGTGTTTAATTATCTCTTAAAAAGAGATAAAAAGGTAATAAATCTCATTAATTCAATTAATAATAATCAAGTTAGAACACCACATCATATTGTTCATGAATAATGTTATATGCACCAATTAGTATACTAAATAGTGTACCAATTGATGATGTGAAAATTTTTAAGAGATTTTTGGTATTTGTAATGTAATTAATGATTAGGGTCAATAATAATATCATAACTAATATTTGTACATTAATTGGTACATATGACACCACAAATTATCCATAGGACCAAAGAATAATTTCCCATTGGCGAGTGTTATTGCCTCAAGTTCCCGCAAAAACATAATAAAAAGGAAGAGAAAAAAAAGAGAGTAAAATCTCGAAACCTTAAGGGAATATGAGAAATTACAAAAATAAACTCAAAAGTTTGACTATTGTAATAGAAGAAATACTCTTTCTATTTTAAAATATTAGTTTTTTTGAGAATTTAACTTTTTTTTTCAGTACAATTATTCCACTTTAAAAATATTAACTTTTCAAAATTACCTTTTACCTTTTTTTTTTAGAAATTTCAATTGTCATAATTAATGAATTTTAAAAAATGGCAAAATATAAAATTCATGTCATTTACTCATTAATTTTTGAAAAGGGATTAATATTTTAGAATAATAAAAAATAAAATAAGGGACTAATATTTTGTGACGGAGGTAGTATTGAATTTTTAATTTTATCAATTTAAATTTGTTTTGATTTATTTTCAATCTATATCATTCACTTATTTTTGTTAAATAAATTTGACCAGAAATATATATTTTAGTAATCAAATTAATGTATGTGTACATAAAAAATCATTTTTATTAGTTTAATGACTAAAATACTATTTTCCGCCAGTTTTACATAACAAAAGTAGACAAATGGTTTAGATTGAAAAAAATTAAAATATTATAGTTTAAATTGATAAAATTAAAAATTCATGATTTATTTTATTATAAGAGTCAAACCTTGACTCTTTTTCTTCTTCTTTTTTTTTTTTTTTTTGTAATTTTCCTTAAAATTGAATTTATGTAAGAAGTAAAAAAACCAATAAATCCATCCAATTATATATAAGAAACACTAAAAGAATAAGATAAAATAAACAGAGAAATATGAAATTTACCGAAAAGAGGTTGCCAAAATGAAGGTGAGGGCAGGAACAAGATTAGTCATGGCAGTAGCAAAGGTTGCTGAGGTTAAAACCAAACTTTGTGCATATAAATTTTGGGCCATTGCACCCCTGCAAAATGATTGCAAATTACAGCAATAATCATATATTAATATCTTGTTAAAGTTATTTTTAAATTTTAATTGGCAAGTAAGTTGAATAGTGTTTCACAAAGGCCCTGTTTGGTAGGGCTTATTTGTAACTTATTTAAGCTTGTAGCTTATTTAAGTTATTTTGGTGTGTTTGACTCAGCTTAATAATACAGATTATAGCTTTTGGTAAACCAAAAAATCAGCTTTTTCTTTGAGTAGGAGAAGAGAAGCTTTTTTTTTTTTTAGCTTAAGCACGTAGTTGCCATTTGAGGGCCAAAATTACTTAAATACCCTTCACCAATTTGAAGTATTAGCAAATTGTCACTATATAAACAACAAAAGGTCACTGTTCACTTTGATAGAGAGAGAGAGAGAGTGGCGATTTTCGGCGTGAGAAAGGCGATTCTCGGCGTGACGATCGGCAATTTCTGGCATTGGGAACCAGAGCTCTCTCTTTCTCCCCCTCCCTCCGCCGTTGTGAACCAGAGCAATGCGATCTGAAACCCTAGCGATTTGAAACCCTCTCTCTCTCTCCCCGTGATATGAAACCATCACGATCTGAAACCCTCTCTATCTCTTCGCGATCAACCCTAGCTCTCTCCGTGTTCTCTCCGATTTTGCAGAGGGTGGCCGGCGGTGGCTAGGGTTTGGTATGAATTAATAAATTAAATTATTGTAATGAATTAATAAATTAAAAAAACTTAGTAATTTTTATATTATTAATTTGTATTGTAATGAAAAAAAATCACAATTTTTATTTCACAATTATTGATATAAATTGCACAATTATACAATTTAAATAAAGAAATAAATTGCACAATTTTATTTCAATTAATATCGATATAAATTTATTTCAATCAAATAACTTCTATTAAAAGAATTTTATAATATAAAATTCTTTGGTATTGTAATAAAAAGTTAAAAAAAAAAATAATTGTGGCTAATTGATATTAAGCGGAAAAAATTGAAATAATAAAAAAAAATGAAATAACTTTTATTAAATGAAATAAAAAAAAATGAAATAACAATTGTTGTAATGAAATGAAAACTGAAGTAAGAGAGAGATTAACAGCTATTAATGAAATAACATTATTAACTTCTTAATGATTTTTTTTTTTTAAATTAATGACAAAATTACATATATCATATTTGTGTGGAGGGAAATGAAAAGACCTTTCAAGGAAAAGAGCAAGAGGAAGAATAAAAGCAGAAGCAAAGAGAAAACGATAGGCAATCAAAACAGTCATCTTCATTCCGTCATTGGCAGCCATTTTGTAGAAAATATTAACAACAGCAAATGCAATGCAATCTGAACCACCACCATTATCATCGCCGCCTTCAACTCTTTTATACTGTTCCATATCCTCCCCATCATCACCACTACCCTCAATGCAATGTAGAGAGAGATGGAGAAACTAGCTGTGTTCTTAACAACTAGTGAGAGAGGGAGAGAGTGAGAGAGCTGGGAGGTGTAGTGGGGAAGGGATATGGTGGTATTTATAAATGAGGAAATAAAAGTGCAGTGGTCACGGAAGGAAAAAAATACAAAATTATGAAAAAGTATAGTATTTTAATTATTAAAAAATATAATTTTTTTATTGATTTGTAAATTTTATTTTACTGTTACACTGTGATGTAATTTTCCTTTTATAAATTAATTAATTATCGTAAGGAATAATTACCATACAATTTTATGGACTGTACTTATTTAATTAAAAGTTCTGAGTTAAATTTTCTTATATATTTGCCTCTGATTTTGATAATGAAATCTTTTAAAGACTTTTTAGATATATATTTTGTGTATTTAGTATAAATAATTGAATCGATTTAACCTTTACTTGTGAGCTTTAATTTATTTTTGTTAGTTTGTATTAAAAAATTATGTGAAAAGTACAAGTAATTAAATTTTTTAAAGATATTTTGCTTGTATTTATCATTAAAAACCTGAGGATTAATTTGAGAAGTGATTTTTTTTAACTAAAATATGATATAAAAAAAATTAAAATATTTGAGATTAATTTTTAAATTTTTTACACAAAAAAAAATGTAAAAATAAAAAGAATTTTTTTTTTCTTTTAACTTTCTTATAATATTTTTACTTTTAAATTTTTTTAATAATTTTTTTGAATTTTGAATTATTATTATTATTATTATTTTTTTTTTTTCTTCCCCAAACGAGCTCCTAATACATATAATCCATATAAGTTCGGTGGATAGGAGCGAGCCGTAACCGCCATTTATCACGTATGTCTTGTTTGGAAACAGTTATTTTAATAATTTTTAAATTTTTTGATTAAAATATAAGGTAAAAAAATTAGTATATTTGGAATGATTTTTTAATTTTTTAAGAAAAGATGTGTTAAAAGTTGAGAGAAAAAGAAGTTTTTAACTTTTCGATATAAGTTATAAATTTTTTAATTTTTTTTAGTAACTTTTTGACCTTTAAATTAAAATAAACACATGTCAAACAAGGCTTGAGGGCTCTTTTGACAATATCACTTTTTAGCTTAAAAATTAAAAAGTTACTAAAAAAATTAAAAAATTAACAACTTATATTACAAAGTCAAAGATTTTATTTTTTTTTTCTATTTTTCACATTTTTTTATAAAAATTCAAAAATTCATCCTAAACCTATTAATTTTTTTCGCATCGTATTTTAATTAAAAAAATTAAAAAGTTAATAAAAAAATCTGTTCTCACCCGCATAGGTTTTATTCTCTCGCAGGTATATAGTTACTTGAGCGACACGTGAGAGGGTGTAGACGTGGAGGTCTCAGGCACGTCTGTCACTTTTCCATGGCTGCTTTATTTTCTGCATGTCAACTCCTTTGCCTGGTGGCTAGTTCTATACTCCACTACTAGTCTACACTACACAACACAACAGAGTAGAAGCACATTGAATGGTAACTAACACGTATGAGTAGTAAATGCCTATTGCCACGGGTACGATGCCATTTAGAGTGGGTGACAATAGACGTCTGAAGTTATTTGGTAGGTTTGAAGAATGATCGTCTCAAAATATTGATGAATTTACGATTTAATGTTAAGTGATGAACGAATAATTAGGATATATTGGGGGTGTTTGGCCTAAATTATAGGAGTGATTATATTATTTTAATTTAAGAATTTATGTCACATTATTTGATACAATTTTTACTTACAATTTTTAAGTGAAAATAGTTTATATAAATTGAGAAAAATTGATTATTTAGAAATTAAGAAAGAGATGCTTTTAATTTCTACTTTTTGATTATCAATTTTAAACATCACCGTCATTTAATGATTGATGAGAAATATTATTATGTCCGTTCTAAAATTAAAAAAAATTCAGTCTATTTTACTTTAAAAATTATTACAAATTTCCCAAAACCACCCTGTAAGCTTAGAAAATTGTCTGCCATCGGGTACCTATTCATTCTGACTTTATACAAAATAGCACATGCATATCCTTCTCTCTCAAAATTTTCAACTTTTGTTTTTGTTCTTCATTTTTCCCTTTTTCGAATTGGAAGACAATTGAATCATAATTCATCTATCAAAAACAAGAACCAAATTTATCTAGAAACTAGTTCCAAATTATTATTTTTTTTATCTACAAACTATCTTCAAAATCAATAGATAAGCCAAATTGATTTTGAGAGTGTTCGTAACTTACAAGCAATGGAGGTCCCAAATTCATTAATCAGACAATTGGAGATCTAATATGTTGAGTATAGAATTATTATTTTAGGATATATACTTGGTTAAAGTCTCGTTATCACTCTGTTATTGTATTCTCAATTTATTATCTTCATATTTAAAATAGGATTGTACATGAAATGAAGTAATATTTAACAATTCTATTACGAATAAAAAAATCAATCATAGGAATCATATGAACAAATATAGTAAAAGGAATGTCAAGAAAATGTATTACAATTCTTTGATAGTGGAATGCAATTGTGCTAGTAGAAACGTGTACTTAATGAGATTTAGCTGCCAAATCTACACCTCAAATGGAAAATTATCCAAAAGAGGCACACATTATAATATGAATTGCTTTTGGCAACATATCTATATACATGAGTATTTCTTGCTCAACTCTCAAAATCATGATTTAATGATTTTGTTTTTCTTTTTGTAGAAGTTCATCACATTTGAGATTTTCTCACTAATTTGCTAGCTCTTTTGGACACATTTGAAGAATTGTGCAAGTTAGTGAACCAAAGAAATTTCCTACCAATTGTTGTGATTCAACAGTTGTATTCTACTTATTTCTTGTTAGAAGTAGCTGTATCTAACCAATGGTTAGTTTAGATTTTGTGTTTTATCTTGTTAGAAGTTCATCACATTTGAGATTTATTTTTATTTGTTTGGAGATCTCTCACTTTGGTAATTTATATGTGCAAAAGTTATATAATACTATAAATTATGAAATGTATTTAGTGGAATGGGAAGCAAAAATAAGGCCACCAAAAACAGAGTATTATAAGAATAATTACATTTAAGTAATGAGATGTAAACTCATCACATGAATTTTATATTTTATTTAGAAAGTGTCAAATGATATGATTAATGTTATATAAACTATCACATTAGATAACAATTAAAATAGAGTATTAAAATGAGATTGCCACGGTATTATTAAAAAAAACACTAAGAGAAAGAGAGAGAGAGAGAGAAAGAGAGATTTATTGGATAATAAAAAAAAGAAAGAAAGGTAGATACAACCCCCTAAACATATCAACTACCAAAAACTGATCAAAGATCTCCATACAAACTCCACTTTTTTCCCATATCACACCTCGACACTAAATTTTGATTTAGAAAGAGCCCATAACCAAGAAGTCTCATCCCTTGTTTGAGCTCCCTCATTGCACCTCAAACACCATTCCCAAAAACTCACTCACTCCTTTAGTTTTTCGCTTTTGTATCGTTATCATCCCTGGTGGCATGTGCAACGGGTGTGGCATATGCATTTTCAACTAATACTTTGGCAACCACATCTGATATGGGAAGTGCCTCAGATTCTTCTTCTTCTTCTGTCCTTACTATCTTTGGTGGGGCAATTTTTGTTTCCGAGATCTTCTCCATTTTTGGTGACTCCTTCACTTCTTCGCTCTGGCATAACCAATCAAGACAGATGTAATTTCATAACCACAGTGATAAATTTTGGCTTAATGAATTTGATTCAATACATAGCGCATCCAGCAAAACTCAAGAATGTGCACATGCATGCATAACCTAGCTCTCAATTCAACATTTTAAACCAATTTATGACTTTAAAACTCTAATCTTCCATGAACCATGCAAGAACTAACTTAAATACACAATTAAGAGGATGAATTCCTTACCTAGGTTTTGAATTCCAAGTTTTGAAGCTTCAATTACACAATCTCTCTTCAATTTCTCCTAAGTTCGAAGCCAAACTAGGTGAACTCAACTTCTTTCCTCTCACTCTCCTCTCACCCATGGTTTGGTCTTCAAAGATGAGAAAATGATATGAAACTAAGCTCTAAACAATGTGTAACAAAGTGGCCCACTATAATGGTAATTTGGTAATTAACCCTGATTCAATAATTTAATAATATTTAATCTAATTTAATAATTCCAAATCAAATTTCAGTTAAAACTATCATAAAATCACATAAATTCTAATTAACATAAAATACTAATCGATTTCTGATTCGGTCGCCGATAGGACCTTCAATTTGCAATTCGAAATTAATACATGAACATATCGTTTAATGACTAACAGATAGAAATGCATTTAAAACAATATACTCTTGCAATCAATTTAGAATCTCAGTCAAATCAGTCACTTATCATTCTCAGTCACAGTTTAGTATTAATCAGAGGTAAGGGTTGTCACAGATGTCATTACCATTTTCATTACTGCAATCACAGACACAGAGAGAGAGAGAAAGAATTACAGATAGAGTTGAATCATGGATGGTCCAGGCGCCCGAAACTTCAACGACAAACGGGTCGTCCCGCCTCCTCGGGTTACAGACCCATTGATCTAGGCGCCCGAAACTTCAAGAAAGCGGTGGAGGCCGACGGAGGCAGATGACAGTGACCGGCCTAGGAAGAGGAGGAAGATTGATCGGGTTGGGGATGAGTAGAGTCCAGATCCTTTGTTGCCGTGGTGCCGAAAGTATTTTGGTCTTTTTTCTTTTTTTTTTTTGCCTTTCTTTCTTTCTTATTTTCTTTTCCCATTGTCTTCTCTCTCTGAGCTAAAAATTAATCAAAAATCATGAAGTTGATTAATTTGTGAGTTTGGTATTGAGATCTAGAATAAATAATTTTTTTGTTGAAATTATTACAAAATTATGATTATATATTCATTAGTATTCTTTTCCATTTATATTTTTAACCAATCCAATTGGTTGGTTCATGATGGTTAAAATATTGAATTAGGTAGATGATTAGTGGATTAAAGACGGGTTACAAAATTGAAAAAATTACAAGGGTACGTTTTTAAAAAAATTTACAAACATTATAGTGATAATTTTTTTCATCAACAGTAATTAATTTTTTAAAATTTCACTACGTTGTAATTTTCTGTAAAAAATTCCCAATTTGTTAAAAAGTAGTTGGATTTGTGATTTTCCCTCCCTAAAAGCCCTCTATATATTCCAAATTAGGGCTCAAATCAAATCAATTGACGATCGATCTGCAAATCTCTCTCTCTCTCTCTCCCTTGTCCGCGATCGATCCCTCATCTTTGTTCACTCAAGTCTAGGTGCGACATCTTGTTCTCCGGCGACGGCAGTGTAAGTTCAATTACCGATTCTGCTCTTGCTCTATGCATCCCCTCGGAAGCTAAACCGAAAGAGAACACTGATAATATTAATCGTTTTTCTTTGTTTTCTCAGCAACCAAACTGAGTATCTTAGAAAATTCTATACAATTGTTAGTTTATTGGTGTCAAATTGTAAAGCATCTACGAGTTCCATTCTCTCAAGGTCCAGGTCATTTTGCAAAATTATGATTTGATTCCTGATATCATATGCTTCCCAATTTGACAAATCTCATTTTTAATGCATATAAACCATGTGTGGTAATCACAAAGACTATATAAATACATGGATGTCATCACCATTGTCATTACGGCAATCATAGACACACAGAGAGAGAGAAAGAATTTACAGAGAGAGAGAGAATTTTTGTTAAATCATGGATGTAACTCAAGGTCCACGAATCTACACAGACATAAACTTCAACGACGAGCGGGTCGTCCCGCCTTCTTGGGTTACAGACCCATTGACGACGTGTTCCGAGTTCATCGGCGGACTCGGCTTCAAATGCCTCCGTCTCCAAGGCCGTATCGAAGGTTCAAGAAAGCGGCGGAGGCTGTTCGCGGCGGAGGCAGATGACAGTGATCAGGCTAGGAAGAGGAGGAAGCTTTGATTTTGATGGGGTTGGGGAAGAGTAGAGTCCAGATCCTCTGTTGTCGTGGTGCCGAAAGATGTCATTTTGGGTTTTTTTTTTTCCTTTCTTTCTTTCTTCTTTTATTTTTCCCATTGTCTTCTCTCTCTGAGCTATTAAGAAAGAAAGGAAGAAAAAAAAGAAGAAGATCAAAATGACGTCTTTTGGCACCGCGGCAGGAAGAATTGCAGGAAACTACAGAGGATCTGGACTTTACTCTTCCCCAACTCGATCAAAATCAAGTTTCCTCCACTTCCTAACCCGATCACTGCCATCTACCTCCGCCACGAACGGCCTCCGTCGCTTTCTTGAACCTTCGATACGGCCCTGGAGACGGAGGCATTTGAAGCCGAGTCCGCCGATGGACTCGGCCTACGCCGTCAATGGGTCTGTAACCCAAGAAGGCGGGACAACCCGCTCGTCGTTAAAGTTTATGTCTGTGTAGATTTGTGGACCTTGAGTTACATCCATGATTCAACAAAAACTCTCTCTCTCTCTCTCTGTCTGTAAATTCTTTCTCTCTCTCTCTGTGTCTGTGATTGCCGTAATGACAATGGTGATGACATCCATGTATTTATATAGTCTTTGTGATTACCACACATGGTTTATATGCATTAAAAATGAGATATGATATTAGGAATCAAATCATAATTTTGCAAAATCTTTGTGTATCTAAGTAGTAGCTGCTAACCCAAGGGTGTTTGGCAACTTGGTAAAGGCTTGGGGGTTAAGATCCTAGGTCCCAAGTTCAAAACCCCTTGGGCCAATCTCCTGGGCGTACCCCGGGAGGAACGAGCTCCCGTTCCGTTCAATATTGGGCTCACTACAGCTCAGGACTCTCAAATTGTCACGGTTCTCAATCTGAACCAAAGAGTCCAAATCCGGCAAATCGTTTTGAGAAAATAGATTTTTAGAAAAGAAGTGCCAAACATGGACTGCTTTGCCAGATACAGAGTCGCCACCTAAATATTTTATTTTGGGAAAATTTAGAAAACCCTGACTCGTTTGCCTAAGGCCACGTGTCCGTCATCACCAAAGTTGCCTCGGCTCGGGAACTTGGGTACGATTGGGGAAGGTCACTTCGTGAGCACCCCCGCTCGCCCGATCAAAGATCGGCCTCTACTAACCATGATATCAAGTTTTGAAAATATTGTGTGTTTTTATTCCGGTTATTAGCCTAGATTACTATGTGATGCGCACAGCATACAAGTATAGACTGGATCGCCTGAATTGGAACAAAACATTTCCTGTTTGTTTTTTGAAAGATGGTTTGCTACTCGCAAGTAGGCTTAAAATGCAGATTTTGCCACCCTCGGGTGGGCTTAGAAAAGATGGTTTTGCCACTATTTAGTGGGCTTAAAAACTCACATTTGATTATCTGTTCCAATTCGAATAACCCAACCTTCACTCACACGCATGCAAGGATGCTAAAGCATAAAACTTACCGAGTACTCCAAGCCAAAACAGAAACTAATTAGAAATCCATGCATGATCCTAATTATACAGAAATGCCTAATGCAACACATGCAAAAATGCAACTATAGCAGGCTCGACTATTCTAAACATGGCATATGAAATGCTACAGCTAACATGTATTCAACTTGGAATTGAAAATACAATGCAGTTAGTATGATGCGCCGAGCCCGGTGCATGCAAAACAGATGAATGAATGCAAACATGCTATCATACTGTATGCTAATTGAAATATGCCCTAATCTAACCATCATAAGCGGATAAATAAAAAGGGAGAAAGACGTGGGGTTGGAAGACATACAACACACACATGCACACTTATTACAGTTGTGCCATCGTACAGAGGGTCCGAATAAATAGTACAGTCCAAATAATACAGTCCGAATATAAACAAATTCCTAATTAATTTACAAATTAACTAAGAAAAATAATAAACTGGTATGCAAGCCAGGGACTGCCTTGACTCTTCTTCAGATGATGGATGATGCATGTCTGGGCTGCCTTGCGCGGAAATCCACTGGGATGCCCCAATTAGCCTCGGTTTTGTAATTATTCTTGGAAAGCGCGCCAAGCTCCGGAAGGTTGCTAATTCTTGATTTGCTACAACAGAGAGCAGGAAATGGGCATAGTAATGTATTTTCACAAATGTATGCATGCCTCGATCATCGTGCCACCAATCACGCATATCGATGCATGATGGCCGAAGAGTCGATTTGCATGACTCAATATGGAATGAATGTACACATAAACACAACAGGGCCTAGACTCCATCATGGATAATCCGGAGTGTCGGCGACAGGGAATTGAGACACGTTCCGTTACTCGGAGTACGAAACGTACCTCGTTTCCCGTGCTCGGGCTAACTCCTATCCCAAGCACAATGCAATATGCATGACATGCATGGATGCAACTAATATACAACCTAACATGCACAATGCTATGAAATGGCATACACGATGCACGAGATAACATGGCATATACAATGCGCTAACATACAACCTAGCATACGCAATGCTATGAAATGAAATGGCATACACAATGCACAATGGACTTATACCAACACAAGTGGACCTTAGCCACACTCGCATAAGAGGCCATTAGATGAAAATAAGACACTCGAGATGCGTGCACGCATGCACGCAAACCGAGGACCGACCCTAAGGCACAAAATGCCACTCTAACAAGACATGGCAAGGCATGGAATATGGCATACAAGCATGCAAATTTCAGTGCTAAAATATGACCCAAAACAGTCTCGAATCATGGCGATATAGCACCCGATGCATGAAATGGTCCCGAAATGCAAGATTAAGCACATGAAATGACTTGTAGCTACATCAAGCATGCATTATTTGATCATGACATGTGAAGAAAGATTTAAGGCAGTCCAAAAAAAAGCATGTTTACAGTTTTAAGCAAGGCCAAACAATAAACACAAATAGGGCAAAACCAACATGCAAAAATAGCCCTAAATATGAGATAAAGAAGCAAGTCACAGCTGTAGGCCTCAAACAGATGAGGGCCATAAAACAATGTTGAAGAGGGGCCTAAAATATGATATTTTACAGTTTACAACAAACCACAAAAACCAACACAGGTATGGCTAAGCTCTCATGCAAGAAATGGGCCAAAAGAGGGACAAAGAAACAAGTGGTGGTTTCTGGCCTCAAACACAAAGGGACCCTTCAACAATGTTGAAGAGGGGCCCAAAATATTTCACTTTACAGTTGATGGTCAGACCCAAAACAGTATGCATGCAAGCCTAAAATACTACGCAAAGTAAGGCAAAAAAAAAAAGAGCTATAACACAAAGTATAAAAAGGATGCCTCAAACCATGAAAGACCCTTAATGAAACATGAAGAGGGGGTCAAAATAAGGCTGTTTTCAGTTTGGACCAGAGTCCAAAAACAGAATCACAAGAGGCTAACAAACCATGCAAAAATGGAGCCAAAAGAGAGATATAAAGGCAAGTGGAAGATATAAGCCTCAAACAGTGATGATCCGTTCAACAATGTTGAAGAAAGGCTCAAAATAAGAAACTTTACAGTTTATGACAGAGCTCAAAACAGTTTATAAATAGGCCAAAAATACTACACAAGAAGATGGCATACAAGAGGGGGTAATGAAGTAAGTGCAACAAGGAGGACTCAAACAGTGAGAGGCCCTTAAACAAACATGAAAAATAGCTCAAAATAAGTCTAGTTCCAGTTAGGGTCCGAGCCCAAAACAGCAAGCAAGTATGGCTAGGAAAGTATGCAAAATATGGACCAAAATGGGGGAAATGGAGCTTACCCTTGTAGACCAATCTTTTGGCAACTCTTGGCTTGAGTTTGGTGGCTCTTTAGCTTTGGAGAACAACCTCAAGCTGCTAGAATGAAGGATGGAAGGGTGGGGCTATGGGTTGGTGAAGAAATGGTGTAGGGTTTGAGAGGTTTGGAGCTTGGAAGAGAGGGAGAGGAAGGTGTATGTATGCAAAGCTCTTAGGTAATTTTTCTAACCCCTAAACCAGAGCTGGGAGGTTGGTTATATAGGCAAGAGAAGGGGGAAAAAGGGGGGAAAAATGGAGGGAAAACAAACAAGTTTCCCCCCAAAAATGCACCCCCCCGGATACACAATCTGGGGGGAAACAGAATATACAGCTGTAAGGAACAGGGTGCAAGGATCATGACCGGCCAGCTATCTAGGTTGCAGGTGGCCGGCCGGCTACCTCCCATGGCCGCCCGGCCAAGGGTCAAAAGGTTCAATGAGAATTAGTGGCCGGCCATACCAAATTGGTGGCCTCCTATGTGTGCACAACACAATTATGTGGTCAAAAGCTGGAGATAGTGAACCAGGAAGGAGAACAACCCACTTTTCAAAGGAGTTCAAAAGGTTCAACAACAATTACTGGCCGGCCACCAAATAGTGGTGGCCTCCCAGATGTGTACATCACAAATATGGGGTTTAGGGTGCAAGAAAATGGCCCAATGATGGTCAACATTGGCTTTGAAGTGAGAAAAATCGGGCGACGGAGGGCGATGAAGGGATAAAGTTGGCTGACAGAACAATTACTGGCCTCCCACCCTTCTACGGCCTTCTTACCAATGAAACAGAGGTCCCTGCCAAAAATGAACCCAAACCGATGCAGAATGAAGGTTCGGGGGCCGAAACGCGCAGCCCGAGGCCTCGAAAACTGGCTGTTAAGCACCGGGAGTGGTGTTCGACCACGAAGTTGGTTTCTCGAGCCACAGTGTCCCTTAAAAGGGAGCAAATAAGATGTATGCCGAAAACCGGGGCAAACAGAGGTGGTTAAGCGGTCCTGAACTGAGGCACACGGCCAACGGCTCCGAAAAACCGGAAACCAGACTCCAAACGGGCAAAATGGCCTACGACCACGAAACGTAGCCTACGGCCACTGAGAGATGATCTACGAGACCTCTCCCTCCCTTCGGGAAGAGAAAACAGAGAAAACAGAGCCTGGTTCGCAAATCGAGGCAAAGCACAAAAAGAGTCCGGAAGTCCGGAGGCAAGGCTCACAGCCGAGACTCTGAAACTTCTGAACGAGCACGATATGCAACATCAGCAAGCGCTCAATTGGTGACGTCTGAGTCTTAAGGTCGGTCAAAAATGGGGTGTCTACAGTTGCCCCTCTTTGACAGAACTCGAAAGTCATAAGTGACGGGAGTGAATGTCAAAGCCCAGAGACGACCTATTTTTGACAAGGCCGAAGCCTTAGACAACCATACAAAAATAACAAAGATGTTCCCACAGGCATGACTGCAGGCAGGGGCAAAATGCAAAATGATATGCACAAAGCCGAACGTAGCCCATGATCAATGCAAATGCAGCAAGCTGTAATGAAGCACATATTCACAATAGATGCAACAGTTTTAAGCAAGAATGTGAAGCGAAACTACATTTCATGCAGTTGAAGAGTGCGAAGAATCATTGAATTTTCGCCACGTCTCACACAGAGAAGATACAATACTTGCGCGGTTCGTCTGGTCGCACCAACCTCAAATGAACCGTACATACAATATCGTGCCTCATGGTGCTGGGGATCTCTCGCTTCTTCTTGGTTGAACCACAGGTATTACTTTTCTCCCTGACTATGGTCGCAGCTTTCTCTATTCTCCAACAGGGTGACAGACTAGGTTGGATCAGTATCCAGAATTGAGGTGCATACAGATGCTATCTCAATCTATGGGGCTGACATACAGATTTCAAGCCGAGGATACACCCCTGGGTATTTAAACCAGACTTTAGTCTCGAAAATCCCGAACCTTTGCGTTCTAGGCATAAGCCATTCGAACTTTAGTTTCCACCGTCTCAGTTGGTCTCCTAGGAACTCACCGCAAACACAGGCAGGTGGCTATACCAGACCACCAGAAGTCGTTTGGGCACGACAAACACCAAAGGAATTGCACCTTTAGAGGATTTAAGGTCTCCTAGACCGGGGAGTGCACAAGACAGTGCGAATAAAGATGCAGGATTTAAGGTCTCCTTAGACCGGAGGATTTAAGGTCCCCTAGACCAGACAGTAAAATAGATACGATGTAATAGATGTGATGCAATAGATGCAAAGGGTGAACACACGACAACCACGCTGGACTCGCAAGTGGAGGAAGAACAAAGAAAAACAATCAGGAGCGCGCTCCATGCAACCTAAGATAAATTCCAAACACGCTGAAATCGTGTGAGGAAGGGAAGGCTCCAATCACGCTGAAATCGTGAGAGGAAGTCCAAAAATAACCCGCCTAGCTCGTCTACAATGCAACCTGGGATAAATTTCAAACACGCTGAAGTCGCGTAAGGAACGAGACACTCAAACCACGCTGAAATCGTGAGAAGAGGTCCGAAAACAACAACCGCCCAGGTGCGCGCACAACGCAACCTGAGATAAAATCCAAACGTGCTGAAATCGTGTAAGGAACGAGACACTCAAACCACGCTAAAATCGTGAGAAGAGGTCCGAAAACAACAACCGCCCAGGTGCGCGCACAACGCAACCTGAGATAAAATCCAAACGCGCTGAAGTCGCATAAGGAACGAGACACCCAAACCATGCCGAAATCGTGAGAGGAGGTCCAAACAACAACCGCCCAGGTGCGCGCACAACGCAACCTGAGATAAATTCCAAACACGCTAAAATCGCGTAAGGAACGGGACACTCAAACCACGCTGAAATCGTGAGAGGAGGTCCGAAAACAACAACTGCCCAGGTGCGCGCACAACGCAACCTGAGATAAAATCCAAACGCGCTGAAATCGCGTAGGAACGAGACACTCAAACCACGCTGAAATCGCGAGAGGAGGTCCGAAAACAACAACTGCCCAGGTGCGCGCACAACGCAACCTGAGATAAAATCCAAACGCGCTGAAATCGCGTAAGGAACGAGACACTCAAACCACGCTGAAATCGTAAGAGGAGGTCCAAACAACAACCGCCCAGGTGCGCGCACAACGCAACCTGAGATAAATTCCAAACACGCTGAAATCGCGTAAGGAACGAGACACTCAAACCACGCTGAAATCGTGAGAGGAGGTCCAAACAACAACCGCCCAGGTGCGCGCACAACGCAACCTGAGATAAATTCCAAATACGCTAAAATCGTGTAAGGAACAGGACACTCAAACCACGCTGAAATCGTGAGAGGAGGTCCAAACAACAACTGCCCAGGTGCGCATACAACGCAACCTGAGATAAATTCCAAACACGCTGAAATCGTGTAAGGAACGGGACACTCAAACCACGTTGAAATCGTGAGAGGAGGTCCAAACAACAACCGCCCAGGTGCGCGCACAACGCAACCTGAGATAAATTCCAAACACGCTGAAATCGCGTAAGGAACGAGACACTCAATCCAAGCTGAAATCGTGAGAGGAGGTCCAAACAACAACCGCCCAGGTGCGCGCACAACGCAACCTGAGATAAATTCCAAACACGCTGAAATCGTGTAAGGAATGAGACACTCAAACCACGCTGAAATCGTGAGAGGAGGTCCAAACAACAACGGCCCAGGTGCGCACACAACGCAACCTTAGATAAATTCCAAACACGCTGAAATCGCGTAAGGAACGGGACACTCAAACCACGCTGAAATCGTAAGAGGAGGCCCAAACAACAACCGCCTAGGTGCGCGCACAACGCAACTTGAGAAATTCCAAACACGCTGAAGTCGTGTGAGGAAAAGGACACTCAAACCACGCTGAAATCGTGAGAGGAGGCCCAAACAACAACCGCCCAGGTGCGTGCACAACGCAACCTGAGAAATTCCAAACACGCTGAAATCATGAGAGGAGGCCCAAACAACAACCGCCCAGGTACGTGCACAATGTAACCTGAGATAAATTCCAAACACGCTGAAATCGCGTAAGGAACGGGACACTCAAACCACGCTGAAATCGTGAGAGGAGGCCCAAACAACAACCGCCCAGGTGCGCACACAACGCAACCTGAGAAATTCCAAACACGCTGAAATCGCGTAAGGAACGGGGCACTCAAACCACGCTGAAATCGTGAGAGGAGGCCCAAACAACAATCGCCCAGGTGCGTGCACAATGCAACCTGAGATAAATTCCAAACACGCTGAAATCGTGTAAGGAACGGGACACTCAAACCACGCTGAAATCGTGAGAGGAGGTCAACAACTCGGGAGCGTGTTCCACGCAACCTAAGTTGAGTCCCGGGGGACAACGATCCTAAACGCTGCACGGCGCAAAAGGATATAAGATAACACAAGATGCAAATAAACGCAGCAAGTGCGATGATACAATACATGTTACAAGTAACGTAGAGCATGATGTTTAGGGAATGCAATGAATAGACAAAGCGGCACTCTAGAAAGCACCTCATGGAGTGAGTGGCGCTGAACCGCTTTACTCTGACGGGGAACGGTACTCAGGGAGAGCACTTCTGATCGCCATTCTGGCTTGAAACAGTGAAACAGTCAACACAGTATTCTGTTCACTTTGAACACACAGCTCGTATCGGCATACTGCTTATTCTGAACACGTAGCTCATAACACAATATTTTACTTATTTTGGAACATACGGCTCACGCAGGACACCGCTGATTCTGAACACACGGTCCGTTCTGAACACAACTCATTCTGAACTCACAGCCCATAACACAGTATTTGGTTTATTCGGCACACAGCTCATTCTGAACAGACAGCCCATAACACAATATTTTGTTTATTCGGCGCACAGCTCATACAAGACACTGCTCATTCTGGACATACATGATACAATGACGAAACTTGCAGAAGTTGAAACAATCTTGGATGCCCGACATTTTCCCTCTTTTCTTTTGATTCGTAGCCTGGAACTTTCATAGCTTCAGATGGGTCCTGGTTTTACTGTTTTCACATGACCTGGGTGGAATCCCGCGGCTTTATGAAAGAACCAATCCTGATTTGCACAAATGTGGAGAACGACACGGCACTCTGAGCACAAAACAATTTTTGAAATTGAAATGAGAAATGGGTTCTCAACCGGGTATTGAGCCTACAACTGACCACAGCCAAAACGACTCAACAATGGAAAACAAAGGTAGAACGACCTAAACACAACTCAACAAAGGAGAAACAAGGTAAAATGACCTAAACACATTTGTTGACACTCAAACGACTTAAAACAAGAAACGAGACAAACAAAACGCACAAACACAACACTCAGCTGTGTTACAAAGGCGAGAGACCTCTCGGTGCACGAGGAGCTAGTTTCTCCGGGTATTGTTTTCCACCCTTTCTCATTTGTGATTCTCACATCACTCGGCCCTCAGGCTCTGTTTTTCTGAAAAAGCCCTTTTCTCACTTTTTCTCTCAGCGCACATCTCTCTATTCTTCAATCTCTCATTTTTTTATCCCTCCCCTGGGTGGTTGATGGACAAACAGAAAGTTGCGGGCTCTTGCCCCTAGCATTCCGATAGATTCTTCTCCTTGTTCACAACAGTGAGTTTCTCCCACAGAGGGGTTGTGATGCGGCTGGATATGCAGCAGATCTGTAATTGACATTGGTTGATGATACTCCACCGGGTAGTTTGGACGTGATCAGATCATTCCAGTTCGTGCTTTGCACTTGGCTTGATACCTCGCTGCTTGGAGGATGTTGAGAGCTTTCAGCCATTTTCTGCTAACTTCAGTTGTGCCCTCTTCTGGCGAATACGATGCCCTTTCTGGCAAGTAGAGTGCCCTTTCTGGCAAATGCATTGACAACGAGGAAAAGACAGGAAGCCTAACTCAACTGTGCCCCTAGTTCATCAATTTGACCATTTTTTTGTTTTGGCTTTCTAAAATAATTTTGATCAAAATGAGAGTTAGATTAACGCGTTTGTTCGATTTTCTGATTTGAAATCATGCAAGTTAGGCTGTGAGCACTGAAAATTTTCCCTTTTTGGGGTCCAAGAAATGGTCCAGTTTTGGAAAAATGGAATAATTTTTTAGAGAAAATTAGTCAACTTCATTAAAAATTCTCAAAAACTATTTTTGCAAACGGCCACTGCTCAATGAGCACGGAACCCGCTCTTGAGATGCACAACTTCAGATTCGAAGGAAAATTGCCCCTTGCTTGAGGGGAACTGCATGGCAACGGAAAGTTGCCCCTTGTTTGAACGGCACCGCGGCGCATTGAATGGCAACGGAAAGTTGCCCCTTGTTTGGATGGCACCGCAGCGCATTGTAGGCAGTCCTCAGAGTGACGAACACAACCAAATCCTCAGATACAGAGAAGGCAAAGATGACCAGAACCATCGCATGGACACAATCGAATTGTTTTACGGCTGGACTTCAGAATGAAGTTGCCTACGTATCCCAAAGATGGGAATCAAGCCTTACGTAGTTCGGGGTTAAGGTACACTCGGGTATTAACCTCTCCTTTTTAGGCTCTAACTTTTGCCAAGGCGCCCGTTGCGGGTTTTCGACCTTACGAGCTTTGTTTTTCTTCTTTTCAATTTTTGTGTTCTTTTCTTTTCATTTCATTTCTTTTTTGATTTTCTTTTTTTGTTCTTTTCTTTGCATCTTTCTTTTCTGTTCTTTTGTTCTTTTCTCTTTTTTTGTTCTCTTTCTTCTTTTCTTGCTCTAACTTTTGCCTGGGCTGCCCTTCCGGGTTTTCGGCCCAGCGAGCCTCTCAAGGGTAAAAGTGTAACAAGTCCATGCCAAATGGTTTTAGGATCTCGAAGCCATCCGTATCCAAGAAAGTGGCTGTTGTATCGATTTGCAGAAGGATCCATCTTTTGCTCTTCGAGCACATCGGACATTTTCGCCCCTAGTTCGAGGGGTACTTCTGTTCTAGCTTTGCAAGCTTCTTCTGATCTTCTGATCTTTTTGATCTGACTTTCTTGGCCTCTTGTTCGAGGGCTGCTTCAAATCCGGCCATACAGGTCTCACATCGTAGTTGACCGTTGAACCTTCTGAATTCAAGTTCAAGGTTTGGAAGCGAAGGGCTCAAGTCTCGAGGCTGAGAGCGATCCAAAACTGTACAATCTCAAGAGCGATTCCAGACAAGTCTTCGCAGGACTGCGCAAAACATTTTGTTTTTGAAAATTTTTAAGAAAGCGACAAATCGCTCGCGCTGAAGATATTGTGAAACCAGTCTGGATCAAGCCAGGGTCCTTCTCAGTACTCACGCTAACAAGCATGATTTCATTCATTAAGGGGCTTAGCACGCCTCTCTTTCTCTCAATCGATCAAATTTTGCAAAACCCGAGGAATTCCTTCCCCTTCGTTTTCACTGCAGTGTTCAAAAAGTTTTGGAAAACTTAGGTCGATGCAATGATTTCAAGGCACAGAAAAGACACAGCTTCTAGTCAAATACTGCCATCTCATTTGGAATTTCTGGTACAACTGGCACACGGCAGAAGCAAACATAAAAGCATGAAAAACCACTGCTGTTCATTCAAATCTGTTGGCACAACTGGCTCCTCGGCAGAAACAGACTCAAAGGAAAGCAAAAGGACAAACGCAAAACAAGCAAGTGATATCCAAGGTAACACCCCCGAAATCACCTGACTCTAACAAAACAGGACTGACTTGATACAATAACACAGACCCGACTAACTCAGTATGAAAGGACTGACTCAAAACAAAGAGACAAACTCAAAACAACACAACAAGACTGACCCAATACCCAAGTCAGAATGTACAAAAACCAGCATTCGCAAATGCTCAAAACAGTGCGTGCCATACGTCACATCTGGAGTAAACTGAGTGCCGTCCGCAGGTGGTTCATCCCCCGATCACATAACAACACATGTCCAGAGTACCCGGGGGATATCAGACCCTTCTGATGCTATGGTTCCAAGACTACTTAGCAAAAGGGAAAACAGACAGCATCTCAGCCCGATTTCACGATAACCCACCATATGAGCAGAGCTGAATGACTGTGCCTCCTACAAAATTCTGTCCAAAATTTTGCCCGTAAACTGATACCCTCAGGTGAACTGAATCCCAAAATACCGAACTGGTGCCCGCAGGCCTAATGCCCAAACTCGCAAACTGGTGCCCGCAGGCCTGATGCCCAAACTTGTAGACTGATACATGCATTCTTGTAGAGACGTACTCTAAAAGCACATAACAGATAAATGAGAGCCAAAACACCCCTTTGGAGGGGTAGGGTTTCCCTGTCCTATTTTGTCAGGAGCTAGGGTTTCACTACGCATGCAGCGGTTTCAAACAACCTATAAACGGGTAAGCAATCTGTCCTAGTTTGGAATGGTCACTATGGATCCGAATATGCACTAGGTTGAATGGTCAAAAGGGTGCTCCGGTAAAACTGGGGTATGTGTTCCCATACTGGCAGAGCCCATAATCGGTCAGCCTTATGGTCATGCCTTGACAAGACAAGCCTCTGGCAAACCGTTCAGGAATAGCAGATGGCAAACACTGTGTCCTAGGCGCACCAATGCAAATGCAATGCAAAGAAACACACAAGTGTAATCAAAACAAGATATCATGAGTTCGAGTCAAGTTCTCTAAGTCCCCAGCAGAGTCGCCAGAAACTGTAGACGTCGCCGAACGCCCCGGGAGGAACGAGCTCCCGTTCCGTTCGATATTGGGCTCACTACAGCTCAGGATTCTCAAATTGTCACGGTTCTCAATCTGAACCAAAGAGTCTAAATCCGGCAAATCGTTTTGAGAAAACAGATTTTTAGAAAAGAAGTGCCAAACATGGACTGCTTTGCCAGATACAGAGTTGCCACCTAAATATTTTATTTTGGGGAAATTTAGGAAACCCTGACTCGTTTTCCTAAGGCCACGTGTCCGTCATCACCAAAGTTGCCTCGGCTCGGGAACTTGGGTACGATTGGGGAAGGTCACTTCGTGAGCACCCCTGCTCGCCCGATCAAAGATCGGCCTCTACTAACCATGATATCAAGTTTTGAAAACATTGTGTGTTCTTATTCCGGTTATTAGCCTAGATTACTATGTGATGCGCACAGCATACAAGTATAGACTGGATCGCCTGAATTGGAACAAAACATTTCCTTTTTGTTTTTTGAAAGATGGTTTGCTACTCGCAAGTAGGCTTAAAATGTAGATTTTGCCACCCTCGGGTGGGCTTAGAAAAGATGGTTTTGCCACTATCTAGTGGGCTTAAAAACTCACATTTGATGATCTGTTCCAATTCGAATAACCCAACCTTCACCCACAGGCATTCAGACAGTTATATCATATAAGCACATAGCCTCATGGTAAGCATGCTATTCATGGCAGTCACTCACACGCATGCAAGGATGCTAAAGCATAAAACTTACCGAGTACTCCAAGCCAAAACAGAAACTAATTAGAAATCCATGCATGATCCTAATTATACAGAAATGCCTAATGCAACACATGCAAAAATGCAACTATAGCAGGCTCGACTATTCTAAATATGGCATATGAAATGCTACAGCTAACATGTATTCAACTTGGAATTGAAAATACAATGCAGTTAGTATGATGCGCCGAGCCCGGTGCATGCAAAATAGATGAATGAATGCAAACATGCTATCATACTGTATGCTAATTGAAATATGCCCTAATCTAACCATCATAAGCGGATAAATAAAAGGGAGAAAGACGTGGGGTTGGAAGACATACAACACACACACGCACACTTATTACAGTTGTGCCCTCGCGCAGAGGGTCCGAATAAATAGTACAGTCCAAATAATACAGTCCGAATATAAACAAATTCCTAATTAATTTACAAATTAACTAAGAAAAATAATAAACTGGCATGCAAACCAGGGACTGCCTTGACTCTTCTTCAGATGATGGATGATGCATGTCTGGGCTGCCTTGCGCGGAAATTCATTGGGATGCCCCAATTAGCCTCTGTTTTGCAATTATTCTTGGAAAGCGCGCCAAGCTCCGAAAGGTTGCTAATTCTTGATTTGCTGCAACAGAGAGCAGGAAAGGGGCATAGCAATGTATTTTCACAAATGTATGCATGCCTCGATCCTCGTGCCACCAATCACGCATATCGATGCATGATGGCCGAAGAGTCGATTTGCATGACTCAATATGGAATGAATGTACACATAAACACAATAGGGCCTAGACTCCATCATGGATAATCCAGAGTGTCGGCGACAGGGAATTGAGACACGTTCCGTCACTCGGAGTACGAAACGTACCTCGTTTCCCATGCTCAGGCTAACTCCTATCCCAAGCACAATGCAATATGCATGACATGCATGGATGCAACTAATATACAACCTAACATGCACAATTGTATGAAATGGAATACACGATGCACGAGATAACATGGCATACACAATGCGCTAACATACAACCTAGCATACGCAATGCTATGAAATGAAATGGCATACACAATGCACAATGGACTTACACCAACACAAGTGGACCTCAGCCACACTCACATAAGAGGCCATTAGATGAAAATAAGACACTCGAGATGCGTGCACGCATGCACGCAAATCGAGGACCGACCCTAAGGCACAAAATGCCACTCTAATAAGACATGGCAAGGCATGGAATATGGCATACAAGCATGCAAATTTCAGTGCTAAAATATGACCCAAAACAGTCCCCAATCATGGCGATATAGCACCCGATGCATGAAATGGTCCCGAAATGCAAGATTAAGCGCATGAAATGACTTGTAGCTACATCAAGCATGCATTATTTGATCATGACATGTGAAGAAAGATTCAAGGCAGTCCCAAAACAAGCATGTTTACAGTTTTAAGCAAGGCCAAACAATAAACACAAATAGGGCAAAACCAACATGCAAAAATAGCCCTAAATATGAGATAAAGAAGCAAGTCACAGATGCAGGCCTCAAACAGATGACGGCCCTTCAACAATGTTGAAGAGGGGCCTAAAATATGATATTTTACAGTTTACAACAAACCACAAAAACCAACACAGGTATGGCTAAGCTCTCATGCAAGAAATGGGCCAAAAGAGGGACAAAGAAACAAGTGGTGGTTTCTGGCCTCAAACACAAAGGGGCCCTTCAAAAATGTTGAATAAGGGCCCAAAATATTTCACTTTACAGTTGATGGCCAGACCCAAAACAGTATGCATGCAAGCCTAAAATACTACGCAAAGTAAGGCAAAAAAAAAGAGCTATAACACATGGTATAAAAAGGATGCCTCAAACCATGAAAGACCCTTAATAAAACATGAATATGGGGTCAAAATAAGTCTGTTTTCAGTACGGACCAGAGTCCAAAAACAGAAGCACAAGAGGCTAACAAACAATGCAAAAATGGAGCCAAAAGAGAGATATAAAGGCAAGTGGAAGATAAAAGCCTCAAACAGTGATGAGCCTTTCAACAATGTTGAAGAAGGGCTCAAAATAAGCAACTTTACAGTTTATGACAGAGCTCAAAACAGTTTATAAATAGGCCAAAAATACTACACAAGAAGATGGCATACAAGAGGGGGTAATGAAGTAAGTGCAACAAGGAGGACTCAAACAGTGAGAGGCCCTTAAACAAACATGAAAAATAGCTCAAAATAAGTCTAGTTCCAGTTAGGGTCAGAGCCCAAAACAGCAAGCAAGTATGGCTAGGAAAGTATGCAAAATATGGACCAAAATGGGGGAAATGGAGCTTACCCTTGTAGACCAATCTTTTGGCAACTCTTGGCTTGAGTTTGGTGGCTCTTTAGCTTTGGAGAACAACCTCAAGCTGCTAGAATGAAGGATGGAAGGGTGGGGCTATGGGTTGGTGAAGAAATGGTGTAGGGTTTGAGAGGTTTGGAGCTTGGAAGAGAGGGAGAGGAAGGTGTATGTATGCAAAGCTCTTAGGTAATTTTTCTAACCCCTAAACCAGAGATGGGAGGCTGGTTATATAGGCAAGAGAAGGGGGAAAAAGGGGGGAAAAAATGGAGGGAAAACAAACAAGTTTCCCCCCAAAAATGCACCCCCCCGGATACACAATCTGGGGGAAAACAGAATATACAGCTGTAAGGAACAGGGTGCAAGGATCATGACCGGCCAGCTATCTAGGTTGCAGGTGGCCGGCCGGCTACCTCCCATGGCCGCCCGGCCAAGGGTCAAAAGGTTCAATGAGAATTAGTGGCCGGCCATACCAAATTGGTGGCCTCCCATGTGTGCACAACACAATTATGTGGTCAAAAGCTGGAGATAGTGAACTAGGAAGGAGAACAACCCACTTTTTAAAGGGGTTCAAAAGGTTCAACAACAATTACTGGCCAGCCACCAAATATTAGTGGCCTCCCAGATGTGTACATCACAAATATGGGGTTTAGGGTGCAAGAAAATGGCCCAAGGATGATCAACATTGGCATTGAAGTGAGAAAAATCAGGCAACGGAGGGCGATGAAGAGATAAAGTTGGTTGACAGAACAATTATTGGCCTCCCACCCTTCTACGGCCTTCTTACCAATGAAACAGAGGTCCCTGCCAAAAATGAACCCAAACCGATGCAGAATGAAGGTTCGGGGGCCGAAACGCGCAGCCCGAGGCCCCGAAAACTGGCTGTTAAGCACCGGGAGTGGTGTTCGACCACGAAGTTGGTTTCTCAAGCCACAGTGTTCCTTAAAAGGGAGAAAATAAGATGTATGCCGAAAACCGGGGCAAACAGAGGTGGTTAAGCGGTCCCGAACTGAGGCACACGACCAATGGCTCCGAAAAACTGAAAATTGGATTCCAAACGGGCAAAATGGCCTATGATCATGAAACGTAGCCTACGGCCACTGAGAGATGATCTACGAGACCTCTCCCTCCTTTTGGGAAGAGAAAACAGAGAAAACAAAGCCTGGTTCGCAAATCGAGGCAAAGCACAAAAAGAGTCCGGAAGTCCGGAGGCAAGGCTCACAGCCGAGACTCTGAAACTTCTGAATGAGCACGATATGCAACATCACCAAGCCCTCAATCGGTGACGTCTGATTCTTAAGGTCGGTCAAAAATGGAGTGTCTACAGTAGGGCAGTTGGTTAGGTGGTTAGCCTCAAGTTGTTGCTACCACAGGAATTGGTGTGGGCCCAATGCTCCCCCGCTGCTCGAGTCCTAACTTAAGCGGTGATTGTCTTAGGAGGTCGGGGCAAGTTCTCAGGTTATAGTCTCCTATCTCGGAACGGACAACAGGACACCTTGGTGATCTCTGCAAGGGGCGCTGCCCTGGACCTGCGGGAGAATGGGAGGATTTTCCTGTAAAAAAAAAGAAAAAAAGTAGTAGCTGCTGTAGTGTTAATTGATGAAGATTACAGCCTGTGAATGTCAACCTTTCAATTATTTTTGATTTCAAATCTTTTTTAAGTATAATTTTGTAAGCACAATAAAATAGTGTGTATGTATGTATGTGTTGCCAACTATCTATTTTTTTTTCCTTAAATTTTTGTGTGTCATGGAGAGAATGTCGGAACAACTAGCAACCTCAACCCTCAAGATATATAAATACATAACCCATAATTTACACCACCAAGTCTCTCATTTTCAATTTGTCAATCCCAATCTTTCTTCTCATTGCATTGAGAGAGAAAGAGGGGGAAATTAAAGAGAAAAAGAGAGAGGATAAAAAGATTATATCAAGAGATGGGAGCCTGTGCCAGCGTTCCTAAGTCTATGAAAAGCGAGGTTGGTGAAACACCACCACCAGAGCCACCAAAGGAGGAGACCATTGCCGTCGTGGCGGAAGCAAATGCTGCCAACAAGGTGGTGACTGTTGAAAGAGAAGAAAACAAAGGAGAAGGACAATCTGTTGGATTTTTGCTCAATGAGGTAAATGTTAAATATGCATTTTTTATGCTTATGTGTATTTAGTATTACTGTATATATATACGTGCAAAATTTTCTTAAGATAAAAAAAATATTGGATCATATTTCGAAATGTAAATGTCTCAAATTTTTTTTTATATGATTTAATAGTTGAAAGTGTATTAAAATAGAGAAACAAAGAGATTTGTAAATAGAGAATCACTAGTCGTGTTTTAGTATCACTATGCATGAAAATTATAACCTTATTATGTAGGTGTTTGGGAAGTGGGTTTTTATGTAGGTTTTTTTAGTTGTAGGATATTATTGGATAAAAAATTTTTAGTGTTTGGGAAGATAGTTGGGTTTTTTTGTAGTTGGATGTGATGTTTGTGAGAGAAAAAGTGAAATGATTATGGGGTTGGATGTGATATTTTGTTTGGATTTATTTTTTTTGGTTTTGCAAAACTTTTGTCTTTAAATGTGATATATATTCAAATAACTTTAAATTTATACTATATACCTCACATTCAGATGATTTTTGAGTAAAATTTCATGATAGATAACATTTTTCTTAAAATGAGTTGGGTGATTTCTGAAGAAGAGGACGTAAGACCATGGGCCTTCTTGGGCTGGCCGTCTCAACAAGTCGGTCCTATTTGAATTTTTTTTTTGGTTAGTTTTGGCCCATTTAAAAATTAAATTCATGTCCTAGTAGCTAGGTTAGACAAATAAATATAAAGTTAAAATTAGAATAAAGTTGGAGGCTAATTGTTAGTTTATTATTATTATTTTGTCATCCATCTTAACCCTTTCATTTTGAATAATGCTATATGCACCAATTAAGATATTAATTAATGTACCAATTGATGATATGGTATAATTTAAGAGATCTTTGGCATTTATAATTTGTATAATGAGTGCGATCAACAATAATACCATAACATATGTTGGTACATTAGTTAGTACACTAATTAATAGATGTAGCACCACCGTTTCATTTTATTTTCCTGTTCTTCTTAGATTCCTGTTGGTGAAAATACCAGAAAAAATTATATTTTCTTGATAAATGATGCAAAGAAAATGAGATACAAATAGATCAGGCTGAGGCACGGATATCTTGTTTTCTTTAAGGAGATCAAGCCCACTGCGGTAGGAAGAATCCAAATATCGATGCAGTAGTCACAAAACTATGACTTGTCCCCTCCAGGATACAACTGCCCGACCACTTGTCGTATGGTTCAGGCCAACTCTGCACAAGCTGGTGAACCCAAAGCTCCACCAAGAAAAACACCCTTCTTTGCTAGTGATCTCTCTTGTATAGAAAATAGTTGGTGTGTTGGTGTAGAAAAGAGTAGATGAGAGGGATTATTTATAGGCCATTAGGACCTAACAGTTACACCAAAAAGTAATGACCATTAAACAAGAAAATAGTTACACCAAAATAATGACCATTAGCTAAGAAAAAATGGTTACACCAAAATAAAAAATGGTTACACCAAAACTTAAGAAGAAGTAGAAGAGTTAGGCATGGATAAAATATTTTCAGAAATTATTTGACCCCCACTATTTCTAGATTTGAAAGGAAATTTATTTTCAGGAAAAATAGCATCACCTGATTCAAAAATAATATTATTTTCCATATCAAAAAAACTATAAGCTGTACTATGCAACGCATACCCAAGAAAAGCACAGGTGGTAGCTCGTTCACCCAATTTAGGTCGTTTAGGATTTGCAAGCCTCACAAAAGCTAAACAACCCCAAACCCTCAAATAACCTAGATTTGGTTTATGCCCCGGCCACAACTCATAAGTTACAATTTTAATCTTTTTGTGTGACACTCTATTTATCACATGGCAAGCTGTCAAAATAGCCTCGCCCCAAAGATTTGAGGGAGCACCTGAATCAATAAGCATAGCATTCGTCAAGTCAATTAACGTTCTATTTTTTCTTTTAGCTACGCCATTAGATGAAGGTGAATATGGTGGAGTAGTCTCATGAATAATTCCCAAGGATTGAACAAAAGAGTTGAATCCAAGAGATTCATACTCTCGGTCTCTATCACTTCTAATTCTTTTAATCTTTTTACCGAATTGATTTTCCACTTCAAGAAGGAATTCTTTAAATTTCTCAAAAGCATCACTTTTATTTTTTAATAAATATACGTTTGTGTATTTTGAAAAATCATCAATAAAAGTGATAAAATATCGGTTACCACCTCGAGTTAAAATTCCTTCAAACTCACACAAATCAGTATGAAATAATTCTAGCAATTCGGTATTTTTTTCAATACTTTTATAAGGCCACTTGGTAATTTTTGTTTTACTGCAAATTTCACATTTCTCAAAATTTTTTGTCACTTTAGGAATTAATCCTAAATGTAATGACCCCAAAATTCATCCTTATTTAATTAGGGGCTAATGTGTTTTAATTCAACTATATCTATCGGAATTAAAGAATTATCTGCTGAGTTATGGTGACCTTTATTGTATCGGCTTGAAATTTTTTTTCCCTTCGCTCGAGCGTGGGCTCATTTTTGACATTCTTAATAGTGTATTTGGAATGTTCTTACCTTATTTTGGGGTATTGTTTGAGGTGGTGGTATGATGGTAAAGTAAGATTGGACCAACGAATATAATTCGGATAGTTAATCTACGATCAGCCGTCATTCATTTGCCCCTTTTCTTTTTCCACACTTTTAATTTGGATGTGAGGTTAGAACCATTGGAAAGCTTATCTCCGGGGCTTCAATTTGACCACAAGAATGACCTAAAACGGAGTCCGGATGAGAGAGTTACGTTTGTTCAAAGTTTTGGAATCTGTGCTGAAAGCAGGTACGCTCGAGCGTGGGAAGCGACGCTCGAGCGGGGGACGCGAATTCAGCAAGTTTAAATCACATTTCTGGATCATTCTTGGCATTTTTCATCTCCTTCCTCCTTCCTCTCCTTCTAGGTCTGAAACCCTAGCCCCCAAAACCTTGATTTCCTCTACTTTGATCAACAATCCACCATGATTCTTGCATCAAGGATGGAGAACAAGAAAGGATCAACATTTTTAACCGATTGGAACTTGGATTTGCGAAGGATTCTCATTAAAACTTCATCCCTTTGCTTGTTTCTTGAGGTAGGGTCCTAGTTCTCCTTCATGCTTTCATTGATAGATAGATTTGTGATACTTTGGAGTATATAAATGTAAAACCCATATTTTTTTTTGAACATCTAGTGTAGTGTTTATTATGAGAATTGGGGGTTTAGAATTGGAGATGTTGGAAGTTAAATTGGTGGGTTAAAATGATGGATGGTGAATCCTAGATGTATAATTATTGGGAAAATTGGAATAAAAAGTAATGGGTTAAAAAGTTTTGAATTTTTCTTGAAATTTCAATATTTTCTTGAAACCCTAGGTTGATTAGTGATGATAACCAATGAATTGACCCAAATTGAAAGTAGAGTAATGAATTGAGGTATTGAATTATATGTGTTCAAGTTTAATTGGAATTTGGAAATGTTTGAAAATTATGTTTAAAATTTGCGAATGAACTATGTTATGAACATTGTAATTCATGCTGTAATGTGAAGGGAAAATTAGGGAAATAATCTATTAATGATATGGATGATATGAACTTGGTTTTGGAATGTTGAAATGGAATTCAAGGATTTATTTTGAATTATGTTAAATTACAAATGGTGTTGATGAACTAAGTGATATTGACTTTGTTGGATTATGTTGTGTTGACTCATAGTGAATTGAATGGTGTTGTACTATGATGAATTATGTTTGAATTACGTGAGTTGTGTAGGGGCAGCTACAGGGGCGGATCAAGCACCTGAACACTGTAAGTAGTAGTACAGGAATGTACATCTTATTTATCGTTGATAATTATTGTCACTAACACTCTGTTCTTTGTAAGTGTTATCAACGTTTATGACAAGTGGAAATCAATATGAGTTTCTATGAATATGGAAAGATTTGCGTACATCGGTATGACTTTGGAACCCTTTTGTTCTGTCAATAACAAGTATTAAACCTCTGTTATTTATCAGTGTATTATGTACTTCTTAAGAATAAATGGAGCTTATGTTCATCCATGAATAATGATACTTGTATGAGTCCAAGATTATTTTGTTGTGTTACGTATGGACTCGAGGTCGTTTAGAATCTACGATATGAAAACAAAGGTTTAACATCATTATGTAACCCACGTTAGAATGTAAACTGTTCTGTCGTTGCTAAGCATGCTCTATGTTCTGATATGTTACGTTTTGACTTAATGAACAGTTGACCATAAATGTAAAGTATTCATGACATCTGTAACACACGGCCCTTACCCGGGGGTAATAATACCATGGTTTAAGTAATTAAGTTACAAGTTTATGTACGTTACAAGTTTAAGTATGTTACAGATTTAAGCATGTTACAAGTATAGGTATGTTACAAGTTTACGTATGTTCTAAGTTTAAGTATGGTACAAGTTCAAGTATGTTATAAGTTTACGCATGGTACAAGTTCATGTATGTTACCAATTCAAGTATGTTACGAATATGACTTTTGATATCTGCTTATGATTTAAGTATAAAAAAAATATGTATGATTTGATTCCGTTTATGATATGACATGATATGTACTGTTTGGTCTGGAAAACCTATTAATTTCTGGTATGGAGCAAAGTGCTATACGGAACTAAGTGCTGCAGTGCGAGTTACCTCTAGAATCTGTATGAGCCACCTCTTGAGTCCATACATATGTGAAAATTATGAGGCTGAAAGCCATTCCATGAAAGTTATGAGGCTTATGGCCATCTATATAAGTTGTTATGAAATGAAACAAAGTGCTACACGGAACTAAGTGCTACAATGTGAGTCACCTCTAGAATCCGTGTGAGACACCTCTTGGGTTCATACATGCATGTTTCAAGGGCTTAATGCCAAACTATGTTCAAGGGCTTTCATGCTATATGTTTCAAGGGCTTTCATGCCACATGTTTCAAGGGCTTTAATGCCACATGCTTCAAGGGCCTTGTGCCACCATGTTTCAAGGGCTTATAGCCACCATGTTTATGTTGCAAGATTGAACCTAAGGCAGTTATGTACTTAGCACAGAATCAGACTAACTATGCGAACTTTACATCTTTATATGCATTGTTATGCGTTATGTTTCAAGTTAAGCATCATTTTATTTATGTATTACTATTCACTGAGCCCGGCTCACTCTCTGTTATGTCTGTTTCTGTAGGTCACCAATTAGGTGGTCAGTCCTAGCCATGATGCCGCTTTCTTTTGTCAACCTTCGTGTGTCCAGGCACTATACACAGCCATTGATTTTGTTAAACTGATAAGATGTTGGCTTGCTTTTTGAATGTCTATCTAAGATTGATGTATATAGCTTTCATGTTTTTGTATATGCCCAATGATAGGGCTGGGTCTGTATATATGTATGTATATAACCGATGTTCAGGTATATGTTTTAGATTTTATTTGTCTGTTAAAAGTTTGTGATCCTGGCATGATAGTAATAGCTCGATGGAGTTTGTTTCCATTGTCAAATTTTGATATTTAGTGCTTCCGTTTAGGCCCCATATATATATATATATATATATATATATGAAACAGGTTAAGTGTCCGTTTCTGAAGTGGTCATGCCCAAACTTCTAGGGGCGGGTTTGGGGCGTGACAAGTGGTATCAGAGCACGAGTTGCTATCTCACACACGACTCCATTGAGCTTTAGGATGTCTAGAAAAGACTTAGGCATCATGCATGACATCCTTAGTGCATATGAAAGGAATTGATAGCAACGATAATGGTATATGTAATGACGCTAACCGCAATGGTTATTATTCATGTCTGTTATACATTTCTTGTATATATTGTGATTGATTGCTATGCAGAACATGGTAAGACCTGTAGATGGGATTAAATCAATAAAGTCGCGCAGAGGAAGCGTGGTGAGGGTACGAACCCTCACTGGTTGGTAAGACGATTCTTATGTAAAGATTAAATAAAATGTATATTGTCGGTTGTTAGTCATTTGTGAGAAATGGAGACGATATAATGAGGCTTTTTAGTATTTCTTTACGTGAATTGGTGAATTGATTAAACTCTAAGCATGGGATATTTCTAAGAACAAAGGAAATGCTATGTGTGATACTCTAACTTTAAGCTAGAGTTATGTTTTCCTCACCATGATCATGTTTAGATCTGTGATTTTGAGAAAGTACTGCATTTGGGTAGTATGATAAAATGTGTTTGCGTACGAATTGAAATTGTATTGAGTACGATTGGCTGTAAGGAGAAGTTATGCATATAATGACCTCTCTTAGTAAGTGTAATTTGTTTATGGAAACCTGTAAGCTAAATTTTAAACTTTGAAATCTGAAATCTCACTCTACCATTTGTAATCTGTTTTGTTATGTGTAAATTGTAATCTGTATTCAATATTTCTCTACGTGATATGTATAAGGAAACAAAAGGCTAAGGTTTATGAAATTGTAGTGTTTTGACTTGGCTAATGGGAAGTGCAAACATGTTGAGTTCTGGAAACATGAAATGATAAGAGACATTAGAATTATGGTAGCTGACAATTCATGAAATTATTATGATTAAAATATTTAATGATTGATAACGAGAATGGAATTGGTGATCAAGAGTTAGAATGTTGAAATTGCTACTTGGAATGTTAATAAATACAAGTATCATGATTTGTGATCACATAATGTTCGGTAGAATTTTATGGAAGTTTAATGATATAGGGAAATTGTGTTTCTTTTGTGGACTGCCATTTGACTGAAGGACATAATTTTGTTCTGATGTGTTTTTATTCTGAACCTAACGTATTGTTATCATAAACCCACCATTATTGATTAAGGATGAAATATTTGTATGAGACTTAATTTGAGGCTTGTTCCTTTATTATGATACGAAAAAGAGTGTTTATTAGAAAAAAAAAACTTATGTGATTTGTGTTATTCAAAGAGGTCATACCCTCAATTCAATTCAGTACTTCCGACATAGATGAATAATGTGTGTTCTTGTGTGAATTGACTATGGACCTAAGTGAGTAATACCTTTGTAAACGATACTTTTGTGTAAATGATTTTGAAAATGGCTATGTCAGACGGTGTGCAATGAAATCTATATTTTGGTTATGAAATGTTCTATATGATGAGTATTTTCTGAAAGGATAAAATATACTATGAACTTCCGACATGTTTATGATATGATAAGCTTTCCGAATAATTTCCCTAAAATGACTAAATACGCTACGAAACTCCGAATGTTCAAGATATGACAAGTTTTATGAAAGAGATATTTTCCTATGCATGAATGAGTTCTTCATTTGATAATTGATTGTGGCATGCTTGATGAAGGCTCTATGTTGAGCTTCAAGTTATTCTGTCTTATCTGTTATAAGTTGGATCGGAGATTGTTCTGTCAAAGTTTAAATAAGTTTAATGCTATTGGGAATTATTCCATCATCTGATATTTTTGCAAGGTCTGATAAGTTTCTAAGTAATATCTCTGAACAACGTATTGTATATAATTATGGAGGGTTTAAAGAACTTTATGTATTACGTATGTTTGAAAAATGTTTTTGTCCATGATAGAAACATTTTACTAAATATGGAACAAGAATATAATACCTTTATGGTAAATGTATTGTGTGCTTAATGTCATAATGTTGATTTTGAGATCTTCTAAACCAGTATGGATTTTAAATTCTTATTACCTTACAGCAATTTGGGAAGTATGATCATTAAGGCTTGATCTGTATTTGATTTTATGAACATGTAATTCCTTGATATGAGATTTAAGTTGGTATTTGGAGTCTGTTAGAGATTTGATTTGAACTGATAAGTCTAATTCAGATAATGAGCAAAGAGCTATGAAGTCGTTGATTTAGAACTCGATTGCTATTATGGGTCTAATTGTTGTAAAAAGCATATACCTTGAAACATGATTAGGTCGTGAATGTTTCCTAACCTTTGAGGAAGTACGAAATGGAGGTTATTTGTGACCTTAAAAGTTTGAATTATGTTTCATAACTTATGAGTCGTATGCAAACAAATACTTGAAATGAATTCATTTCTGAATACCCTTAAGTTGTTATATTATGTGAAACATATGATTTGTGGAGTAATAAATTAAAATGTACAAGGTTATGAATAATGAGATGATGCTTTGATGTTAGTAAGTATTATTAACAATTGGGTTACAAAGTAGTTAGTAGAGATGAATTACTTGTGATTTTGGGAGAAAATTCCATCGGAATTGACAGTATAGGATTGTGAATGGCCAAATGATTGAGAAATGTTATATGTCCAGGATGAAATTAGACTTGTGACAAGGTGAATCAAGTTTGGAGGACCAAACTTCTTAAGGTGGGGAGAATGTAATGACCCCAAAAGTCATCCTTATTTAATTAGGGGTTAATTTGTTTTAATTCAACTATATCTATCGGAATTAAAGAATTATCTGCTGAGTTATGGCGACCTTTATTGTATCGGCTTGAAATTTTTTTTCCCTCCGCTCGAGCGTGGGCTCATTTTTGACATTCTTAATAGTGTATTTGGAATGTTCTTACCTTATTTTGGGGTATTGTTTGAGGTGGTGGTATGATGGTAAAGTAAGATTGGACCAACGAATATAATTCAGATAGTTAATCTACGATCATCCGTCATTCATTTGCCCTTTTCTTTTTTCACACTTTGAATTTGGATGTGAGGTTAGAACCATTGGAAAGCTTATCTCCGGGGTTTCAATTTGACCACAAGAATGACCTAAAACGGAGTCCGGATGAGAGAGTTACGTCTGTTCAAAGTTTTGGAATCTGTGCTGAAAGCAGGTACGCTCGAGCATGGGAAGCGACGCTCGAGCGGGGGACGCGAATTCAGCAAGTTTAAATCGCATTTCTGGATCATTCTTGGCATTTTTCATCTCCTTCCTCCTTCCTCTCCTTCTAGGTCTGAAACCTTAGCCCCCAAAACCTTGATTTCCTCTACTTTGATCAACAATCCACCATGGTTCTTGCATCAAGGATGGAGAACAAGAAAGGATCAACATTTTTAACCGATTGGAACTTGGATTTGCGAAGGATTCTCATTAAAGCTTCGTCCCTTTGCTTGTTTCTTGAGGTAGGGTCCTAGTTCTCCTTCATGCTTTCATTGATAGATAGATTTGTGATACTTTGGAGCATATAAATGTAAAACCCATATTTTTTTTTGAACATCTAGTGTAGTGTTTATTATGAGAATTGGGGGTTTAGAATTGGAGATGTTGGAAGTTAAATTGGTGGGTTAAAATGATGGATGGTGAATCCTAGATGTATAATTATTGGGAAAATTGGAATAAAAAGTAATGAGTTAATAAGTTTGAATTTTTCTTGAAATTTCAATATTTTCTTGAAACCCTAGGTTGATTAATGATGATAACCAATGAATTGACTCAAATTGAAAGTAGAGTAATGAAATTGAGGTATTGAATTATATGTGTTCAAGTTTAATTGGAATTTGGAAATGTTTGAAAATTATGTTTAAAATTTGCGAATGAACTATGTTATGAACACTGTAATTCATGCTGTAATGTGAAGGGAAAATTGGGGAAATAATCTATTAATAATATGGATGATATGAACTCGGTTTTGGAATGTTGAAATGGAATTCAAGGATTTATTTTGAATTATGTTAAATTACAAATGGTGTTGATGAACTAAGTGATATTGACTTTGTTGGATTATGTTGTGTTGACTCATAGTGAATTGAATGGTGTTGTACTATGATGAATTATGTTTGAATTACATGAGTTGTGTAGGGTCAGCTACAGGGGCGGATCAAGCACCTGAACACTGTGAGTAGTAGTATAGAAATGTACATCTTGTTTATCGTTGATAATTATTGTCACTAACACTCTGTTCTTTGTAAGTGTTATCAACGTTTATGACAAGTGGAAACCAATATGAATTTCTATGAATCTGGAAAGATTTGCGTACGTCAGTATGACTTTGGAACCCTTTTGTTCTGTCAATAACAAGTATTAAACCTCTGTTATTTATCAGTGTATTATGTACTTCTTAAGAATAAATGGAGCTTATATTCATCCATGAATAATGATACCTGTATGAGTCCAAGATTATTTTGTTGTGTTACGTATGTACTCGAGGTCGTTTAGAATCTACGATATAAAAACAAAGGTTTAACATCATTATGTAACCCACGTTAGAATGTAAACTGTTCTGTCGTTGCTAAGCATGCTCTATGTTCTGATATGTTACGTTTTGACTTAATGAACAGTTGACCATAAATGTAAAGTATTCATGACATCTGTAACACACGGCCCTTATTCGGGAGTAATAATACCGTGGTTTAAGTAATTAAGTTACAAGTTTATGTACGTTACAAGTTTAAGTATGTTACAGATTTAAGCATGTTACAAGTATAGGTATGTCACAAGTTTACGTATGTTCTAAGTTTAAGTATGGTACAAGTTCAAGTATGTTATAAGTTTACGCATGGTACAAGTTCATATACGTTACAAATTCAAGTATGTTACGAATATGACTTTTGATTTCTGCTTATGATTTAAGTATAAAAAAAATATGTATGATTTGATTCCGTTTATGATATGACATGATATGTACGGTTTGGTCTGGAAAACCTATTAATTTCTAGTATAGAGCAAAGTGCTATACGGAACTAAGTGCTGCAGTGCGAGTTACCTCTAGAATCTGTATGAGCCACCTTTTGAGTCCATACATATGTGAAAATTATGAGGCTGAAAGCCATTCCATGAAAGTTATGAGGCTTATGGCCATCTATATAAGTTGTTATGAAATGAAACAAAGTGCTACACGGAACTAAGTGCTACAATGTGAGTCACCTCAAGAATTCATGTGAGACACCTCTTGGGTTCATACATGCATGTTTCAAGGGCTTAATGCCAAACTATGTTCAAGGGCTTTTATGCCATTTGTTTCAAGGGCTTTTATGCCATATGCTTCAAGGGCTTTTATGCCACATGCTTTAAGGGCCATGTGCCACCATGTTTCAAGGGCTTATAGCCACCATGTTTATGTTGCAAGATTGAACCTAAGGCCGTTATGTACTTAACACAGAATCAGATTAACTATGTGAACTTTACATCTTTATATGCATTGTTATGTGTTATGTTTCAAGTTAAGTATCGTTTTATTTATGTATTACTATTCACTGAGCTCGGCTCACTCTCTGTTATGTCTGTTTCTGTAGGTCACCAATCAGGTGGTCAGTCCTAGCCATGACGCCGCTTTCTTTTGTCAACCTTTGTGTGTCCAGGCACTATACACAACCATTGATTTTGTTAAACTGATAAGATGTTAGCTTGCTTTTTGAATGTCTATCTAAGATTGATGTATATAGCTTTCATGTTTTTGTATATACCCAATGATAGGGCTGAGTCTGTATATATGTATGTATATAACCGATATTCAGGTGTATGTTTTAGATTTTATTTGTCTGTTAAAAGTTTGTGATCTTGGCATGATAGTAGTAGCTTGATGGAGTTTGTTTCCATGGCATAAAAAAAGATGTACAAAAAATTAAAATAATAATTTTTTTAGTAATTTTTTATTTTTTTTAATTTTTTGTACACCTTTTTTTAAAAAATTTAAAAATTATCCCAAACATATTAATTATTTTTATATTATATTTTAGTCAAAAAATTAAAAAATTACTAAAAAAATCTGTCCAAACCAGGCATAAATGCATTTTTTTTTTTTTAACATCGGAAAGTAATACTCATCTCTTACCTAAAAGAAAGAAAGGAAAAAAAAAAAAAAAAACCAATACTCCATCAATACCCCACTCTACAACAATCTAGATTCCCAAACAATGAATGAGATAAGGTAACCTATTCCCATCTCTATCCCCATCCATATTATAAATAAATAAAATCATTTTGAGCACTCCAATTAGAATTCCATAAAATCAACTAAATTAATTATTAATCATAATTCTTGCATTTTATTAGAAAGTAAATAATTAAGTTTTGTCATAGGCAAAATTCTCTCACAAAACAACATATATATTTAAAATGTTTTAATGAATGAGAATACTTTGTTTCTCAGTGATACTTAAATTCAAATTGTTTATTCTTACTGGTAGTAAAAAAGAAATGAGAGAGATAGAGAATAAAATAAATGAATTCAATTCTGAAATGTATTTTGTTTTGAATATTCAAAAAATACTCATTGTGTAATTTAAATTTATTTTATATATAAAATATAAAATAAATTTAAAATTTGTAACATTATTGCATTAGTCCAAACCTTGCTCATAGTGACAACTTTATCCACATTCCACTCCCTAAAATACCCTTCATTATACAAATAAACAACCTCCATTAAATCATTCTCATCCCCACTCTGCAACACCCCACACCACAAAGAAAGAAAGAAAGAAAATCAAGAATGGAAGATCTCTTCTCCCAATTCATCATCCTCTCAGACCAATCACTCTATGACAAGAACTTCGATCATTCCACCATTGAAGACCTCATGAAGCTCTTTGAATTGGAGTCCTACAAATCATGGGCTGCCATGGAACTTGAGCATGAAAATGAAGTGGAACAAGCAGAGGAGTCCATGAAGGAGGCAGAGGATGAGCTTGACTCTGCCATGGAAAGTGCCATGGAAGAGTTTCGGCTTTTCCAAGAGGAAATGGAAAGGGAAGCCAAGGCTGAGCTGCAGGGGTTGGTTAGGATTGGTGAGTCTGCTTGGAAGATGGGAAAATCAATGGAAAAAGCAGCATCCATTGCCTAAGAAAATATGTGGAGGCGGCTATGAATTCTGCTAGTGCATCGATGAAATCGGCATGGAAGGGACTCTCTTCTTCTAATACCAACAAGGTTCATCCTTCTTGAAGAAACTGTAATTGCCTTGAATTTAATATTTGTGTTCAAGATTTTTATTTTCACAAATTCTCCGACCAAACAGAGGGCAGGTGGAAACATGCATTGTTACATACATATATCATATTTGTGTGTGGAGGGAAATGAAAAGACCTTTCAAGGAAAAGAGCAAGAGGAAGAATAAAAGCAGAAGCAAAGAGAAAACGATAGGCAATCAAAACAGTCATCTTCATTCCGTCATTGGCAGCCATTTTGTAGAAAATATTAACAACAGCAAATGCAATCTGAACCACCACCATTATCATCGCCGCCTTCAACTCTTTTATACTGTTCCATATCCTCCCCATCATCACCACTACCCTCAATGCAATGTAGAGAGGGATGGAGAAACTAGCTGTGTTCTTAACAACTAGTGAGAGAGGGAGAGAGTGAGAGAGTTGGGAGGTGAAGTGGGGAAGGGATATGGTGGTATTTATAAATGAGGAAACAAAAGTGCAGTGGTCACGGAAGGAAAAAAATACAAAATTATGAAAAAGTATATTACTTTAATTATTAAAAAATATAATTTTTTTTATTGATTGGTAAATTTTATTTTACTGTTACACCGTGATGTAATTTTCTTTTTATAAATTAATTAATTATTGTAAGGAATAATTACCATACAATTTTATGGATACTTATTTAATTAAAAGTTATGAGTTAAATTTTCTTATATATTTGTCTCTGATTTTGATAATGAAATCTTTTAAAGACTTTTTAGATATATATTTTGTGTATTTAGTACAAATAATTGAATCGATTTAACTTTTACTTGTGAGCTTTAATTTATTTTTGTTAGTTTGTATTAAAAAATTATGTGAAAAGTACAAGTAATTAAATTTTTTAAACACATTTTGCTTGTATTTATCATTAAAAACCGGAGGATTAATTTGAGAAGTAATTTTTTTAACTAAAATATGATATGAAAAAAATTAAAATATTTGAGATTAATTTTTAAAATTTTTACACAAAAAAAAAATGTAAAAATAAAAAGAATTTTTTTTTCTTTTAACTTTCTTATATAATATTTTTACTTTTAAATTTTTTTAATAATTTTTTTGAATTTTGAATTATTATTATTATATATATATATTTTTTTTCTTCCCCAAACGAGCTCCTAATAGATATAATCCATATAAGTTCGGTGGATAGGAGTGAGCCATAACCGCCATTTATCATATATGTCTTGTTTGGAAATAGTTATTTTAATAATTTTTAAATATTTTGATTAAAATATAAGGTAAAAAAATTGGTATATTTGGAATGATTTTTTAGTTTTTAAGAAAAGATGTGTAAAAAGTTGAGAGAATTTTTTTTTTTAACTTTTTGATATAAGTTATAAATTTTTTAGTTTTTTTTAGTAATTTTTTGACTTTTAAATTAAAAAAAATACATGTCAAACGAGGCTGAGGGCTCTTTTGACAACATCACTTTTTAGTTTAAAAACTAAAAAGTTACTAAAAAAATTAAAAAACTAACAACTTATACTAAAAAGTCAAAGATTTTATTTTTTTTCTCTATTTTTCACATTTTTTTATAAAAATTCAAAAATTCATCCTAAGCCTTTTTTGCATCATATTTTAATTAAAAAAATTAAAAAGTTAATAAAAAAATCTGTTTTCACCCGCATAGGTTTTACTCTCTCGCAGGTATATAGTTACTTGAGCAACACGTGAGAGGGTGTAGACGTGGAGGTCTCAGGCACGTCTGTCACTTTTGCATGGCTGTTTTATTTTCTGCATGTCAACTCCTTTGCTTGGTGGCTAGTTCAATGCTCCACTACTAGTCTACACTACACAACACAACAGAGTAGAAGCACATTGAATGGTAACTAACACGTGTGAGTAGTAAATGCCTATTGCCACGTGTACGATGCCGGTTAGAGTGGGTGACAATAGACGTCTGAAGTTATTTGGTAGGTTTGAAGAATGATCGTCTCAAAATATTGGTGAATTTACGATTTAATATAAAGTGATGAACGAATAATTAGGATATATTGGGGGTGTTTGGCCTAAATTATAGGAGTGATTATATTATTTTAATTTAAGAATTTATGTCAGATTATTTGATGCAATTTTTACTTACATTTTTTAAGTGAAAATAGTTTATATAAATTGAAAAAAATTGATTATTTAGAAATTAAGAAAAAGATACTTTTAATTTTTACTTTCTGATTATCAATTTTAAACAGCACCGTCATTTAATGATTGATGAGAAATATTATTATGTCCGTTCTAAAATTAAAAAAAAATTCAGTCTATTTTACTTTAAAAATTATTACAAATTTCCCAAAACCACCCTGTAAGCTTAGAAAATTGTCTGCCATCGGTACCTATTCATTCTGACTTTATACAAAATAGCACATGCATATCCTTCTCTCTCAAAATTTTCAACTTTTGTTTTTGTTCTTCATTTTTCCCTTTTTCGGATTGGAAGACAATTGAATCATAATTCATCTACCAAAAACAAGAACCAAATTTATCTAGAAACTAGTTCCAATTTTTTTTTTTTTTTAATCTACAAACTATCTTCAAAATCAGTAGATAAGCCAAATTGATTTTGAGAGTGTTTGTAACTTGCAAGCAATGGAGGTCCCAAATTCATTAATCAGACGACTGGAGATCTAATATGTTGAGTATAGAATTATTGTTTTAGGATATATACTTGGTTAAAGTCTCGTTATCACTCTGTTATTGTATTCTCAATTTGTTATCTTCATATTTAAAATAGGATTGTACATGAAAGGAAGTAATATTTAACAATTCTATCACGAATAAAGAAATCAATCATAGGAATCATATGAACAAATATAGTAAAAGGAATGTCAAGAAAATGTATTACAATTCTTTGGTAATGGAATGCAATTGTGCTAGTAGCATTATTATACATAGTTTTGTATATATCGCATATCATTTTGCATTCATTTTGCATGTTATGCATATTACTAACGATATCTGTACCTGTTAAGTTTTCTTTCTCTTTCAGGCACGATATTGTATGTACGGTTCATTTGAAACTGGTGCAACCAGATGAACCGCGCAGGTATTGTATTCTCCGAGTGAGGCGTATCGAGAATTACATAATTCTCTTACATCCTTTCTGCATTGCAATGTAGATGGATTCGTGCTTGCTAGATTAAAACTGTTGCATGTTATGCTTCGTTACAGCCTTCTTTGCATGATCATAAGTTATGTTCGGCTCCTTGCATTGTCAGTTGCATTTTGTCCCAGCCTTCGGGCACATATCTTTGCTTGTCTTGCATGTTTGTCTAAGTCTTCGGCCTTGTCAAAAATGGGTCGTCTTTGGGCTTTGACACTCACTCCAATCATTCTTATGACTTTCGAGTTCTGTTAAAGAGGGGCAACTGTAGACACCCCATTTTTGACCGTCCTCAAGACTTGGACGTCACCATTTGAACACCCGGTGATCATCCTTGTTTGTGTTTGTCTTGAGTTCCCAGAGGTCTCGGCCATGTGCCTTGCCTCAGGATCTCTCGACTCGACTGTTTTGTGTTCAGTTTTGCACCAAACACTTGTGTTTTTGCTTTGGAGGACAGGGAATGCCTTGTGAGACATCCCCACACTCCACTGGCCATGGCTTGAGGCCACCGGCTGTGTTTTGTTGCCACCGGCCAAATATTTGGCCGACTGGCACTATAGATGGTCAACCGGCCATATATTTTGGTCAAATTGCATTTTTGGCTGGCCGATCACTATTCATCTGCTTTTGCAGATATTTTTATGCCAGCTGTGCTAGCTGGCATACACTGTCCCCCCCTCCATACACGTGTATGGAGGGATTGCCCTCTTGTTAGCTTCCTTTGGAAGCTTTACAAGACTAATTGTCTATAAAAGAGAACCTCTTATCTCTTGTTTAGGGGTTAGACAGCTTGGACAACATTTTCAAAGAGCTTTGAGTTCTAGGGTTAGGGTTTGCATATATCCTATCTCTATATCTCTCTTTCTTTGCCTTGTGTGTATGTTTAGCCTTATTATTGCACACAAACACCTAGTCCCACACCTTTTCTTGGTTGCTGAGGGGCCAGAGGTCTGTTCTTGGTGTTCTTGGGTGGTTTTGAGCTCAAAGAAGCAGCTGGACCATTGTTTGTGAAGAGGGTCTACAAGGGTAAGACTTTTGTCCCTTTTTACCCCATTTTTGCAAAGCTTTTTAGCCTATCTTGCATCTGTTTTTGAGCTTAGCATTCAACATATAAAAGTCTTGTTTTTGTCTGCTCTAAATAGTTTGTTAAGGGTGTTTTAAGTTTTGGGGTTGTTTGACCCCTCTTAAGGCTTGTTTGGCCTTTATTTTGTGCCATTTTGGTTGAGCTCCGGGACCATTGTGTTTGGGCCTCCTCACCACTGAAATCTTGAGGGGTTTCAGAGGTGAGGATGGTGCCTTGAGGTCTTAGGAAGGAGAGGGCCACCCCCTCTCCTTGTTGTCCTTGAAAAGGGTTATTTTTGCCTCTTGAGGGGGCATCTAGTTTAAGTGTGTGTTGACCATGCCTTGACTGATATTTATGCTTATTTTGCCATGAAATAGCATTGTGTTGAATTGGTTTGGACACACCTTGCATGCTTTGCATTCATGTCTTGTAATGCCATCATTTAGCCTTAACATACATCTAGGCTTTGACCCTTGTTCAAGCATGTTTTAGGCCTTGCTTTGTGAAGCTTTTGTACTTATTTTTCCATACTTAAGGTCTGCCTTTAGTTGTTTTGGTCGACCATGGCATGCATTGCATAGCCCCTTTACATTGTTTAGCTTGTAGGCTTTAAATGTGTGAAGTGTTGAGCATGCATTGTTTGATTTATTTCAGCAGTTTGACACCACTTATAGCATCATTTCAGTCCTCATGACATGCTTGCGTGCTTGCCTTTGATGCCTCTTTGATGCCTTATGAGGTTGTGCCTTACGCTCCATGTTTGGTTATTGTGCATGCCCTTGAATTTAAGTCATTTACATGCCATCTAAGTGGTCTTTAGGTTTTGTTTCAACTTCCTAAACCTCTGATTTTGGTCATTCAATTTATGTCATGTTTGGTTTTGTTAAGGGTAGTTCAATACATCCTTAGCTTGCCTTGAGTTTTGGACCTCTAATTGCATGCTTATGCTTGTCTTGTTGGCTTGATTTGGCATCATTTTTTGACATGATTTTCAGAGCTTACCTTGGATGCTAATTGTCCATGTTTACCTCCTTTTAAGTGTGCTTAGAAGTTGTCCCTTTATGCTTAGGAATTGGACCATATTTGCATGCATGTGTGTGTGTTTTGGACCTCACTTCCATATCATTGGCCACTGTTTTGGACCTAGTTTAGGGCTGTCCAATTAGTGTAAGTCCCTCCCTTAGCATGTGTTGCATGTTTACCTTGTGTGTTGTCGCATGCTTGGTCCCATTTGTATGATGTTGCATGCCTTGCATACTTGTATGTTTAGATTACGTCTTGCATACTTGTAGGTTGCATTGCTTCATGCCTTACATGCTTCTTTAGGTTGTGCGCCTAACATGCATTGCTTGCTTGCATTGTCCATTTTGCATACTAGTCGACATGCTTAGGATTGCATTACATTGGCATGCATGCTTTGCCTCTTGAATCTCTTGTGATAGAGGTTGAGCCCCTTTATTTGCTTATGTGCATTGCATTCCAATATCAAAATGCACCCTTGATTCCTTAGGCCATCATGCATGGAAATACGTGATTGGTGGTCCAAGAACCGAGGACCATATCCCTTTGAGTCATAAACATGATAAGGGGTGTGATTGGTGCATACACTGCTTGAAATGCATTGCCATGCCAAGTTTTGCCCTCTGCTGCTGTCAAGAACAGGTTCTGCAGGAAGTTTTGGCCGGTCGACTAAATACATTGCCGACTGGCCATCCATTGTTGGCCGATGGATCAATTTGCGGTCGGTGATCATTTCCCTTGGCCGGTGGTGTTCCTTTCAGCCGGTGGTGTTCTACAGCACCCAGAGAAGCAACCTTGGGATTTGTGCAGTCTTCAGAGGAGGATAACAGCCAAAGCAGAGGCATTTTGTGCATGGTAGTGACTTTCCGAGCGGAACCGAGCGCGCATGCATTGGACCCTCTTCTCGAGGCTGTTGTTTACTGCTTAATTAGGTTAGTTAATTTGCTTAGCTAATTTAATTGATTTGTAATATTTAATTAGCTTACAGGTTAATTAAATTGTATTATTCTTTCGGTCCCTCCGAGCGAGGACACATTTGTAATAAGTGTGGGTGCGTGTGTGCATGTCTTCCAACCCCCACTTCTTTCTCCCTTTTACTTACCTGCTTTGATGATTAGCATTAGGGCATGTTTACTTTAGCATACCTTATGCTATGCATGCGTGCATCATTCATCAGTATTGCATGCATCGGGCTCGGCGTATCATACTAACTGCATAAGTATTTCAAATCTAACTTGAATATATGCTACTTGTGCATTTTCACATGTCATTTATAGACTAGCCGAGCCTACTCTAGTGACATTCCGTATGTGTTACATTAGGCATTTAAACATGGACTTGGATCATGCATGATTGCTAACATGTTCTTGTTTTGGCACGGAATACTAGGTAAGCTCTTTATGCTTTTGCATCTCACATGAGTGTGAATGTTAACATGATAGCATGATTACCATGAGGCTAGATGCTTATTTGATGAACTGCTTGAATGCCTGTGGGTGAAGGTTGGATTGTTTGAGTTGGGATAACTCATTGAAATCTGTATTTTAGCCTACTTGTGAGTAGCAAATTCCAAAGCGTTTTCCAAACAAACGGATATGCAATGTTTTGTTCCAAATTAGGCGATCTAGTCTATACTTGTTTGCTGTGTGCATAACGTAGTAAATCTAGGCTAATAATCGGAATAAGAACGCATAACGTTTTCAAAATAGGATATCACGGTTAGTAGAGGCCGATCTTCGGATCGGGCGAGAGGGGGTGCTCATAGCTGACCTTCCCCAATCGTACCCAAGTTCCCGAGCCAAGGCAACTTTGGTGATGACGGACACGTGGCCTTTAGCACCGAGTCAGGGTTTTCTAAATTCCCCCATAAAAAAAATATTTAGGTGGCGACTCTGTATCTGGCAAAGCAGTCCACGTTTGGCACTTCTTTTCTAAAAATCTGTTTTCTCAAAACGATTTGCCAGATTTGGACTCTTTGGTTCAGATTAAGAACCGTGACACAAATTGAGTCCGAACTGCAGTGAGGCCCAAGGACGCGTTTATAACAGGCATTCAAGCAGTTATATCACATAAGCATCTAACCACATGGTAAGCATGTTGTCATGTTAACATTCACACACATGCAAGGATGCTAAAGCATAAGAACTTACTGTAGACACCTCATTTTTGACCGTCCTTGAGACTTGGACGTCACCGCTTGGAACACTCGGTGATTATCCATGTATGTGTTTGTTTAGAGTTCCCGGAGGTTTCGGCTCGCGCGCCCTGCCTCAGGATCTCCGAACTTGACCGTTTAGTGTCTGGTTTCACACCGAACACTTGTGTTTTGCCTTGGAAGGGCAGGGAATGCCTTGTGAGGCATCCCCACACACCATCGGCAGTGGCTAGAGGCTACCGGCCGGTCTTTTGCTTCCATCGGCACCTTTTGTTGCCGGTCGGCACATTTTATTGCCGGTCGGCATATTTTGTTGCCGGTCGGCACTCTTTTTTGTCGAAACAACTTTTTTGGGCAGCCGACCACTGTTCATCCACTTTATGGAGATATTTTGTGCCAGCTGTGATAGCTGGCACCAACTCTGCCTCCCTCCATACACGTGTATGGAGGGATCTCCCTCTAAGCAAGCTTGTTGTATAAGCTTTGCAAGAGGGAGTCTAATAAGAGGGAGGGCCTTCCTCTTTGATCTAGGTTAGAAAGTTGGAACCAAAAACCAGAGCTTAGAGATATAGATACATATTATCTCTATATCTCCCTCTCTCTCCTCCTTTGTGTGTGTTTCTTAGCTCAAAAGTGTATTTTTACCTTACTTTTGCACCATTACACACACTATTACACCTTGCTCCGAGATTGAGGGACTTGGGGGGTTGTTTCTTGAGTTTTTGGACTGGTTTTGATCAAAAGAAGAGGGCTAGACCATTTGTTCTTCAAAGGTTCTTCAAGGGTGAGCATCTTGCCTTATATTCCCCAAACTTGCAATCATCTTTTACCTATTTTGCTTTTTGATTTAGCTTTTGTATATAACATGAAAAAGGCCTATATTTTCATGCTTTAGAACTTTCATTAAGGTTGTTTGGTGTTTTGAGTGCAAACTCACTCTATTAGGCCTTGTTTGACCACTTTTGTTGCCTCTTTGGTTAAGCCTTGGTCATGAAAGTTCTAAAGCATGAAAAGAGTGAGTTTGCACTCAAAACACCAAACAACCTTAATGAAAGTTCTAAAGCATGAAAATATAGGCCTTTTTCATGTTATATACAAAAGCTAAATCAAAAAGCAAAATAGGTAAAAGATGATTGCAAGTTTGGGGAATATAAGGCAAGATGCTCACCCTTGAAGAACCTTTGAAGAACAAATGGTCTAGCCCTCTTCTTTTGATCAAAACCAGTCCAAAAACTCAAGAAACAACCCCCCAAGTCCCTTAATCTTGGAGCAAGGTGTAATAGTGTGTGTAATGGTGCAAAAGTAAGGTAAAAACACACTTTTGAGCTAAGAAACACACACAAAGGAGGAGAGAGAGGGAGATATAGAGATAATATGTATCTATATCTCTAAGCTCTGGTTTTTGGTTCCAACTTTCTAACCTAGATCAAAGAGGAAGGCCCTCCCTCTTATAAGACTCCCTCTTGCAAAGCTTATACAACAAGCTTGCTTAGAGGGAGATCCCTCCATACACGTGTATGGAGGGAGGCAGAGTTGGTGCCAGCTATCACAGCTGGCACAAAATATCTCCATAAAGTGGATGAACAGTGGTCGGCTGCCCAAAAAAGTTGTTTCGACAAAAAAGAGTGCCGACCGGCAACAAAATATGCCGACCGGCAATAAAATGTGCCGACCGGCAACAAAAGGTGCCGATGGAAGCAAAAGACCGGCCGGTAGCCTCTAGCCACTGCCGGTGGTGTGTGGGGATGCCTCACAAGGCATTCCCTGCCCTTCCAAGGCAAAACACAAGTGTTCGGTGTGAAACCAGACACTAAACGGTCAAGTTCGGAGATCCTGAGGCAGGGCGCGCGAGCCGAAACCTCTGGGAACTCTAAACGAACACATACATGGATAATCACCGAGTGTTCCAAGCAGTGACGTCCAAGTCTCAAGGACGGTCAAAAATGAGGTGTCTACAGTTGCCCCTCTTTGACAGAACTCGAAAGTCATAACAATGACGGGAGTGAATTTCAAAGCCCAGAGACGACCCATTTTTGACAAGGCCGAAGACTTGGACAAACAAACAAAATACCGATAAATAAATGGTTGTGCCCACAGGCTGCCTACGTATCTTTTTGCAAGGAATCAAACCAGCGTAGTTCAGGGGCAGGATGCAAATGATATGCAGGAAGACTTTGACAATTGGACTTATACGCTACGCGAAGCCGGTTTGTATTCAAAACAATGCAATGTACTAACAAGTACAAGTGAGGTGCACAAAATAGCGCGAATGTAAACTGCACAAAATGGTGCGATGCGCAAAATAGCGCGAATGTAGCTATGATGAAGCAATTATGCAAAATAAATGCAACATTTTAAGCGAATGCTATGCCAGCAAGTAGACATGAACCAAACTACATCTCATGCAGAAAGGATGTAAGAGAATTATGCAATTCTCACGAACATGTGCGTTAGATACACAAAAGTGAACGAAGTGTGATAGATACACTAAGTGGACAAACATGCGTGATAGATACACAAAAGTGAAGAGAGTGTGATGGATACACTAGGTAAGCGTAGTGTGATAGATACACTAAAGGTGAACACAAAGCGTGATAGATGCACCTAGTGAACAAGTATGATAAATATACTGAAAGCGAACACGAAGTGTGATAGATGCACTTAGTGAGCAATTATGATAGATATACTAAAAGGGAACACAAAGTGTGATAGATGCACTATGTGAACAGAGTGTGATTGATACACTAAAAGTGAACACGAAGTGTGATAGATGCACTTAGTGAACAAGTATGATAGATATACTGAAAGCGAACACGAAGTGTGATAGATGCACTTAGTGAGCAAGTATGATAGATATACTAAAAGGTAACACAAAGTGTGATAGATGCACTGTGTGAACAGAGTGTGATTGATACACTAAAAGCGAACACAAAGTGTGATAGATGCACAGTGTGAACAAACTATGATTGATATACTGAAAATGAACACAAAGTGTGATAGATGCACTATGTGAACAGAGTGTGATTGATACACTAAGAGTGAACACAAAGTGTGATAGATGCACAGTGTGAACAAAGTATGATTGATATACTGAAAATGAACACAAAGTGTGATAGATGCACTATGTGAACAGAGTGTGATTGATACACTAAAAGTGAACACAAAGTGTGATAGATGCACAGTGTGAACAAAGTATGATTGATATACTGAAAATGAACACAAAGTGTGATAGATGCACTATGTGAACAGAGTGTGATTGATACACTAAAAGTGAAGAAAGTGTGATTGATACACTAAATGAGAATGTGGGTGATAGATACTCAAAGCGAGTGAAGTGTGATTGATACACTAAGGCAAATGAAGTGTGATTGATACACTATATGAATGAGAGCATAGCTGAAGCGTGATTGATACACTAAGCGAATGAAGTGTGATTGATACACTAAAGTGAGTGTGTGTGATTGATACACAAAAGTGAATGACCTTAAAACGGAACTTCTTTGAATGAACCGTGCATACAATATCGTGCACGACTGAGGAAGAAACTTGATAGGTATAATGCATTACAATGCAAGTGAAGTGGATGCATAACAATGTAAGTGGAAGAGTGCATAACCTTGAAGCAGGATTGATCTTGCGCTTGAGGTAGAGGTACACTCATATTTCGGAGCATTGGCAAGGCCCTGAAGGGGTACGTCCGGAGTACAATCATAGAATTTTCTGAAGTTGACACAAACTCAGATACTTCGATTTTCGCTCTTTTGCTTTTGCTTTGCAGTCTGGAACTATCATAGCTTCAGATAGGTCCTGGTTTCACCGTTCACACTTATCGGGGGTGGACCCTGCAGTTTTATGGAAAAAAGAATCTTGTTTTGCACAAACGTGAAGGATGACACAGCACTCTGAGCACAAAACGATTTATTTTTGAAATTGAGAGATGAGTTTTCGACCAGGTATTGAGCCTACGACTGAACACAGCGAGAAAGACTCAACAACGGAAAACAATAGGTAAACAACCTAAACACGTCGAGACACGCTCGGAACGACTCAAAGCAAGAATCGAGACAAACAAAACAAAAGACACGACACACAGACGTGCACAGGGAGCCTGTTTCACCGGGTATTATTCCCACCCTTTCTTATTTGTGATTCTCACATCACTCGGCTCTAAAGCTCGATTTTTCTCTCAAAACCCTTTTCTCGCTTTTTCTCTCAGTGCACATCTCTCTATTCTTTAATCTCTCGTTTTTTCATCCCTCCCCTGGGTGGTTGATGGATAAGCTGGAAATTGTGGGCTCTTGCCCCTGGTATTTTACCAGACTCTTGTTCACAACAGTAAGTTTTTCCCATAGAGGGGTTGTGCTACAACTGGGTGTGTAGCAAATCTGCAGCTAACATCGGTTGATGATGCCCTGCTGGGGAGTTTGGACGTGGTTAGATCTGTCCAGATGAGGGAGTGGAATATCTCGCCCCATTCCAGTCCGTGCTTCGTACTTGACTTGATTCCTCGTTGCTTGGAGGATGAGAGAGCTTTTAGCCCTTTGTTGTTGACTTCAGTTGTGCCCTTTTCTGGCAGGTGCCCTTTCTGGCAGATGCATTGACAACGGGGGAAAGACAGGAAGCCTGACTCAACTGTGCCCCTAGTTCATCATTTTGACCATTTTTTGTTTTGGTTTTCTACTAAAACAATTTTGACCAATATGAGAGTTAGATTAACATACTTGTTCGATTTTTGATTTGAAATCATGCAAGTCAGGCTATGAGCACTGAAAATTTTCCTATTTTGGGTCCAAGAAATGGTCCAGTTTTTGGAAAAGATGGAACAATTTTCAAGAAAATTAGTCAACTTCAGTAAAAATTCTCAAAAACTATTCTTGCAAACAGCCAATGCTTAACAAGCAAGGAACCTACTCTTGAGACGCACAACCTCGGATTTGGAGGAAAATTGCCCCCTTGCTCGAAGAGAGCTACATGGCAACGGAAAGTTGCCCCTTGTTTGCACGGCACCGCAGCGCATTGAATGGCAACGAAAAGTTGCCCCTTGTCTGAATGGCCCCGTAGCGTATTGTAATCAGTCCTCAGAGTGATGATTGCAACCGAACTCCCGGATACAGAAAAGACAAAGATGACTAGAACCATCACATGGACACAGTTGAATTTGAAGTGTTTCAGGGCTGGACTTCAGAATGAAGTTGCCTACGTATCCCAAAGATGGGAATCAAGCCTTACGTAGTTCGGGGTTAAGGTACACTCGGGTATTTAACCTCTCCTTTTTAGGCCCTAACTTTTGCCAAGGCGCCCGATGCGGGTTTTCGACCTTGCGAGCTTTGTTTTTCTTTTCTTTTCAATTCTTTTCATTTCATTTCCTTTTTTTGATTTTTTTTTTTGTTCTTTTCTTTGCATTTTTTTTTCTTTTTTGTATTTTTCTCTTGCTCTAATTTTTGCCTGGGTTGCCCTTCCGTGTTTTCGGCCCAGCGAGCCTCTCAAAGGGTAAAAGCGTAGTTTGGTCCATGCCAAATGGTTGTAAGAGTTTGAAGCCATCCGTATCCAGGAGAGTGGCTGTTGATTTGCAAGAGGACTCATCTTCGGCTCTTCGAGCACGTCTGACATCTTTGCCCCTAGTTTGAAGGGTACTTCTGTTCTAGCTTTGCAAGCTTCTTCTGATAAGGTCTAATCTTCTTGATCTGACTTTCTTGCCTCTTGTCCGAGGGCTGCTTCGAATCTGGCCACACAGGCCTCATATGGCGGTTGACCATTGAACATTCTGAATTTAAGTCCGAGGTTTGAAAACAAATGGACAGAATCTTGAGGCTGAGAGTGATCCTAGGCTGCACAATCTCAAGAGCGATTCCACACAAGTCTTCACAGGACTGCGCAAAACATTTTTCGAAAGTTTTTAAGAAAGCGACAAATCGCTCGCGTTGAAGACAGTGTGGGACCAATCTGGATCAAGCCAGGATCCTTCTCAGTACTCACATTAACAAACATGATCTCATTCATTAAGGGCTTAGCACGCCTCTCTTTCCCTCAGTTTGATCAAATTTTGCAAAATCTGAGGAATTCCTTCCTCTTCATTTTTATCACCGCAGTGTTCAAAAAGGTTTTGAAAAGCTTAGGTCATTACAATGATTTTAAGGCACAGAAAAGGCACAGCTTCTAGTCAAATATTGCCATCTCGTTCAGAATTTCTAGCGCAACTGGCACACGGTAGAAGCAAACACAAGAGTGTGAAAATCACTGCTGTTCATTCAAATCTGTTGGCACAACTGGCTCCTTGGCAGAAACAGACTCAAAAGGACAAACACAAAGCAAAATAGTGATATCCGAAGTAACACCCCCGGAATCACCCGACTTCTGTACAATAGGACTGACTCGATACAATGAGACAGACCCTTAATTAAAAAGACTGACTCAAAACAAAGAGACAGACTTAAAACAAAACCACAAAACTGACTCAACACCCAAGTCAGAAGCTACAAAAACCAGTATTCGCAAATGCTCAAAACAGTGCGTGCCACACGCCACATCTGGAGTAAACTGAGTGCCGCCCACAGGTGGTTCATCCCCTGATCACATATTCGTACTATCCCCCGAGTTCACTGATCCAGTGGTGATAGACTTTACTGAGCTGGTGCGGCAATGACCTTGTTGTCAAACAAATCCTGTACATTATGGCGCAGACGAAAGCAGCTATCGGTCTCATGACCGGTTTATTGGTGGTACGCACAGTACTTAGTATGGTCATGCTTTGCAGGGATAGGATCGGGTAGGGGGCGTTGTTCCAACGGTTTCAGATGTCCTTTCCGGAGTAAGACCTCTAGAGCCTTTGACAAAGGCATATGAAGTGGAGTGAAGACCCTCTTGACTCGAGGTGGATATTTGGTTTTTTGTGAGCTACTTCCGGATGCACCGGTGAATGGGGTAGCTGTTTTTGATGCAGTGGTGGTAACCAAGTCTACTTCAGAAGATCTTACACCTGCATCACCACTAGTGGTCGCATTCGAACTGCGGGAAAATGCCCTCCTGGGCTGCTCCTTCTCCTGGTCAATGAGGCCCTGCTTCATAGCATCCTCGATCTGTACTCCCATCTCATGCAAATCTGAAAAGGTAGGGAAGGGGAGCACGATTATTTTCTGCATTAGTTTGGGCTGGAGGTTGCGCACAACCATCCGTATCTGATCCTTATCTGTTGGCCTAATGGTCATCATTGAGGCCTTGGCCCTCCATCGGGCCACGAATTCTGAGAAGCTCTCCTTAGGCTCCTGCCTCGTCGTCTCAAGATCACGGGTTGTAATCTCGATTTGTGTATTGTATGAATATTGTGCGACGAAGGCCTCAGCCATCTCGTCCCAACTTCTCTTGACGTCATCCTCCAATTTGGCATACCATGTGGCCGCTACACCCGATAGGGTCCGGCCAAATAAAGATAGCTTCTGCAGTCTAGTGAGGCCCATTGGCCTTAGGACGTCTGAAAATAGTCGTAAGTGCACCATGGGATCCCCAGACCCGTCAAAACGATCAATTTGTGGCATCTTAAACCGATCTGGCAGCGTCACGGCTGCGTCAGTGTATCCGTCTCCAATGTCCGGAATGGACTTCACACTTTGAGATTTCTTGAACAGCTTTTCAAGCTTGTGCATTTTTAATGCCACGGGCTCCACCTCGGGCTCGAAAGGAGAATCTGATTGGTTGATAGGAGTGGGTGCCTTGGATAGTTGAGGCAGAATCGGGGGTGAAGCTGGCCCGACTGGAATGTCCGTATCATCCTGGACATGGGTTGCCTCCCCGAGTATGGGAACTCTTGGTGGGGGAGGAGCCTGGTGCGAAGTAGATACTCCAGTTTGCTGCTCCAATCTGGCAATTGTCTCTGCCTGTTGGGCTATGACCACAGCCTGTTGCTTGGCGAATTCTGCTTGACGGACAGTGTCTTGCTGCATGGCTTTCATATTGTCCTGGAGTTGGCGCACCATCTCTTCCAGACTCGACATACTGCTCTAATCTAAACTGAGCAACCGGTATATCTGTGTCGGCAATAGGCTCGGAAATCTCAGCCCGACTGCTCAAAGATCACTGATCTGGTAGCTGTTGTACTGGTGGTCTGTGCCTGACTAGCCTTCTCTGGCCCTGATTACCCTTGAACGGAATCTCTGTCCTGACAAAGTCTATCAGCACAAGTCCGATGAACCTCAGGGGATATCGGAGCCTTCTGAAGCTATGGTTCCAGGACTACCTTGCAAAAGAGAAAACAGACAGTATCTCAGCTTGATTTCACCAGAACAGGTATGCACATAGCTGAACGACTGTGCTCTCTACTAAATTCTGCCCAAAATTCTGCCGGTAAACTGATACCCTTAGGTAAGCTGAATCCCAAAATACTGAACTGGTGCCCGCAGGCCTGATGCCCAAACTTGCAAACTGATACATGCATTCCCTGTAGAGACGCACTCTAAAGCACATAGCAGATAAGTGAGAGCCAAAACACCCCTATGTTGGGGTAGGGTTTCCCTGTCCTATTTTGTCAGGAGCTAGGGTTTCACTATGCACACAGCGGTTTCAAACAACCTATCGGGTAAGCAACCTGTCCTAGTTTGGAATGGTCACTATGGATTCCGAATATGCACTAGGTCGAATGGTCAAAAAAGGGTGCCCCGGTAAAACCGGGGTTTGTGTTCCCATACCGTTAGAGCCCATAACCGGTCAGCCTTATCGTCATGCCTTGACAAGACAAGCCTCCAGCAAACCGTTCAGGAATGGCAGATGGCAAACACTATGTTCCTAGGCGCACCAATGCACATGCAATGCAAAGAAACACATAAGCGAAATCAAAACAGGATATCACGAGTTCGAGTCAAGCTCTCTAAAATCCCCAGCAGAGTCGCCAGAAACTGTAACACTTACCGAGTACTCCGAGCCAAAACAGAAACTAGTTAGTAATCATATGCATGATCCTAGTTCATGTTAAGATGGCTAATGCAACACATGCGAAATGCAACTAAGATAGGCTCGACTAATCTACAATGACATGTGAAATGCTACAACTAACACGTATTCAATTTGGATTTGAAATACAAATGCAGTTAGAATGATGCGCCGAGCCCGGTGCATGCAAAACGAATGAATGGATGCAAACATGCTATCATACTGTATGCTTATTGAAACATGCCCTAGACTAACCAACGAAAGCTAGTAAATAAAAGGGAAGAAAGACGTGGGGTTGGGAGACATACACACACTCACGGACACTTATTACACAATTGCCCTCACTCGGAGGGTCTGAATAAATATTACACAACCAAATGAATACCGCTAAATTAATTATTACAGAATTCCTAATTAATTAACAAATTAAATGCAGAAGAAAGGTGGCCGCAGCCCTGCCTCGGAATGTGTAAATGATGCATGCTTGACTTGTCTCGCCCGGAAACTCGTTGCCATAGCACTGCTGCCTCTGTTTTTACTGCCGCCTCTGTTTTCACTGCCTTGCTCCTCTGAAAATTCTGAAAGTCTCCAGATCCCTTTTGAATCATCCTCTGAGTGCTTTGGGATGTCACCGGCCAGAATTAAAGTTCACTGGCCATGGTAATGGGATTATCGGCCAACTTTTGTACCACCGGCCAGCCACTGATGGTCGGTCGGCACTGTAGGTGGCCGGCCGGCCATTGCTTCCTGCAGAATCCTGCAGTTGACAGCAGTAGAGGGCAAGCAGTGTATGGCATGGAATTTTCAAACAAATGTGAGCACGGCCACACTCTCTATCATGCAATGGACTCAAGAGAGCATGGCCCTCGACCCTCGGGCCATCAACTACGTAATTCGAGGCATGATGGCCTAAGAAGCCAAGTTAGCAACTTAATGTAGATGCATGCAACAAACAAATGAGTGTTAACACCCTATCATGTTGAGATCAAGGGTATTGGCGACCGAGGGTTGAGACGTGTTTCGTCACTTCGGGTACGAACACACCTCTCCCCTCATGCTTGGTTTGACACCCCAAACTAAGCGATGCAATGCATGTATGCCATATACAATGCAAATTGATGCAACTTATGCAAGGCTACACTAATGCAATATGAACATATCAAGCATACATCAAGACTATATAATGCAACTTAGCTAAGTAACATGCAAACATGCGGACATGATGCAATATAAGCATGCAACCAATGCAATGCAACATGTCAAACATGCAAAGTGTGCAAGGATGGGCTTATACTGAAATGAGAAGGCCTCAGCCCACCCCAAAATAGTGGCCAAAAGTGCCAAAATGATGGACTAGTGCTCATGCAAACATGCACCCCAATGAGCCAAAAAAAAAAAAAAAAAATCCAAGCATGGAAGGCTACTCTCAAGAACACTCAAAGGTGATATACATGGACATTAAACACTCATGTTAAACTTTGAAAAACATGTGAAGAATGATGCCAAAACATGCTAGGGAATGGGTGTAAGATAGAAGGCATTCAAGGGCACAAAATAGGGCATTACTCAACACCTACCCCAAGCAAACATGGCGTGAACTTTTCAATACAAAACAGAGTTTTAGCATGCAAAAAGGGCCTCCAAAACCCACTGATATGGCAGCTAAGGGACACAAACCAAGAGGCATGCATTAAAGGCCAAACATGGAGCATAAGACCACACTTCTTCAAAGCATTGAAAGGATAACCAAGTGTAAACACATAAGCATAAAACGTGGACTGAAATGGCATAATGAGTGATTCCAAGTCACCAAAATAGCCAAGATAATGCATGCTAATGACTCACACAGCCGATGCCAACATGTTAGAATGCAAAGAGACTATACAAAGCATGAAAGGCATGACCAAATCAACACCCAACAGTCCTCAAACATGGAAAAATATGACCAAGAGCTTCACAAAGTTCGGCCAAAACATGAGAGCATGGTAGGCTAAATGCATGATGCACTTGTAGGCAAAATAGGGAAATGCAAGGCAAGTATATTAAGCATGCAAGGGGCCATTAATCTGACCAAAAACAGAGGTATAATACACCCAAATAATACCCAAAAACCTCTGAAATGGAGCCAAGAACAATTAATCATGCATGCTACCCTTATGAGCCAAAAATGCAAACAAAAGAGAGACCAAGGGAGAGGGGTGTCCCTTCCCTATGAAAGACCTCAAAAACCCTTCATCACCACTGAAAATACACTAAATTTCAGTGGCGAGAAGGCCAAAACGCAATAGTATTCAAAGCTTAATAAAGAGAGCACAAAAAGGGCCAAACAAGGCCTAAGAGAGGGAGATCGACCCCAAATAACAAAATGACCTTAATGAAGTATCTTAAGCATACAAATACAAGACTTTTTTCAGTTATACACGAAGCTCAAATCAGTATGCAAAGCAGGTCAAAAGCTAGTGCAAGATTGGGGAATCTAAAACAAAAGTGTTACCCTTGAAGAACACCTCAAGAACAGCAAGTCTAGCCACCTTCTTCTGATCAAAACCACCTCAAAACCTCAAGAATAAACCCTCAACACCTCCCAAAGTCGAAGTATGGTTTAATGGTGTGTGTTTTAGTGCAAAAGTAAGAACAAATCACCCTTTTAGGCCCTCAAACACACACAAATGAAGAGAGAGAGGGAGATATAGAGAGAGAAGATGTATGTATCAGAATATATCTGTTCTAGGTCTGATTTTGCTAAACCAAAACAAAGGAGAGGGGAGGTCTCCTTATATAGACAATGAAAAAGGCTAAGCTTCCAAGGGAAGCTAACAAAGGGGTCAAGGCTTCCTAAAGAAGCCAAGGCAAAGGGGTCAAGGCTTCCTTAGGAAGCTGGGACAGGTGTCCAAGCTTCTTGAGGAAGCTAAGACAAAGGTTCAAGCTTCCTCAAGAAGCTAGACCAAAAAGGTACAAAAGGGGCAAAACAGCCATACCCGTGCATGGAGACGAGGGTCCATGCATTCCAGCTAGCACAACTGGCATGCATTATGCCTGTAAAAGGAAAAAAGGTGGTACTGGCCAGCAAAAGAGGCCATCGGCCAAACAGATGGTCGGCCGACCACACCAAGTGCTGACCGGCCAACGGTATATTTCACCAATGGCCAGTAGTAAGAATACACGGCCAGTGGCCTCAAGCCAAGGCCGATGGGGGTCAGGGGTAGCTAACAAGCTACTCTTTACCCTTAGGTACAAAAACACACAAGTCCTTGGTGTAAAACCAAGCACAGAACAAACAAGTCGAGAGATCCTGAGGCAAGGCGTGTAGCCAAAACCTCCGGGAACTCAAAACAAACACGGACATAGATGATCATCGAGTGTTCAAGCGGTGACGTCCAAGTCTTGAGGACGGTCAAAACTGGGGTGTCTACAGTATTGTTATCATCCCTGGTGGCATGTGCAACGGGTGTGGCATATGCATTTTCAACTGGTACTTTGGCAACCACATCTGATATGGGAAGTGCCTCAGATTCTTCTTCTTTTGTCCTTACTATCTTTGGTGGGGCAATTTTTGTTTCCGAGATCTTCTCCGTTTTTGGTGACTCCTTCACTTCTTCGCTTTGGCATAACCAATCAAGACAGATGTAATTTCATAACCATAGTGATAAATTTTGGCTTAATGAATTTGATTCAATACATAACGCATATTGTTGGAAAAAATGATTTTTTGGTGATTTTAATTTAATATTAAAGTGGGTCTCAACCGTCTATTGTGTTGGGTCCAAGTGGGTCTAGATACTTTGTAATGAGATCTTTACACCACAAATAGAATGGCCAAGAACCATTGAGAATTGAATAAAAAATTGCCCCATGAAGTTAGCTTCATGAAAGAGTTAATGGGGTTTGTAACTTCTGCCTTTATTGCAGAGTTTAATAGTGCATTAATGGGGTTTGTAACTCCTGCCTTTATTGCAGAGGTTAATGATGCATTAGTGACCAGCCATAAAGGCTGGAGGCTTCTCCTCTCTCCCCAATACATGTATAAATTGAGACCCTTCTGTCAAGTCTCAGATATAGAAATTTTTGCTTCCATTTTACAAGTCAGTTTGTCAGAAAGTTCCTACTGTGAGAGAGTGCTACCACTGTTTTTGTTCGCTAAGCTAGACAGAGAGTGCTTCTGCCGTAGCTGGTTTTGACCATCATATCCTGGGAGACAGACGCCGGGATTCCTCAAGCACTCGATCCGTGAGGCAGCGAAATCTATTTTAAGGAAACTGCTTCCGTGCAGGCTTCGGTTTGGTTTCTTTATCATTTTATTATTTTGTGTATTTCTGTTGAAATTTAGTTGTAATTATCAGCATATGTTATTGGTATATAATTTTGTTTTCTTCGTGAATCTATTTATTTAATTTCACAATTTGAACAACAATAGGTTTATTCAAATTATTGGATTATTTTAAAACACGGACATCACTTATTCGAAACTAATTTAATGTACCAAAAAATTCAAAGACTCCATAATTATGTGTACCAAAAAATAGACTTAAAGATTCAGTAATTATGTTTATGAAAAAATATTCGAAAGTGCACCAAAAAAGAATTAAATGATCAAACTATTTTTTTTCCCTACTAAATACAAGTGTCATGTTCGAACGTGGGGTATGTTATTTTACTTATCAGCAACCAATTAGTATTTTAATGTATTAATTGTTGAAAACCTATTATAATAAATGTTTTGGAATCTAAGAAGAACAGGAAAATAAAATGAAGCGGTGGTGCTACATATATCAATTAGTGTACTAACTAGTGTACCAACATATGTTATGGTATTATTGTTGATCGCACTCATTATACAAATTATAAATGTCAAAGATCTCTTAAATTATACCATATCATCAATTGGTATATTAATTAATATCTTAATTGGTGCATATAGCATTATTCAAAATGAAAGGGTTAAGATGGATGAAAAAATAATAATAATAAACTAACAATTAGCCTCCAACTTTATTCTAATTTTAACTTTATATTTATTTGTCTAACCCAGCTACTAGGACGTGAATTTAATTTTTAAATGGGCCAAAACTAACCAAAAAAAAAAAAAAAAATTCAAATAGGACAGACTTGTTGAGACGGCCAGCCCAAGAAGGCCCATGGTCTTACGTCCTCTTCTTCAGAAATCACCCAACTGTAGACACCCCATTTTTGACCATCCTCAAGACTTGGACGTCACCGTTTGAACACTCGGTGATCATCCATGTTTGTGTTCGTCTTGAGTTCCCGGAGGCCTCGGCTACGCGCCTTGCCTCAGGATATCTCGACTCGACTGTTTTGTGTTTGGTTTTGCACCAAACACTTGTGTTTTGCCTTGGAGGGGCAGGAAGTGGCTTGTGGGCCATCCCCACACATCACCAGCCATGGCTTGAGGCCACCGGCCAGTGTTTTGTTGCCATCGGCCATATGTATGGCCGGTCGGCACTCTGGATGGTCGGTCGGCCATTTATTTTGTCAAAATAGCATTTTTGGCTGGTCGATCACTGTGTATCTACTTTTGCAAATATTTTTATGCCAGCTGTGCTAGCTGGCATACACCTTTGCCCCCTCTATACACGTGTATGAAGGGATTTCACTCTTGCCAAGCTTGTTTTGTAAGCTTTGCAAGAGTGATCTCCGATAAAGAGGAGGCCTCTCCTCCCTCCTCTAGGGTTACAAAAAGTCCAGAGGGTCTGAAATTTAGGGTTAGGGTTTGTGTATACTCTATCCCTATATCTCTTCCTCCCTTTGTGTGTTTAAGGTGTTTTAGTCTTACTTTTGCACACAAACACATAGTTTTACACCTTACCTTGGCTACTGAGGTGCTAGGGAGCTGTTCTTGAAGTTCTTGGCTGGTTTTAAGCTTAAAGAAGCTGCTGGAACACCATCCTTGAAGAGGTCTACAAGGGTAACAATCTTACCCCATTTTCCCTCCATTTTTGCATAGCTTTTTTACCTATCTTGCAACTATTTTTAGACTTTGTATATAACATATAAAAGTTCTGTTTTTGAGTACTTTAAATAGTTGTTTAAGGTTGTTTTGTTGTTTGGGGTTGTTTGACCCCTCTTAGGGCTTGTTTGGCCCCATTTTTGTGCTATTTTGGTGAGCTCCGGGACCACTTTGTTTGGGCCTCCTCACCACTGAAATCTTGAGGGATTTCAGTGGTGAGGATGGTGCCTTAAGGTCCCAAGAAGGAGAGGGCCACCCCCTCTTCTTGTTGTCCTTGAAAAGGGCCATTTTAAGCCTCATGTGTGAGCACCATTTTTGAACTCATGTTGCCCATGTATTAGTTGTTATTTGTGCTTATTTTGTCATAATATAGCATTATTTTTACTTAGTTTAGACACACCATGCTTGCCTTGCATACATGTCTTGTAATGCCATGTTTTAGCCTTAACATGCTTGGTGCTTTGAGCCTTGTTCTAGCATTGTTTAGGCCTAGCTTTGTGAAGCTTTTATGCTTGTTTTACCATGCTAAAGATCTATTTTTGGTTGTTTTGGTCGACCATGACATGCTTTGTATAGCCGCCTTGTATTTTGGTTTGTTAGCCTTGGGTGTGTGAGTGTTGAGCATGCATTGCTTGCATCATTTCAGTGGTTTGGAACCACTTGCCATGCCATTTTAGTCCATTTAGCATGCTTGTATGCTTGCATTTGATGTTCCTTTAAAGCCTTAAAGGGTTCATGTTTCATACTCCATGAATGTGCCATTGCGTATGCCATCATGTGTAGGCCTCTAGGATGCCATGTCATTGTGTTTTTGGCTTTGTTTTAGCATTCTAAAACTCTGATTTTGGTCATTCAATTCATGCCATGTTTGGTTTTGTTAAGGGTAGTTCAATACCTCTTTGGTGAGCCTTAGACCTTGGCCTTCTCTTGCATGCTTTGATTGCCCTTGTTTAGATTGATTTGGCATCATTTTATAACATGATTTCAGAGTTTGTAATGCTTGCCATGTGTCCATGATCACCTCTTTTAAGTGTGCTTAGAAGTTGCCTTTTGATGCTAAGTGATGGACCATGTTTGCATGCATGCTTGTATGTGCATTTGGCCTCCATTTCCTTAGCATTGGCCACTATTTTGGGCTTGTTTGAGGGCTGCCTAAATTAGTTTAAGACCACCCTTTTATGTGTTGGTGCATGCTTATCTTGTGTGTTGTTGCATACTTGTGTATTGTTGCATGTTTAGGTTGTTTAACATGTTGCCACATGTCTACCCCATGTGTTGTTGCATGATTGAATGAAGTCACATGCTTGCTTGCATGCTTGGCCATCCACATTGCATCTTGCATACTTGTCATTAGCATGATTGTCACATGCCTTATATGCTTGTTTGCATTGCCATGTTGCATACTAGCTCACATGCCTAGGGTGCATTGCATTGGCATGCATGCTTTGCCTCTTGAATTGAGTATGATAGAGGTTGAGCTCATTGTTTGTTTATGTGCATTTCACTCTACATTGAAAATGCATACTTGGTTCCTTGGGCCATCACGCATTGAAATGCGCGATTGGTGGTCCGAGAATTGAGTACCATGCTCCTTTGAGTCATGAATATGATAAGGGGTGTGGTTGGTGCAAACATTGCTTGAAATACATTGCCATGCCTTGTTTTGCCCTCTGCTGCTGTCAAAACAGGTTTCTGCAGGAAACTTTGGCCGGTCGACTACACAAAGTTCCGATCGACCATTTATGGATGGCCGATAGCTCCATAGATGGTCGATGACCAGACTGCCATGGCTGGTGACCATTTGTCTTAGCCGGTGGCGTTCCACAGTGTCCAAACAGTGCACCTTAGGATTTGTGCAAGTCTCAGAAGAGCAGAGCAGGGAAAACAGAGGCAACTTGTGCATGGTAGCGGATTTTCGAGCGAAACCGAGCGCGCATGCATTGGACCCTCTTCCCGAGGCTGATTTTTACTGCTTAATTAGCTTAGTTAATTTGCTTAAATAGTTAATTGTCTGTAATATTTAATTAGCTTGTAGGTTAATTAATTGTATTATTCTTTTGGTTCCTCCGAGCGAGGGCGAATTTGTAATTAGTGTGGGTGCGTGTGTGCATGTCTTCCAATCCCTACTTCTTTCTCCCTTTTACTTACCTGCTTTGATGGTTAGTATTAGGGCATGTTTAATTTAGCATACCTTATGCTAAGCTTGCGTGCATCATTCATCAGTCTTGCATGCACCGAGCTCGGCGCATCATGCTAACCGCATAGTATTTCAATTCCAAACTTGAATACGTGCATTGAGTTGTTGCATTTCACATGTCATCCTTAGATTAGCCGAGCCTATTCTAATGGCATTTTTGTATGCGATGCATTAGCCACTTTAACATGAACTAGGACCATGCATGATTACTAACTAGTTCATTATTTTGGCACGGAGTATGATGTAAGTATTTATGCTTTAGCATCTCGCATGAGTGTGAATGTTAACATGACAGCATGTTTACCATGAGGCTATGTGCTTATATGATATAAATTGCCTGAATGCTTCTGGGTGAATGTTGGATTGCTTGAGTTGGAACAACTCGTTGAAATCCGTATTTCAGCCTACTTGCGACTAGCAAATTTCAAATCATTTTCCAAACAAACGGATATGCAATGCTTTGTTCCAAATTAGGCGATCCAGTCTATACTTGTTTTGTTGCGCGCATCACATAGTAATTCTAGGCTAATTAACCGGAATAAGAATGCATAATGTTTTCAAAACTAGATATCATGGTTAGTAGAGGCCGGCCTTCGGATCGGCCGAGAGGGGGTGCTCATAGCTGACCTTCCCCAATCGTATCCAAGTTCTCGAGCCGAGGAAACTTTGGTGATGACGGACACGTGGCCTTTGGCAACGAGTCAGGGTTTCCTAAATTCCCTAAAATAAAATATTTAGGTGGCGACTCTGTATCTGGCAAAGCAGTCCATGTTTGGCACTTCTTTTCTAAAAATCTGTTTTCTCAAAACGATTTGTCAGATTTGAACTCTTTGGTTCAGATTAAGAACCGTGACACAAATCGAGTTCAAACTGTAGAATGAGGCCCAAGGGCGGGTCTACACCAACCCATTTTAAGAAAAATGTTATCTATCATGAAATTTTACTAAAAAATCATCTGAATGTGAGGTATATAGTATAAATTTAAAGTTATTTGCATATATATCACACTTAAAGACAAAAGTTTTGCAAAACCAAAAAAAATAAACCCAAACAAAATATCACATCCAACTTCATAATCATTTCACTTTTTCTTTTACAAACATCACATCCAACCACAAAAAAACCCAACTATCTTCCCAAACACTAATTTTTTTTTATCCAATAATATCCTACAACTAAAAAAATCTATATAAAAACCCACTTCCCAAACACCCACATAATAAGGTTATAATTTTCATGCATGGTGATACTAAAACACGACTATTGATTCTCTATTTAAAAATCTCTTTGTTTCTCTATTTTAATACACTTTCAACTATTAAATCATATAAAAATTTTGTGATATTTACATTTCGAAATATGACCCAATGCTAAAACACGGTGAGGCATTCCCTTTTTTTTTTCACTAATTTTTTTTGTCCTAAGAAAATTTTGCACGTATATATATACAGTAATACTAAATACACATAAGCATAAAAAATGCATATTTAACATTTACCTCATTGAGCAAAAATCCAAGAGATTGTCCTTCTCCTTTGTTTTCTTCTTCTTCGACAGTCACCACCTTGTTGGCAGCATTTGCTTCCGCCACGACGGCAGTGGTCTCCTCCTTTGGTGGCTCTGGTGGTGGTGCTTCACCAACCTCACCATTCATAGACTTAGGAACGCTGGCACAGGCTCCTATCTCTTGATATAATCTCTCTCTCCTCTCTCTTTTTCTCTTTAATTTCCCTTTCTTTCTTTCTCAATGCAATGAGAGGAAAGATTGGGATTGACAAATTGAAAATGAGAGACTTGGTGGTGTAAATTATGGGTTATGTATTTATATATCTTGAGGGTTGAGCTTGCTAGTTGTTCCGACATTCTCTCCATGACACACAAAAATTTAAGGAAAAGAAATAGATAGTTGGCAACACATACAACTATACACACTATTTTATTGTGTTTACAAAATTATACTTAAAAGATTTGAAATCAAAAATAATTGAAAGGTTGACATTCACAGGCTGTAATCTTCATCAATTAACACTACAGCAGCTAATACATTTTTTTTTGTTAAAGGAAAATCCCAACTTTGGTGATGATGGACACGTGGCCTTTGGCACTAAGTCAAGGTTTCCTAAATTTCTCAAAATAAAATATTTAGGTGGCGACTCTGTATCTGGCAAAGCAGTCTATGTTTGACACTTCTTTTCAAAAAATCTGTTTTCCAAAACGATTTGCCAGATTTGGACTCTTTGGTTCAAATTAAGAACCGTGACAATTTGAGAGTCCTGAACTGTAGTGAACCAAATATGAACAGAACGGGGGTCCTCCCCCGGGACGTTCGGGGACGTCTACAGTTTTTGGCGACTCTGCTGGGGAGGAAGAGAACTTGACTCGAACTCGTGATATCTTGTTTTGATTACACTTATGTGTTTCTTTACATTGCATTTGCATTGGTGCGCCTAGGACACCGTGTTTTCCATCTGCTATTCCTGAGCGGTTAGCTTGAGGCCACGTGCCATAAGGTTGACCGATTACGGGCTCTGCCAGTATGGGAACACAAACCCCGGTTTTATCGGGGCACCCTTCTTGACCATTCGACCTAGTGCATATTCGGAATCCATAGTGACCGTTCCAAACTAGGACAGGTTGCTTACCTTATGTTAGGTTGTTTGAAACCGCTGCGTGTGTAGCGAAACCCTAGCTCCTGACAAAATAGAACAGGGAAACCCTACCCCAACATAGGGGTGTTTTGGCTCTCACTTATCTGCTATGTGCTTTAGAGTGCATCTCTACAGGAATACGTGTATCAGTTTGCAAGTTTGGGCATCAGGCCTGCGGGCGCTAGTTCAGTGTTTGAGAATCAGTTATTTGCGGGTATCAGGTTCAGTTTTGGGAACAGTGATTCGGGGACAATAATCAGTATTGAGGAATAGTGTATTCAGCTTATCAACCGTGTGTTGTGATACCCGACTGTGTATTGTGTATTTATTTTACGCTGTTATGCTGCCCGTTTGTCTGGTTATTTATTTCCTTATTGCTTTATTTATCTTCTTGCTAGGTAGTTTAGCATGATTGCTTCTGACCCAGTAGATATTCCCCAAGCACTCTGGACTAGAGGTCGTCGACTCCATCGATCTGAGGATCTGGTAGACGGACAACCAGTGTTTTACTCCTTACCCCCGGTTGTCAGACGAAGTTCAAGAAGACGCAGTGTATCAGTACTAGGATTGCCAAATCAGTGGTCTGTGAACAGTCATGTTGAAATTCCCAAGTCTACTACAGAGGCAGATACATTGGCGGTTTAGATAAACCAGGGTAGTATGTCAGGGATGGAAGATATGGTGCGCCAACTCCAGGAAAGCATGAAAGCCATGCAAGAGGACGTTGTTCGTCAAGCAGAATTCGCCAAACAGCAAGCCGTTGTTATGGCCCAACAGGCAGAGTTAATTACCCGGTTAGAGCAGCAAACCGGAGCATTTGCTTCACAGCAGGTTCCTCCCCCAGCAAGAGTCCCAATACCTGAGGAGACGGAAAACGTCTAGAATGCTCAAGAAGATACAGACATCCCAACGGGGCCAGCTCCGCCCCCGATTCTACCGCAACTATCCAAGGCACCCACGCCTATCAATGCACCAGATTCTCCCTTCGAGTTCGAAGTGGACCCCACAGCATTAAAACTGAGCAAGCTGGAAAAGATGTTTAAGAAATCCCAAGGAGTCAAGACCATTCCTGATATTGAGGGCGAGTATACTGACGCGGCTGTGACGTTGCCGGATCGGTTCAAGATGTCGCACATTGACCGATTTGATGGGTTCGGGGACCCCATGGTGCACCTGAGGTTGTTTTTAGATATCTTAAGGTCGATGGGCCTCACCAGACTACAGAAGCTATCTTTGTTCGGCCAGACCCTGTCGGGTGTGGCGGCCATCTGGTACGCCAAATTAGAAGATGACGTCAAGAGAAATTGGGATGAGATGGCTGAGGCCTTCATTGCACAATACTCATATAACACGCAAATCGAGATTACGATCCGTGACCTCGAGACGACAAGGCAGGAGCCTAAGGAGAGCTTCTCAGAGTTCGTGACCAGATGGAGGGCCAAGGCCTCGATGATGACCCTAAGGCCCACAGATAAAGATCAGATTAGGATGATTGTGCGCAATCTCCAGCCTAAGCTGATGCAGAAAATGATCGTGCTCCCCTTCCCTACCTTTTCAGATCTGCATGAGATGAAAGTACAGATTGAGGATGCCTTGAAGCAGGGCTTAATTGATAATGACCGGGAGCAACCCCGAAGAACTTTCAATCGCAACAACAATGCAAGCCTGAGCGGCGCTACAACTACAAGGGCCTCCGAAGTGAGCATGGTCACCACCACCCCCTCTCCAAGACCCATGGCAGCCACGTCATTCTCCGGTGCGTCCGGAAGCCATACACAAACAGCCAAATACCCACCCAAAAACCAAAGAACCTTCGCTCCACTGTATATGCCCCTGTCCAAAGCTCTGGGGGTTTTAATCAGAAAAGGGCACTTGAAGCCCCTAGAACCGCGGCCACTACCGAAAAAACTTCCCCTACCCACAACCTAGCCAAATATTGCGCATTTCACTAACAGCATGGTCGTGACACCGACCAATGCTTCCGATTACGTCATGAGGTTGAAGATCTCATTGATAACTGGGTGATTTTGCCTCCCGAGAAGCCCAAGGTTACAACAAACCCTCTCCCACTGCACAACCAAGCTCCACCTCCCAAAAGAATCAACTTTATCCAGACTAGGGTTGTGGCTTACGATCTTAGCATATATATCACCCTTTCCCGCCTACCTAAGCCGGAGGTGTTCCTTCCTGACTGCACTGAATTGTGCATGTTGGACATCTCCAGAACCCAACCCGAACCAATGGTGGTGACTGTCAAAGACAGAAGAGGGGAGATTTCAAAGGAGAATGGGATTGTTGAGCTAGAGTCTGAGGAATCTAGGAGTTTTATTGAGAAGGTATACAGTCCGAGTGACTACATTTCGTTAATAGGCCAGGATGGGCCAAATGTGGAATTGCCGACAGGGGCAGAGCTGTGTGTGATCCAAGGAGACGGATTTGGATAGAGGACAGATGGTTTGACGGTTGTGGAAGGAGACCTTGCCAACCTCCAGTTTTTCGATGACCAAGATCCAGGGGATGCAGCAGTCAACTGGTTTGATTATGAGGAATTGGCAGAGGCTACCAGGTGGCTGGATGATCAACCGGATGTCGTGGAAGAGTTCCAACCAGAATGAGGCCCGGCTGGGGCGAGAATGTCAGTGACGGCCGGAAGGGCCGAAAAGCAGAATATATCGCTGGAAAGCGCCGGTGTCAAGAATCTCGCTCAGGAGTGGAGCATTTTGAATACAGAAATTGTTGAATAGCCAACTGTATTGACACAATTGGAACGGGAAAGGTTTGAGGATTTTGAGAGAATCAGGAAAGCTAAAGCCCACGAGGGGATTGAAACTGCTATGTACACAGAAACAGAGAATGTTGGGAGCATACAGATGGAGGGTACTGCGAGCACGAAAACAGTTATGCCGGAGTCGGACAGGTGTCTGTCGGCTGCCGATGGAATGTGGTGGGAGGACGATGATTTATGTCTTATCCACACGGATGAGGATTGGGGGAATAACCAACCAGATGATACCTGGTACATTGGCGAAGTCGATCATATGACTAGAAGTGGACGGTATTTCAAGCCCCCACATCTAGATCAGCCAGAGGCGTCTGGGAAAGATAACGAGGCAGAGAAACAGAAAGAGAAGCAACTCGAAGAAGAGGTGGTATTGAAGCAGTTGAAAAAGATACAACCAGACATCTCCATCTGGGGACTGCTTATGGCATCATGTGTTCATCGACAGGCCGTCCTATCGGCAATAGACAAGGCCAAGCTCTCAATAGAAACCACGCCAAAGCAGCTGGTGGGATTAGTTTTTCCGGGAGGAGCTACCCCGATGTTGACTTTTTCCAACAAGGAATTGCCACCCGAGGGGGCGAACCACAACAAGCCGCTCTACATTTCGATGGAATGTAGAAACAAATAGATCCCGGTGGTTCTTGTTGATACTGGATCCGCCATCAATGTTTTCCTGGCAAGGACAGCATATGCAATCGGTTTAAAAATTGCAGACTTTGTGCCGACAGCCCAGGTGATTCGGGCATATGACAACACGAGCAGGGAGGTCATGGGGATAGTGAAAATTCAGACCAAGGTTGGGCCGGGACAGCATGTGATAGATTTCCATGTCTTAGAGGTTCCTGCAACTGTCAACCTACTTTTGGGACGGCCGTGGCTGCATCAGGTGAAGGCAGTGTCATCCACCTTGCATCAGATGGTGAAATACCCCCATGGGAAGGGAGTAGCCATTGTTTTTGGGAATTCGTCGATCCATCTACCACCAGAAGTATCCACGCCGGTTTTGGAAATTGAGCACGGTATGGAGGATGTGTTCATGTTAGGTTTTACCTTAGCTGAGGCTCGGGTTGTGTGGAACATCATGGCGGCTAATGAGGGGGTGTATGTCAGTGCTCAATCAATATACCTTATGACCAAACTCCAATACGTCATCGGGATAGGATTAGGAAAGAGTGGCCGGATGGGCGTTGCAGCATTGGCCGAAGTGCCACACAACCCACATACCTTTGGCTTGGGTTATCTACCAACCAAAGAGGATTGGATAAGAAAAGGTAAGGAGATGGCTGGGAGAGCCAGAGCGAAACAGATGGGGAAACCTTTTGAGTTGATGCACCCGCCCATCCAAGGTACCTAAACGGACGCTTCGTCCGGGAAGGGGAGGACTTTCCATTTTGTGGCTTCCCAGAGCCATGGTTGAACGCGGAGAGGAAGCGCATGCCGGGGTTTGAGATCTTCTTCGACCTACAGTTATCCGGGGATGACGTTGCCGAAGAGCAGACAGACCCATTAGCTGAGGCTGAGCAGAGTAGGAAAATGGAGTCTAAGGACTTTGAAATTGAAATGGGGGTAGCGCTGGCTTGTCTACTTTCAGATCCTCCGATTGAACAGAAGTGCTTGGGGGATAACTTCTCGGTGTCCATGATTGGGAATGAAACGGCTGCGAGCCTACCAGCAAGCATTTTGGATGCATCCATCGCACATTCTCTCATTTGGCAATACGAAGAGGGATTTTTGTCAAGCAGTATCGGGTCAGGTAGTGAGCCGTAGTCTGATTCCACTGAGTCTTGTGAGTCAGAATCAGGTTCCAGCTCGACTAAGTCTGAGTCCGGTATTCCTGGGGGTGACAATCGGGATGCCACAGTCCTGTCCAGGTCGTCTTTTTCTTTCTCTTTTGAGTCTGTTGTAACAGAAGAATCGGACGATTTGGATGTGCTTAATGAGAATGATGTGACTGTGGTTTCTGAGTACTTTTCTGTGCCCTTGATTTATTGCATTAACTCAGACTTTCAAAACTTTGATGAAAACGACGCGGAAGAAATTCCTCCGGTTTTGCAACGCTTAATTGAGCAAGAGTAGGAAAGATTTGTTAAACCTTTAGTTGATGAAATCACTACTGTGAATGTTGGTACTGAGAAGGACCCGCGGCTGGTCCAGATCGGGTCCACTTTGTCTTTGGAGGAACACGAGCGCTTAGTCGCTTTATTAAAAGATTTCAAAGATGTTTTCGCGTGGTCCAACGACGACATGCCTGGAATCGATCCTGAGATTGTACAACACCAGATCCCTCTTGACCCCGAGGCCCGACCCATCAAATAGAAACTCGGAAGGATTCCCCCGGACTGGGACCTCAAGATTAAGGAAGAGGTCACCAAGCAAATTGACGCAGGGTTCTTGCTGGTTTCCGAATACCCAACTTGGTTGGCCAACATTGTTCCGGTGCCGAAAAAGGATGGTAGGATCAGGGTATGTGTGGATTTCAGGGACTTGAACAGAGCTAGTCCGAAGGACGACTTTCCCTTACCGCATATCGATGAGTTGGTGGACTTCACAGCGGGGCATGCTTTGTTTTCGTTTATGGATGGCTTCTCAGGCTACAATTAGATAGTGATGGCACCTGAAGATCGGGAGAAGACTGCTTTCACTACGCCGTAGGGGACATACTGCTACAGAGTAATGCCGTTTGGGTTGAAGAATGCTGGAGCTACATATCAACGGGCTGCGACCACAATATTTCATGACATGATCCACAAAGAGGTTGAGGTGTACGTGGACGACATGATCGTCAAATCCAAAGAAAGAGAGGGCCACTACACCGCCTTGCAAAAGTTCTTTCAAAGGATCAGAGAATTTCGGTTGCGGCTGAATCCTCAGAAGTGTACGTTTGGTGTTACGGCGGGAAAGATGCTGGGGTTTCTGATTACACAGAGAGGTATCGAAGTCGACCCTTCCAAAATCAAGGCCATCTTAGAAATGCCACCACCAAGGACTGAAAAGGAGGTGCGAGGCTTTCTGGGTAAAGTGCAATTCATAAGACGGTTTATCTCGAAATTAACCTTGACTTGTGAACCACTTTTTGGCCTCCTGAAGAAAGGAAAGAAATCCCAGTGGGACGACCGATGCCAAGCTGCTTTTGAACAGATCAAGGAATACTTACAGAACCCACCTGTGCTGTCACCGCCTGAGCCGGGGAAGCCGTTGATTCTGTATCTTTCAGTAACTGAAACTACAATAGGTTGTATGCTCGCACAAGAATCAGAGGACAAAGTGGAAAGAGCCATCTACTATCTGAGCAAGAAGATGCTAGAGTATGAGACTCGTTACACGCTATTGGAGAAAGCTTGCCTAGCTTTGGTATGGGCTACCAGGAAGCTGCGGCACTACCTGTTAGCTCACACCGTAATGTTGGTTTCACGACTAGATCCCATCAAATATCTTTTCAAGAAACCGGCGCTTACGGGTAAGCTAGCTCGTTGGTTGTTGTTACTTTCCGAATTCGATCTGAAATATGTGACGCGCAAGTCAGTTAAAGGAAGAGTAGTAGCAGAATTCTTAGCCGATCACCTGGTGGAAAAGGGTGGAGCAGTTGAGTACTTATTCTCGGATGAGGCCATTTTGCATATCGACGATGAAACTTGGACGATGTACTTTGACGGAGCGTCAAACCAGCACAGGTATGGGATAGGGGTGTTGCTGATATCACCCGACAATTCCCGTATTCCTTTAGCCTTCAAACTCCGATTCAAAGTTTCGAACAACGAAGCAGAATATGAGGCGTGTATTTCCGGTTTAGAAGCAGCCCTAGAACTAGGGGCAAGACGGTTGGACGTCATCGGGGACTCGAACCTTGTTGTGTCTCAAGCAAAAGGAGATTGGAAAGTCAAAGAAGAAAAGATGATAATGTACCACCAGACCTTGGACTTGTTGATTCCTCGGTTTGAGAGGTTAAACTTTGCTTATCTAGTAAGAGAGAATAACAGGTTCGCAGATTCACTAGCAACTCTATCTTCCATGATAGACATCCCGTTTGGAGTCCGGATGCGTCCAGTCATTATTGACCAGAAATTTACGCCAGCCTACGAGTCGATCGCTGCCATAGATGAGGTTCAGGATGAGAACCCCTGGTATTACGACGTTTGGAACTTCTTGGAGAAGGAAGCGTATCCACTAGGGGCAAATGCCAAAGATAAAAGGGCAATCAGAAGAATGGCCGTTCAGTTCATCATCTACGGAGGTAAATTGTATAAGAGAGGTCATCTGGGAATGCATAAGCTCTGCGTTGAAGTTGAAGAATCAAAACGCCTGATGGAGGCCATCCATGGAGGGGAATGTGGTGCACATATGAACAGGGTAATGTTGGCTCGGAAGATCCTCAGACAGGGTTACTACTGGTCTACCATGGAGGAAGATTGTATCAGCTTTGTTCGGCGATGCCACAAATGTTAGATCCATGCAAACCGCATGAACGTCTCCCCATCAAAGCTGTACAACATGAATTCGCCATGGCCATTTTCAGTTTGGGGAATCGATGTGATCGGGGCTGTTACTCCGAAGGGTTCAAACGGGCATGAGTTCATCCTAGTCACGATAGATTACTTTACAAAGTGGGTTGAGGCCCAATCCTATGCGGTGTTGAAGGCTTCACATGTTGCGAAGTTCATCAGAAACAACATCATCTGTCGCTATGGGGTCCCAAATGAGATAATTTCAGATAACGGTTCTCACTTCAAGAAGGAAGTGATTGACTTGTTGGAGAAATATAACGTGGCTTTTCATAAGTCATCCACATACCGGCTGCAAACCAATGGAGCAGTTGAGGCCGCCAACAAGAATATCAAACACATACTGCAGAAGATAGTGGAAACCTACCGGAATTGGCCAGATAAGTTGCCGTTCGCTCTGTGGGGTTATCGGACTTCAATCAGAACTTCTACTGGGGCGACTCCATATTCATTGGTTTATGGGATGGAGGCCGTCCTACCTATTGAAATTGAGGTTCCATCCTTGAGAGTGCTGGCTGAGTGTCAGATAGCCGAGGCAGATTGGCAGCAGAGCCGATTTGAAGAACTCATGCTCTTTGATGAGAGAAGACTGAAAAGCACTGTACCATGTTCAAGGTTATCAGCGCAGAATTGCCAAGGCTTTCAACAAGAAAGTTAAGTCCAGGAATCTGAAAGAAGGAGATTTGGTGCTCAAGGACAACCGAGCTCCCATTCACGACCCTAGGGGCAAGTTCAGACCCAATTGGACTGGTCCCTATATCATCAAGTCGATCTGGTCAGGTGGGGCTGTGGTTCTGATGGATCTAGATGGCCTAGAGTTCTCACAACCGATCAACATGGACAAGTTGAAGAAATATTACCCCTGAGAGGCTCGCTTGGCCGAAAACCCAAAAGGGCGACCTAGGCAAAAGTTAGAGCACAGAAAATTTGAAATTATAAAAACTGAGCTCGCAGGGTTGAAAACCCGCAAAGGGCGGCCTTGGCAAAAGTTAGAGCGTAAAAGGAGAGTGAAAATACTCGAGTGAACCCAAGCCTGAACTACGTAAGGCTTGATTCCCATCTTTGGGATACGTAGGCAGCTTCATCCTGAAGTTCTGCCATAAATTTCTCCCCGATCAACTTTGTCCATTTGATCATCTTGGCCATCTTTGTCCATTCAGCATTCAAGAGTTCGATTATGATCTCCGGTGCAGTGCTTTTCAGGCTAGGGGCAACTTTTCGTTGCCATGCAGTGCTACGGTACTATTCAGACTAGGGGCAACTTTCCAGTTGCTAGGATCCGAGGTTGTGCATCTCAGTGACAAATCTTAGGTGTGTCCAGTTCTGATCCATATCGAAAATGGTTTTGAAAAGTTTTGATAAAAGTTGATTTTGTTCAAATTAATCTTTTTACAACTTAGACCATTTTTGGACCAAAGCGGAAAATTTTCAGTACTCACAACATTCAATTTCATTGATTTCAATACAGAGTTCTCCTGCTCTTGCATACAAATTGAAGTTGCTTTTTATTACAATCATAAAGAAAACTTGAAAGTGCTAATAAAGCAATAAATCCGGGGCATAGATAAGTCAGGTGTTCTTGCGCCCCCTCCTAGAGCTGGTCGAAGCCTCTGATGCCAAGCTGGGCCCAGTTTGTGCCTCTTCATTGAGCCAATCTACGCACTCGTCAGACAAAGTGCAATTGAAAGTGGAAGCGGGGGCCAGGAGTTTTCTAGTCCTCCATGTTGAGGCCTGCCGAGCAAGCTACGCACCTTGGGCTGGGAACGCAGCTGGGTACTCTATTCCCTCCGGCAGGCAAATCTGATCATGACCGAACTGGCGCTGGAACCGGAACGGGAAGTGAAACACGCAGTGAGTTAAGCCAATCAACTGAATCCCAGTCTGCCGAGACATGCTATAGCCCATCGCCGGTAGGTTAAGCCAAGGGCACCGCCAAGCAATGCGATCTGCAAACAAACTGCACAACCAGTCGAACCACCAGCCTTCATCAAGGGCATCGACTAGACGTTGTCGAAAGAAGTAACCGCGAGCTGAGTATGCTGAGCAAGAGTCCACGACCTGCAGCTTATCCATTAACTATACTTGGGAAAGGATGAAAAATGAGAGAATAAAGAATAGAGAGACGTACGAGGAGAGAAAAGTGAGAAAAGGGTTTTGTGAGAAAAACCAAGCCTGAAGGCCGAGTGATGTGAGCAACACATATATGAGATTGGGTGGGAAATATTACCTGCAACAGTAGTGGACTCCCCGCAAATCTGGTCGTCTCTCGGCGATAGAAGGCGTCTAAGCCCATCAATGTCTCAGCCAGAGTCATGGCAACGCAGCTCTTGCCCTCCTTTGGTGATGACGGACTCTCTGTGTGATGACAGACTCTCTGTGTGTCTGTGATTGCCGTAATGTCAATGGTGGTGACATCCATGTATTTATATAGTCTTTGTGATTACCACAAATGGTTTATATGCATTAAAAACGAGATTTGTCAAATTGGGAAGCATATGATATCAGGAATCAAATCATAATTTTGCAAAATGACCTGGACCTTGAGAGAATGGAACTCATACATGTTTCACAAATTAACACCAATAAACGAAACAATTGTATAGAATTTTCCAAGATACTCAGTTTGGTTGCTGAGAAAACAAAGAAAAATGATTAATATTATCAGTGTTCTCTTTCGGTTTAGCTTCCGAGGGGATGCATAGAGCAGGAGCAGAATCGGTACCTGAACTTACGCTGCCATCGCCGGAGAACAAGATGTTGCACCTGGACTTGAGTGAACAGAGATGAGGGATCGATCGCGGATAAGGGAGAGAGAGAGAGAGAGAGAGAGAGAGAGATTTGCAGATCGATCGTCAATTAATTTGATTTGAGCCCTAATTTGGAATATATAGAGGGCTTTAAGGGAGGGGAAATCACAAATCCAACTACTCTTTAACAAATTGGGAATTTTTTACAGAAAATTACAACGTAGTTAAATTTTAAAAAATTAATTACTGTTGATGAAAAAAATTATCACTTTAATGTTTGTAAAATTTTTTAAAAACGTACCCTTGTAATTTTTTCAATTTTGTAACCCGTCTTTAGTATGTAAATTTCGAAATAAATAAATTTGTTCCAAACAATTCATAGTGATTTCTTATTTGTTTGGTAATTAATAATTTTTTATTTTTTTTTAACAAATACTTTTAATTTGTTTTTCACAGAGTTTTTCTTGAATTCTAATAACATCATTCATTGCCCCCTTAGGTTCATTGCATGTTTCTTAAGAAAAATATTGTTTTGATCAATATTATTTTTGGAAAGGGTGAGGATGAGTTGCCATATTATTTTGAATTTAGAAATTCAACATTATTAATTGAATTATTTTGATCAATATTATTTTTAAAAAGGGTAAGAATGATTTATTATATTAGTTTGAATTTTGAAATTCAAAATTATAGATAATTGGAGCCTTTTAATTTTTTTAGTTTAATTAACCAACCAATAATTTTTTTTATATTTTAAATTATAAATTTAATTTGAAAATTTGGAATTCTCACATTTTTTTCTCATTAAAAATTTCGTTTTTTTAATATATAGTATAGATTATTGGTGCAAGAAGAGTAAAGTGACTTTGTGGTGGTGGATCAAAATTTCATAAACTGCAAGATTAGGCTTCGGCCCAAACATTTTGCAAATTGACGTTGAGCGCACCTAAGTTGTGTTGGCAGATGAAAATATTTTATATTTATTGGTCGATTCTATGGTCTAAACTTATTTACTTTTACTTCAAAGATAAATTTATTATTATAAAAAAAATTAAATACAATTTAATTATTTACACTTTCTACATTATATTTTTAATATAAACTATCACAAATAAACTAAAATAAATCAAAACTCACAAATATTACTCAAAATTGCTCAATCATATATGACTTTGATAAAATTTTCAGGGTTGTTATGAATGCCAAATGATAATTTCACAAACAAAAAGTGCACATTTAAAAGGTCTAAAAAAATTATTATCCAAACAAAAAGCAAATATGTAAAAAAATAAAAAATAATTAAAAAAAAATCACTCAAGATTTATAAATAAATAAGTTTAAATCTGTAAGATCTGTGGGTAATTACCCCAAAGAATAAAGTGACAACTTCCCTTTATCTATACTATATATTAGAGAGTTTAATTTCTCTCAAGTTGGGATCTCAACTTGAGAGAGCATTTGAGTTTGATAAATCTATTTTGGAATCAATTCTGATAATTCGAATCGTTCACTTTTTTAGATTCATTGAGTAGAATATACATGCAAAAAATCAAGATGATTAGATATCAGTAGCTATATATTTGAATCATATTTACTTTAAAAAAATGAACGACAAATATATAATTGGGCAAATTACATATATCCCCTTGAGGTTTGGCTAAATTACAGATACCCCCCTGAGGTTTCGAAAATTGCATCCCGTCCCCTCAGGTTTGTATTTTCATAACAATTTGCCTCCTGAGATTTAAATTTCATAACAAATTACCCCCTAATTTGTTATGCAAATATAGCATTCATGGGGGAATTTGTAATTTCTCAAACCTCAGGGAGGTATTTGTAATTTAGCCAAACTTCGAAGGGGTATATGTAATTTGCCCAATATATAATTTAAAAAATAACCATCCATTTTTTGTAATATAAATTTAATTCAAACATATAGCTATTAATGCCCGGTTATCTTTTTTTGCATGAATACTCTACCCAACGAGTCCTAAAAGGTAAACGATTCAAATTATCGAAATAGGATCTATGGTAAACTCCATAGACCCTTAAAATTCTCTTATGTTAAGATCTCAATATGAGAGAAGCACAACCTATATATTATATTAAGTGAATACTGGATTTGGTGTCCAAGCTTATACTTTTTTGGGAAAATTGCGAAGAAGTCTTTTTTGAAAAATGTGTAGTCTATTTAATCCCATAACCTTTTGTTTATACCTAAAAGTCCTATAACGGTATTCTTTTTCTCTGTCTCTCTTCTTCTCTGTCTCTTTTGCTCTTTGTGATTTCCGGCGATCGTAGACGGACAATCATATTTTGCTTATTCTCTTTCTCTTTCCGATATATAGTCACCGGCGACTGATGACTACCATCGATTGGGATTCACCGGCAACCACTGACTGCCGACTCCTTACTTCATGTATTTATTTTGCAGATAGCCCCACAGCTGGGTTGGATCCTGCTTCAAGAGATGAATGAGCTCGGGACCTTGTATCTGTAAAAACAAATTCTTCATGTTGGCTTGCATTTTGATTTCAACTTTTAACTAATTCGCAAGGCTATGAAAATACATCATTATTTTTACATATTATGTCATCAATCTGTAGATGATTTCATTTCATGGTCTTGTTGCTACACAATTAGGTAGATGCAGTTATCCTGTTTTCTTAGTATCTCTCTCCCCTCGACAAAAAGAAAAAAAAAATGGAAAAAGAAAGAAAGAAATGGAAACAAATACTTTATTTGTATTTGTATTTTATTTTTTATTAATGAGAGGATATTATGCTGGATTTTGAAAGCATTTGAAACTGGCAAGGTCTATTTCTTAAATAAATGTAGGAATTTGTTGAACAATTGCAGGCAGTTTCGGTTGTTAGTTGTAATATTGTATTGTGAAACACCATGGAAAATGTTACATCTCATTTTCTTATTACTAGATACACAAACATTGATCTCACACGTATTTATTAATATAGTTCCCACTATTTTTGTGCCTAGTGGTAAAAAATAAAAATTCTTGTGATTGTGGTTGTGATTGTGATTGTGAGCTTCGTTCATGAGAGGGCTCTTTTATGATTGTTTTAATTGGGAAAGTTGAATGGGTCTATAGGTTTTTTCCCGGTGTTAGTTTTTTGGAGTCCAAAACAAGAAGTTTTTTTTGCTTAAATAGTTAAAAAGTGAGATTTTTAGTTGAAACCAAATAGAGCATTCTTGCAAAGGCATGTTCTAAAAATGATATGAACACTTCATAGTATTTAAAAGTGGAACCAATCATATTAGTTAAATATATATTTTTCCCCGTAAGAGAGTTAATAATGAAACATGTAAGGGATTGTAAAGTAGTATTTGGATAGGATCTCACTGCACAACTTAGGTAAATAGTGTTAAATGTATGTATTAAAAAAATGCAAGAGAAAGAAGAGTCGGAGAAGTAACCCCCACGAATTAGATGGTGGAATTTAAAATTTGAAGATTTAGCGCTCTTTAAGAACCTTATGATTAAGGAATGAAAATGAATTTTGAATGAGAAAACTAGTTCACATGTGTGGGATGGTCAATTGTAGTAAAATAAAATAAAATAAAATAAAGTAGCAAAAGAAGCTTCTGGTAAATTCAAGAGAGTGGGTCACTATCTTAAAAAATTAAATAAATAAAAACTTGGCGGTGGAATGACAAGGTTCAAAAAGTAAATTGCCACAAAACTGTCTCCACATGTGGGAATAATCAATTTTTTTATACATATAAATAAAATAGCTAAAGCCTTAGCTAAGAAAGTCATTATGGAGGCCAAGCAATTCTAAATGATGGGGAAAAAAGATATAGATAAACTTGCCACGATAAGAGAGGGAAAAAAAAAGGTAGAAACCTAATTACATCAAGTATACTAGGGAAAATATGAAACTGTGCTTGAGTTATTTTCAAAAGCTATTTAATGAAAACCACTCAAGAAACGTAAGTTTAGTTGAACTTGATACTGTAGTAGTAATATGAATTATAAATTATTTCGCAATATTAGAGTAGTGGGGATAAAAAGAGGCTATGAAGAGGATGAAAGTGGCAAAAACTATAGACCAAATGCAATTCCCATTGAAATTTGAAAGTGTTTCGAGAGATGAAGGGACAGTTTGGTTGACTAACTTGTTTAGAAAGATGCATTATAAGAAATGCTTGATGAGTTGAAGAAAAAGTCCATTAGTTCCAACATACAAGAACAATGGTGATATTCAAAGAGAGATTAAGACACAACGTGATAAGAAAATACACGATTATCTTAAACTTTTAACTGACGATATTACAATGAATAAAGCCAATTGGAGGAAATGTATCCATGTAACCAACCCCAAGTAAATAGGACTATGGCTTGTTGAGTTGAGAATCATGATGGAATGATTCAATTTTAAGAATCCAAATGCATCCAACAGTTTCAAATTCTTCAGATGATCCTCTAGCTTTGAACTAAACTCATTTACATTGATCTAAGTCTCAAAATTCCAAAAACCATGGTCATAAAGCTAGCATTAGCATGGACACTACATTTATCACTGGAATGAAACATTAATAGTAATTACCTTTATTGAAAACTAACCCCATTCTTGGACTACATCACAAAGCTGGTCAAGTGTGTCTGCAAGATTCCCAAGGCATGTGATAAGTCTGTCACCTTGACGCCTAGTGAAATTAGTTTGCGAATCCTTGACGTTTTTTAGATCAGCCAAGAGACAGTCCGAACTCTCACCCAGGTTTCCTTTAAGTATGTCAGTGATCAATTTGGCATTCTCATATTGTTTTGTAGCCATCATTTGCTCCTTCTCTTCCATGTTGTTCTTAAGCAATATCCTCTCATTTTTGCTGTGTTTCAAAGGTGTAGACACCCAATTTTTGATTACCTTTAAGACTTGGACGTGACTGATGGTTTACTAGGTGGAGAAAGGTGTGCAGGGGAAAGGTGCAATTTCTTCGGCAAAGAGAGAGTCAAATCTCAACTTCATACCCCTATTCTGGACCAAAACAATCTTGATCAAAAGATTTTAGTCTTAAAACCCTCTCTCTCAAAAACGTTTTTGAAATAAAGTTCCTACGTTGTTCTGATGCTCGCATTTTGTTAAAAGTTGCGCTTTTCGATAAACCGAGCAAGGACAAAGTGGAAATGAATGAAGGAGAGATGAAATATTTGAAAAATCTTTCAAAATACCTTACTTAGGGGTTTGAAGTTGAAGAAAAGAGGAGAAGAGGGAAGAAGTCCAGTTGGGGAAGAAAATGGGCATGGATCGTTAAGAGAGAATTGAACAGCCCTCGCCGAATCGGGCCTATTCATTCACATACTTGGAATCAAGCTATGAGGCCACGACCGTTGGAAAGCTTACTCCCGGGGCCTCATTTTTCACTCAAGAATCTCCTAAATCCAATTCCGGATAGGGGAGATATGGTTGATTGAAGTAGGGCATCACTCCGGCTGGGACCGAATCTGCGCGGCTTCACGGAAACGGGCATAACTTTTTTCACAGGAAGAATTTTAATGCAAGGTTTGCGCCATTGGAAAGCTAACTTCCGGGGCTTCAATTTGGATACTTGAATGGCCACCATTGGACTTCCCAATCACCCACCGGCCACATTTTTCTGGTGGATGATTTTTTTTGCCCATTTAAACTAGCCGGCCATGATCTTTGTCCCAAGTACATTCTAGCCATGTATTTTGTTTTACACTTCACCCATGTCCGAGGGTTTGGCCTTTTTGGAGGGAAACTTGATTCATTTCCCTCCATTTTTTCCCCCCAATTTTCCCCCCTCTTTTTGCCTATATAAACCGGCCTCCAGCTCTGGTTTTAAGGGTTAGAAAAATCACCTTTGAGCCTCTTGCCTTGTATCTCTCTCTCTCTCTATCTTTCCAAGCTCCAAACCTTCAAGTCCTACACTCATTTCTTCACCAACCCATACCCCCACCCTTCCATCCTCCATTCCAGCAGCTGGAGGTTGTTCTTCAGAGCCTAGGAGTGCTGCATCTCAAGCCAAGGGGCTGCCAAAGACTAGTCTTCAAGGGTGAGTCCCTATTTTCTTTTTTTTGTGCTTTATTTTGTTCAATACATTAGCCATACTTGCTTGCTGTTTTGGGCTCCGACCCTAACTGGAACTAGGCTTATTTTGAGTTATTTTTCATGTTTGTTTAAGGGCCTCTCACTGTTTGAGGCCTCCTTGTTGCACTTGCTTCATTACTCCCCTTGTATGCCATTTTCTTGTGTAGTATTTTTGGCCTACGTGTAGACTGTTTTGAGCTCTGTCATAAACTGTAAAGTTGCTTATTTCGAGTCCTTCTTCAACATTGTTGAAGGGCTCATCACTTTTTGTGGCTTCCATCTTCCACTTGCCTTTATATCTCTCTTTTGGCTCCATTTTTGCATGATTTGTTAGCCTCTTATGCTTCTATTTTTGGGCTCTGGTCCGAACTAAAAATGACCTTATTTTGACCCCCTCTTCATGTTTCATTAAGGGTCATTCATTGTTTGAGGCATCTTTTTTATACTTTGTGTTATAACTCTCTTTTTGGCCTTATTTTGCATAGCATTTTGAGCATTCTTGTACACTGTTTTGGGTCTGGCCACCAGCTTGAAAATATCATGTTTTGGGCCCCTCTTAAACTTTGTTGAAGGGCCCTCTATTGTTTAGGGTCAGCAGCTGTGACTTGCTTCTTTATCTCACATTTAGGGCCATTTTTGCATGCTAGTTTTTCCCTATTTGTGTTTATTTTTTGACCTTTCTTAGAACTGTAAATGTGCTTATTTTTGGGCTGTCTTGACTCTGTCTTTACATTCCATGTTCAAATAATGCATGTTTTGTATAGCTATAGGCCAATGCATAGGCCTAGTTTCGTATTTCGGTTTCATTTCATGCATCGGGAGCCATGTTTCCATTGATTCGGGACTGTTTTGGGTCATATTTTAGTGCTGAAATTTGCATGCTTGTATGCCATATTCCATGCCTTGCCATGTCTTGTTAGAGTGGCATTTCGTGCCTTAGGTTCGGTCCTCGGTTTGCGTGCATGTGTGCACGCATTCCGAGTTATCTTATTTTCATCTTTTGGCTACTTATATGAGTGTGGCTGAGGTCCACTTGTGTTGGTGTAAGTCCATTGTGCATTGTGTATGCCATTTCATTTCATAGCATTGTGTATGCTAGGCCGTATGTTAGCGCATTGTGTATGCCATGTTATCTCGTGCATTGTGTATGCCATTTCATAGCATTGTGCATGCTAGGTTGTATATTAGTTGCATTCATGCACGTCATGCATATTGCATTGTGCTTGGGATAGGAGTTAGCCCGAGCACGGAAAACGAGATACGTTTCGTACTCCGAGTGACGGAACGTGTCTCAATTCCCCAGTCACCGACACTCCGGATTATCTATGATGGAGTTAGGTTTTAGTTGAGTTTTCATGTGCATTCATTCCATATTGAGTCATGCAAACCGACTCCTCGGCCATCATGCATCGATATGCGTGATTGGTGGCACGAGGATCGAGGCATGCATACATTTGTGAAAATACATTGCTATGCCCCTTTCCTGCTCTCTGTTGCAGCAAATTAAGAATTAGCAACCTTCCGGAGCTTGGCGCGCTTTCCAAGAATAATTGTAAAACAGAGGCTAATTGGGGCATCCCAGTGGATTTTCGCGCAAGGCAGCCCAGACATGCATCATCCATCATCTGAAGAAGAGTTAAGGCAGTCCCTGGCTTGCATGCCAGTTTATTATTGTTCTTAGTTAATTTGTAAATTAATTAGGAATTTGTATTATTTGGACTGTATTATTCTTTTAGACCCTCTGTGCGAGGGCAACATTGTAATAAGTGTGCGTGTGTGTGATGTATGTCTTCCAACCCCACGTCTTTCTCCCTTTTATTTACCTGCTTACGATGGTTAGATTAGGGCATATTTCAATTAGCATACAGTATGATAGCATGTTTGCATTCATTCATCTGTTTTGCATGCACCGGGCTCAGCGCATCATACTAACTGCATTCGTATTTCAATTCCAAGTTGAGTACTTGTTAGCTGTTGCATTTCATATGCCATGTTTAGAATAGCCGAGCCTGCTATAGTTGCATTTTTGCATGTGTTGCATTAGACATTTCTGTATAATTAGGATCATGCATGGATTTCTAATTAGCTTCTTTTTTTTTCTTGGAGTACTCGGTAAGTTTTATGCTTTAGCATCCTTGCATGCGTGTGAGTGACTGCCATGAATAGCATGCTTACCATAAGGCTATATGCTTATGTGATATAATTGCCTGAATGCCTGTGGGTGAAGGTTGGGTTATTTGGATTGGAACAAATCATCAACTGTGAGTTTTAAGCCCACTAGATAGTGGCAAAACCATCTTTTCTTAAGCCCACCTGAGGGTGGCAAAATCTGCATTTTAAGCCTACTTGCGAGTAGCAAACCATCTTTCAAAAACAAACAGGAAATGTTTTGTTCCAATTCAGGCGATCCAGTCTATACTTGTATGTTGTACGCATCACATAGTAAATCTAGGCTAATAACCGGAATAAGAACACACAATGTTTTTAAAACTTGATATCATGGTTAGTAGAGGCCGATCTTTGATCGGGCGAGCGGGGGTGCTCACGAAGTGACCTTCCCCAATCGTACCCAAGTTCCCGAGCCGAGACAACTTTGGTAATGAAGGACATGTGGCCTTAGGCAAACGAGTCAGGGTTTCCTAAATTTCCCCAAAATAAAATATTTAGGTGGCGACTCGGTATCTGGCAAAGCAGTCCATGTTTGGCACTTTTTTCAAAATCTGTTTTCTCAAAACGATTTGCCGGATTTGGACTCTTTGGTTCAGATTAAGAACCGTGACAATTTGAGAGTCCTGAGCTGTAGTGAGCCCAATATCGAACAGAACGGGAGCTCGTTCCTCCCGGGGCGTTCGGGGACGTCTACAAAAGGCTTTACCCTTTTTTCTACTTTGCCTTGCTCTGGCATTATCTTTTTATTTATCTTACGTTTCTGAGGCTTCACCTTTTCTTCAGTGCTGCATTTCTGAGGCATCACTCGGCGCCTTTGCTTCTTCAAATCTATGGTACCAAAAGTACAAAAACACAGTGTAGACACCTCATTTTTGACCGACCTGAAGACTCAGAAGTCATCGATTGAGCTCTCGGTGATGGTGCATGTTGTGCTCGTCCTGAGGTTTCGGAGTTCTCGACTGAGAGCCTTGCCTCCGGGCCTCGGAACTTTTTTGTGCTTTGACTCGGTTTGCGGACCAGGTCTTGTTTTCCCTTCCCGAAGGGAGGGAGAGGTGCTGTAGACCATCTCTCAGTGGTCATAGACTACTTTTTGTGGTCGTAGGCCACTGTTCCCGTTTGGAGACTAGTTTTCGATTTTCGGGGTCATCGGCCATGCGCCTCGGCTCGGGACCGCTTAACATTCTTCGTTTGCCCCGGTTTTTGGTACTCACCTTGTTTCCTTTGTCCAGGGGGACATTGTGGCCCGGGAGACCACTTTTGTGGTCGTACGCCACTTTCGGTGCTCAATAACCAGTTTTCGAGGCACCCGGCCGTGCGCTTTGCCTCCCGAACTCTCACTTTGCATCCGTGTTGGTTCATTTTTGGCATGAACCTTGTTTTCCTTGTTTACGAGGTGGTACAAGGGTGGGAGACCACCTTTTCTCCTTGGAGACCACTTTTCTCCTTGCCAATCGATTTTCTTATCGGGAAACTGGTTTTCTTGATCTTTGGGCCACATTTACTGGTCTCTCACCACACCTTGGGCTTGCTTTCAGTGTGGAGACCACCAATCCCCTTGGATGACCACCCTTTGTTTTGGGAGACCACTTTCCCTAGTCGGCCGACCAGGGAAAGTGGTCAGCCGACCACCTCTTCTGATCGGCCAACTTCCTCCTGTTTTGTCTGTCTGAGTGCATGCCTGTTGTGCCAGCTGGAAGGCATAGACTGGATCCTCCATACATGTGTATGGAGGATTTGCAACCAAGTTTTTAGCTTTTTGGGGAAGCTTTGGCTTTGAAACTCTATAAGAGAGGCCCTCCCTCTCCTTATACCAGGTTGAAGAATTGCTCTAAGGGTAACTCCTTTTCCCTCTTTTTAAGTATTGTTTTGATCCTTCTCTTAGCCTCATTTGCATGCTTATTTGAGCTTTTTTGTCAACTGAAAAAAGCTTCATATTTAAGTGTTTTTCATGATTGCTTAATGCTCTTTTGGTGTTAAGGGTCATTTACCCTCTTGTATGCTCTATTTAGCCTTGTTTTGTGCCATACCATGAGACCTTTGTGTTGATCTTTGCTTGGCCTTTTAGCCATTGAAATCCAGTGGATTTTTAGTGGTTGGCATGTGGTTTTGAGGGCCTAAATCAGAGAGGGGTGACGCTCTCTCTTGTTGTTTTGTTTACTAGCATTTTTGGCCTACCAAAGGAGCATATGTTTATACCATTTGGAGGCCTAGTTCAAGAACTTTTTGGCGACTTCTAGGACCTGCCTAGGCTCTGACCAAGGCTAGTTTGGTCCCCTTTTGCTTGCTTCTTGCATGTGTAGAGTAATCCCTTTCATGGCTTATCAAAGGAGCATGTCATTTTTGCATGTATTGGTCTTGTTTCAGTGGGTTTTTGGCCATCATTTGGCATGCCATGACTCTATTTTTGCTTGGTTTGGTAGTCCTTTACATGCTTCATATGCTTGTAGTGTAACTCATGTTCACTAGCTCACAATGCATGTTGTTTTGGCCCTCTATTCTAGCATATTTTAGCCATGCTTCAAACTGATTTTGTTCATATTTTGGGCTGCCTTAGCTCTGTCTTGAGGCCTCTTGGTCAAAATATGCTTGCCATGCATACTTATTTTGCTACTGTTTTGGGCCTGCATAGGGTCTGTTTGGGGTTGGTTTCATCACTTGAGTATCGCTTTGCATGCCTATAGTGTAATGCACTTCACTAGTTTCAATGCTTGAGCCATCCAACATGCGTTGTGTGAGTTGTTTGCATGATTCGGAGTCATTTTAGAGTCATGTTATATGCCATTTCACAGCTGGAATATATGCCATTGTACCCCATGTTTAGTCCTTTCAATGCATGTGCAAAGTTGTGTTTTTGTGACTTAGGCTCGGGGCTATTGTATTGTGCATGCAGGCATGAGTTTTGGAGCTTTGTTTTCATCATCTATGGGCACTGATTTGGGTGTGGCTGAGGCCCATCCATTTTGGTTTAAATCCATTTTGCATCGAGTATGCCATTGTAGTTCACAACATTGAGTGCCATGTTGTCGCGTGATTGATCACTGCATTGTACATGCCTTGTTCATCTGATTGTGTATGTTAGTTTCCATGTGCATTGCGTATGCTAGTGTCATGAGCATTGTGCATGCCATGTAGTTTTAGCATTGTGGATGCTAGGTGCATGTTTGCATGTTCATCCTTTGCATGTTTCCATGGCTAAGTGGCATTACATTAGCATTGCCTGCTAGAGTTGCATTGGTGCATGCCATGTTTGTTGCATTGTGTTTGGGATAGGAGTTAGCCCAAACACGGGAAACGAGGGACGTTTCATACTCAAAGTGATGAAACGTGCCTCGATTCCTGGTCGCCGACACTCTTGACTACACATGATGGAGTTTAGGTATTTATGTGTTCATATGTGCATTCATTCTATATTAAGTTGTGCAATTCGGTTCCTTGGCCATCATGCATCGAGACATGTGATTGGTGGCCCAAGGATTGAGACCTACACTCCCTTGAGCTTGTACAATGATGGGGAGAGTGGTCATGCACACATATGTTGAAAATACCTTGCCATGCCTCTCTCTTGCTCCTTGTTGCAGAAAACCAGGAACCAGAGGCAGAAACTGGTCGGCCGACCATCTTTTCTGGTAGGCCGACCACCCCTTTTGGTTTCTCCCACAAAAGGTGGTCGGTAGGTGGTCTCCAAGGCCAATAGCTGGTCGGCAGCCTTCCCACAGACTCCCAGGGTGGAGTTTCAGCCTTCTGGAGCCTTATGCAGTGTTCTGAGGTCAATTACAAACAAAGGCAAGTTGGGGTGTCGCGATGGATTTCCGAACAAGGAAATTCAAGCATGCATGCATCCTTCATCATCCAAAGCAGAGCTGAGGCAGTCCGTTTCTTGTAGTTTGCATGATAATTTAACTGCTTACTTAGCTAATTTGTTAATTAGTTAGAGCTATGTAATAATTAGTTGTAATTTGTTATTCATTGTGGTTGTGTAATAACTAGTTCAATTAGATTAGCTTAAATTAGCTAGTTGGTTTTGTATTATTTATTCGAACCCTCCGTCGAGAGGGCACAACTGTTGTAATAAGTGTGTGTGTGTGTGTGATGCATGTCTTCCAACCCCACGTCTTTCTCCTTTTTACTTACCTGCTTACGATGGTTAGTTTTAGGGCATGTTTTAATTAGCATTCTTATGCTCGCATGTTTGTATCCATTCATTTGTCTTATATGCATCGGGCTCGGCGCATCATATTAACTGCATTGTATTTCAATTCCAAGTTGAATACATGTTATCTATAGCATCTCATATGCCATCTTAGAATAGCCGAGCCTACTTCTAGTTGCATTTTGTATGTGTTGCATTAGGCATTCTTAACATAGCTAGGATCATGCATTGGTTTCTAACATTGCTTTTGTTTTGGCTCCGAGTACTCGGTAAGTGTTTATGCATTAGCATCCTTGCATGCGTGTGAGTGACTGCCATGATAGCATGCTTGCCATGAGGCTAACTGCTTATGTGATATAACTACCTGAATGCCTGTGGGTGAAGGTTGGATTACTTGAGTTGGAACAATTCACTGATTGTGAGTTTTAAGCCCACTTGAGAGTGGCAAATCACCATGTTTTCTAAGCCCACTTGAGGGTGGCAAAATCTACATTTTAGCCTACTTGCGAGTAGCAAACCGCTTTCATAAATAAACATGAAATGTTTTGTTCCAATCCAGGCGATCCAGTCAATACTTGTTTGTTGCGCGCATCACATAGTATTTCTTGGCTAACACACCAGAATAAGAGCGCATATGTTTTCAAAATAAAATATCATGTTTAGTAGTGCCTGATCTTTGATCGGGCGAGCGGGGGTGCTCATAGCTGACCTTCCCCAATCGTACCTAAGTTCCCGAGCCGAGGCAACTTTGGTGATGACGGACACGTGGCCTTAAGCCACGATTCAGGGTTTCCTAAATTCCCTCAAAATAAAATATTTAGATGGCGACTCTGTATCTGGAAAAGCAGTCCATGTTTAGCACTTCTTTCTGAAAATCAGTTTTTCAAAATGATTTGCCGGATTTGGACTCTTTGGTGATTTAGCGGTCTTGCATTGCAATTTGCGAGATCAGATTCTGAACCGTGACATTGATTCTGAACTGTAGTGAGCCCATTTAACAAAATGGGATTTTTCCGGGGACGTTCGGGGCGCACGTCTACAGTTTCTGGCGACTATGCTGGGGACTTGGAGAACTTGATTCGAACTCATGATTTCTTGTTTTGATTACACTTATGTGTTTCTTTGCATTGTATTTGCATTGGTGCACCTAGGACACTGTGTTTGCCATATGCTATTCCTGAACGATTTGTCGGAGGCCCACTTTGAGAAGAGTGCCATAAGGCTTACCGGTTACGGGCTCTGCCACGATGGGAACACAAACCCCGGTTGTTGCCGGGGCACCCCTGTTGACCATTCGACCTAGTGCATATCGGAATCCGTAGTGACTATTCCAAGTTAGGATAGGTTGCTTACCCGATTATAGGTTGTTTGAAACCGCTGCGTGTGTAGTGAAGCCCTAGTTCTTGGCGAAACTAGGATAGGAAAACCCTACCCCTCCATAGGGGTGTTTTGGCTCTCACTTGATTGTTATGTGCTTTAGAGTTGGCCCTTACAAGAATGCATGTATCAGTTTGCAAGTTTGAGCACCAGGCCTACGGGCATCAGTTTCAGTGTTTGGGAATTAGTTATATCCGCGGGTATCAGATTCAGATTTTGGGGCAGTGATTTGGGAACAATGATCAGTGTTTGAGAACAGTATTTTTAGCTTATAAATGCCAACTGTGTGTGGTCATACCGACTGTGTGTTGTGTTTATTTAAGCCGTTATACTGTCCATTTTTCTGGTTGTTTATTTCCTTATTATGCTTTATTTATCTTTTTGCAAGGTAATTTAGCACAATTGCTTCCGACCAAGCAGATATTCCCCAAGCACTCTGGACAAGAGGTCGCAGACTCCATCGATCTGAGGATCTGGTAGACGGACAACCAGTGTTCCATTCTTTACCCTCGGTTGCTAGGCGAAGGTCAGCGAAGCGTAGTGTATCGGTACCGCGGTTGCCAGAGCAGTGGTCCTTGAGTAGTCAAGTTGAGGTTTCCGAGTCTACTGTGGAGACAAATATACCAGTGGTTCAGTTAGACCAGGGCAGTATGGCAGGAATGGAAGAGATGATGCGTTAGCTCCAAGAGAGTATGAAAACCATGCAAGAAGACGCTGCTCGTTAAGCAGAATTTGCCAAACAGCAGGCCGCGATCATGGCCCAACAGGCAGAGTTAATTAGCAGGCTGCAGCAGCAAGTCGGAACATCTGCTTCACATCAAGCTCCTCCCCCACTGAGAGTCCCAATACCTGGGAAGACGGTGAATGTCCAGAATGTCTAGGAGGATATAGACATCCCAACAGGGTTGGCTCCGCCCCCAATTCCACCTCGACTATTCAAGGCACCCACACCTATCAATCTACCAGATTCCCCCTTCGAGTTCGAAGTGGACCCCACGACATTAAAAGTGAGCAAGCTTGAAAAGTTGTTCAAGAAATCTCAAGGTGTGAAGTCCATTCCAGACATTGAGGACGGGTACACCGACTTGGCCGTGACGCTGCCAGACCGGTTTAAGATGCCACACATTGATCGATTTGATGGATCCGGTGATCCTATGGTGCACCTGTGGCTATTTTCAGACATACTAAGGCCGATGGGCCTCACCAGATTACAGAAGCTTTCTTTGTTCGGCCGGACCCTGTCGGGTGTAGCGACTATCTGGTATGCAAAACTGGAAGACGATGTTAAAAGGAATTGGGATGAGATGGCCGAGGCTTTTGTCGCTCAATACTCCTATAATACACAAATCAAGATTACAACCCGTGATCTCGAGACGACTAGGCAGGAGCCAAAGGAGAGTTTTTCCGATTTTGTGACCCGATGGAGGGCCAAGGCCTCAATGATGACCATTAGCCCACTGACAAAGATCAAATTCGGATGGTTGTGCGCAACCTCCAGCCCAAGCTCATGCAGAAGATGATCGTTCTCTCCTTCCCCACCTTTTTAGATTTACATGAGATGGGAGTACAGATCGAGGATGCTTTGAAATAGGGCCTGATTGACAATGACAGAGAGCAGCCCAGGAGAACTTTCAACCGCAGTACGAATGCAGGCACAAGCAGTGCTGCAGCTACTAGAGCTTCAAAAGTGAGCATAGTCACCACCAATCCCCCAAGAACCCTTGCAGCTACGCCATTCACCGGTGCATCCAGTAGTAGTTCACAAACAGCCAGATACGCACCCAAAAGCCAAAGAACTTTCACTCCACTATACATGTCCTTGTCCAAGGCTTTAGGAGTTTTGATCAGGAAAGGGCACTTGAAGCCCTTAGAGCCGCGGCCGTTACCAGACAAACTTCCCCCCTTCCACAACCCAGCTAAACACTGCGCATTTCACCAACAGCACAGTCATGACACCGACTAATGCTTCCGACTACGTCATGAGATTCAGGATCTCATTGATAATAGGGTGATTGTGCCTCTAGAGAAACCCCATGTTACAACCAACCCTCTCCCACCACATAACCAAGCTTCACCTCCCAAATGCATTAACTCGATCCAAACTGGGGTTGTGTCATACGACCTTAGCATATACATCACTCCTTCCCACCTACCCAAGCCGGAGGTGTTCATTCCTGACAGCACTGACTTGTGCATATTGGACATCTCCTGAACCCAACCTGAACCAATGGTGGTGACCATCAAGGATGGAACAGGGATGACTAGTGATTCAGGGTCTGAGGAATTTGGGAGCTCTGCTAAGGAGGTATACAATCCGAGTGGCTACATTGCATCAGCAGGCCAGGTTAGGCCGAGTGTCGAATTGCCAATGGGGGTAGAAATCTGTGTAGTGCAGGGGGATCGATTTGTTCAGAGACTAGATGACTTAGCAAATCTGGAAGAAGACATTGCTAACCTTCAGTTTTTCAACGAACAAGATCCAGCAGACATGACAGTCAGTTGGTTTGATTTTGAGGGGTCAGCAGAGTCTACTGGGTAGCTTGATGATCAACCGGATGTTGTGGAACAACCTCAGCTAGAACAAGGTCCGTCAAGGACGGGGACATCATCAGTGGCCGGAAGGGCCGAGAATTAGCCTGTATCGCTGGAGAGCGCCGGTGCCATGAATTTCGCTCAGGATTTGGGTATATTGAGTACGGGGAATGTTGAACAGCAGACTGCATTGAAGCAGTTAGAATGGGAAGGGATCAAAGATTCTGAGAGAGCTAGAAAAGCCAAGGCCCCTGTGGAGACGGAAAGTGCTATGTGCACAAGAATAGAGCGTGCTGCGAGCACATGGACGGAAGGTGCTGTGGGTACAAGGACAGTCGTGACGGAGCCGGACAGGTGTTTGTCGGCCGCCGATGGAATCTGGTGGGAAGATAATGATCCATGTCTTGCCCACACCGATGAGGACTGGGGAACTAACCAGCCAGACGATACCTGGTATATTGGCGAAGTTGACCATATGACTAGGAGCGGGCGGTATTTCAAGCCCCCGCACTTAGACCAACCAGAGGCGTCTGGGAAGGACAAGGAGGCGGAAAAGCAAAAAGAGAAGCTACTTGAAGAGGCTGTGTTGAAAAAGATACAAGCAGACATCTCCATCTGGGGACTGCTTATGGCTTCACATGTTCATAAACAAGCTGTCTTATCGGCAATGGACAAAGCCAAACTCTCAATAGACAAAGCCAAACTCTCAATAGACACTACACCTGAATAGCTGGTAGGACTGGTGTTTCCGGGAGGAGGTTCCCAACATTGACCTTTTCCGACAAAGAATTGTCACCTGAGGGTGCAAATCATAACAAGCCACTCTACATCTCTGTGGAGTGTAGAAACAAATGGATACCGGTGGTTCTTGTCGACACGGGATCCGCCATTAACGTGTGCCCGGCAAGGACAACTTATGCAATCGGGTTGAATCCCGTGGACTTTGCGCCAACCACTCAGGTGATAAGAGCATATGACAATACAAGCAGAGAGGTGAATGGGACTGTGCAAATTCAAACTAAGGTTGGTCCAGGACAACATGAGATTGACTTCCATGTCTTGGACGTTCCCGTAACCTTCAATTACTCCTAGGGCGACCGTGGCTGCACCAAGTAAAAGCAGTCTCTTCCACCCTCCACCAGATGTTGAAATACCCCCACGGGAAGGGGTGGCTATAGTTTTTGGGAATTCATTGATCCATCCGCCGCCAGAGGTGTCTACACTAGTTTTGGAAATTGAGCTTGGCACGGAGGACGTCTTTTTAACAGGATTCACCCTGGCCGAGGCCCGGGTCGTTCAGAACATCTTAGCTGTTGACGAGGGGGTGTATGTCAGCGCGCAGTCAGTGTATCTCATGAACAAGCTTCAGCATATCCCTGGGATGGGACTGGGAAAAAGTGGCCTGAAGGGCATCGCAATATTGGCCGAAGTGCTGCACAACCCGCACACCTTGCCCACCAAAGAGGACTGGGTGAGGAAAGGCAAGGAGATGGCTGGGAGAGCCAGGGCAAAGCAGGCAGGGAAGCCTTTTGAGTTGAAGCATCGACCCATCCAAGGTACCCTAAACGGACGCTTTGTCCGGGAGGGGGAGGACTTTTCATTTTGTGGCTTCCCAGAGCCATGGTTGAATGCAGAGAAGAGGCGCCTGCCGGGATTTGAGATCTTCTTCGATCTGCAGTTATCCGGGGATGATGTTGCCGAAGAGTAGATAGACCCATTAGCTGAGGTTGAGCAGTGTAAGGAAGTGGATTCCGAAAGCGCCGAAATTGAAATGGGGGTAGCATTGGCTTGTCTACTTTCAGATCCTTCGATCGAACAAAAGTGCTTGGGGGATAACTTCTCGGTATCCATGATCAGGAATGAAATGGTTGCGAGCCCACCGTCAAACATTTTGGATGCATCCATCACACCCTCTCTCATCTGGCAGTAGGAGGAGGGATTTTTATCAAGCAGCACTGGGTCAGGTAGTGAACCGGAATCTAATTCCACCGAGTCTGTGGAGTCGGAATCAGGTTCCAGCTCGTCTAAGTCTGAGTCTGGTATTCCTGGGGGTGACAACCCGGATGCCACAGCTCTGTCTAGGTCACATTTTTCTTTCTCTTTTGAGTCTGTTGTAACAGAGAAATTTGACGATTTGGAAATGCTTAATGAGAATGAAATGACTGTGGCTTCTGAGTACTTTTTTGTGCCTTTGATTTATTGTATTGATCATAATTTTCAAATTTTGATCAAAACGACGAGGAAGAAATTCCTCTGATTTTACAACGTTCAATTGATCAAGAGCAGGAGAGATTTGTTAAACCCCTGGTTGATGAAATCACTACAGTTAATGTGGGTACTGAGGAGGACCCGCGGCTGGTCCAGATCGGGTCCACGATTTTACAAAGATGTTTTTGCGTGGTCCTATGAAGACATGCCTGGAATCGATCCTGAGATTGTACAGCACCGGATCCCTCTTGACCTCGAGGCCCGACCCGTTAAGCAGAAACTCAGAAGGATTCGCCCGGACTGGGCCCTCAAGATTAAGGGAGAGGTCACCAAACAAATTAACGTAGGGTTCCTACTGGTATCTGAATACCCGACTTGGTTGGCCAACATAGCTCCAGTGCCGAAGAAGGATGGCAGGATTCGGGTATGCGTGGATTTCAGAGATTTAAACAGAGCCAGTCCGAAGGACAACTTTCCTCTACCGCATATCGATGAGTTAGTGGATTTTACTGCGGGCATGCGTTGCTCTCATTCATGGATGGCTTCTCAGGCTACAACCAGATTGTGATGGCACCTGAAGATCAGGAAATGACTGCTTTCATCACCCCGTGGGAGACCTACTGTTACAGAGTTATGCCGTTTGGGTTAAAGAATGCTGGAGCTACATATCAACGGGCCACAACCACGATATTGCATGACATGATCCACAAAGAGGTTGAGGTGTACGTGGACGACATGATTGTCAAGTCCAAAGAAAGAGAGGGCCACTACACCGCCTTGCAAAAGTTCTTCCAGAGGATCAGAGAATTTCGGTTGCAGCTGAATCCTCAGAAATGTACGTTTGGTGTTACAGCAGGGAAAATGCTAGGATTCTTGATTACACAGAGAGGTATCGAAGTCGACCCTTCCAAAATCAAGGCCATCTTGGAAATGCCACCACCAAGGACTGAAAAGGAGGTGCGAGGCTTTCTGGGTAAAGTGCAATTCATAAGACGGTTTATCGCAAAATTAACCTTGACTTGTGAACCACTTTTTGGTCTCCTGAAGAAAGGAATGAAGTTCCAATGGGACAGCCGATGCCAAGCTGCTTTTGAATATATCAAGCAATACTTACAGAACCCACCCGTGTTGTCACCACCTGAGCCGGGGAAACTGTTGATTTTGTACCTTTCAGTGACTGAAACTACAATGGGCTGCATGCTTGCACAAGAGTCTGAGGATAAAGTGGAGTGAGCTATCTGCTACCGGAGCAAGAAGATGCTGGATTACGAGACCCGCTACATTCCAATCGAGAAGGCTTGTTTGGCCTTGGTATGGGCTACCAGGAAGTTGCGGTACTACCTGTTAGCTCACTCCGTAATGTTGGTTTCAAGATTAGATCCCATCAAATATCTCTTCGAGAAACCGACACTTCCGGGTAGGCTAGCTCGTTGGTTGCTTCTACTTTCCGAATTCGATCTGAAGTATATGACTCGGAAGTCAGTAAAGGGGAGAGCAGTAGCGGAGTTCCTAGCCGATCACCCAGTTGAAGGGGATGAAGCGGTTGAGTACTTATTCCCAAACGAGGCCATTTTGTATGTCGAAGACGAAACCTGGACGATGTACTTTGACGGAGTGTCAAACCAATACGGGTATGAGATAGGGGTGTTGCTGATAGCACCCGATAATTCCCATATCCCGCTAGCATTTAAACTCCGGTTCAAAGTCTCAAACAACGAAGCAGAGTATGAAGCATGCATTGCTGGTTTAGAAGTAGCCATAGAACTAGGGGCAAAACGGTTGGACGTCATCGGGGACTCGAACCTTGTTGTATCCCAAACTAAGGGAGATTGGAAAGTCAAAGAAGAAAAAATGAGAATGTACCATCAGACCTTGAACTTGCTGATTCCTCGGTTTGAGAAGCTGAACTTCGCTCATCTACTAAGAGAGAACAATAGGTTTGCAGATTCACTAGCAATTCTATCTTCCATGATAGACATCCCTTTTGGAGTCCGGATGCGTCCGATCATCATTGACCAGAAATTTATGCTAGCATACGAGCTGATTACCGCTATAGAAGAGGTTCAAGATGAGAACCCCTGGTATTACGATGTTTGGAACTTGGAAAAAGAGACGTATCCACCAGGAGCAAATGCCAAAGATAAGAGGGCAATTAGGAGAATGGCTGCTCAGTTCATCATCTGCGGGGGAAAATTGTATAAAAGAGGTCATCTGGGAATGCACAAGCTGTGTGTTGATACCGAAGAATCGAAGTGCCTAATGGAGGCCATCTATGGAGGAGAGTGCGGGGCGCACATGAACGAGGTGATGCTAGCCCGGAAGATTCTCAGACAGGGTTACTACTGGTCCACCATGGAGGAGGATTGTATTGGCTTTGTTCGGCGATGCCACAAATGTTAGATCCATGCAAATCGTATGAATATTCCGCCGTTGAAGCTGTACAATATGACTTCGCCATGGCCACTTTCAGTTTGGGGAATCGATGTGATTGGGGCTGTCACGCCGAAGGGGTCGAATGGGCATGAGTTCATCCTGGTCGCGATAAACTATTTTACAAAGTGGGTTGAGGCCCAATCTTATGCGATGTTGAAGGCTTTACATGTTGCAAAGTTCATCAGGAACAACATCATCTGTCGTTATGGGGTCCCGAACGAGGTCATTTCAGACAATGGTTCCCACTTCAAGAAAGAAGTGATCGACTTGTTAGAGAAATACAATGTGGATTTTCATAAGTCATCCACATATCGGCCGTAAACCAACGGAGTAGTTGAGGTCGCCAACAAGAACATCAAACACATTTTGCAGAAGATGGTAGAAACCTATCGAGACTGGCGAGATACGCTGTCATTTGCTCTATGGGGCTACCAGACGTCAATTAGAACTTCTACTGGGGCGACTCCGTATTCATTGGTTTATGGGATGGAAGCCGTTCTACCTATCGAAATTGAGGTTCCGTCATTGCGAATACTGGCTGAGTGTCAGATACCCGAGGTAGATTGGCAGCAGAGCAGATTCGAAGAACTCATGCTCTTTGATGAAAGAAGGTTGAAAGCACTGTACCATGTTCAGGGTTATCAACGGAGAATCGCTAGGGCTTTTAACAAGAAGGTTAAGTCCAAGAATTTGAAAGAATGAGATTTAGTGCTCAAAGATAACCGAGCTCCCATCCATGACCTTAGGGGCAAGTTCAGACCCAATTGGACCGATCCTTACATCATCAAGTCTATCTGGTTGGGTGGAGCTGTCGTTTTGATGGACCTAGATGGCCTAGAGTTCTCATAGCCGATCAACATGAACAAGTTGAAGAAATATTACCCCTAAGAGGCTCGCTAGGCCGAAAACCCGAAAGGGCAACCTAGGCAAAAGTTAGAGCATAGAAAATTGGAAATTATAAAAATTGAGCTGGCAAGGTTGAAAACCCGCAAAGGGCGGCCTTGGCAAAAGTTAGAGCGTAAAAGGTGAGGGTTAATACACGAGTGAACCTTAACCAAACTACGTAAGGCTTGATTCCCATCTTTGGGATATATAGGCAACTTCATCCTGAAGTCCAGCCATAAACACTTCCCCGATCAACTTTGTCCATGTGATGTTGTTGGGCCATCTTTGTCTATTCTGCATTCAAGAGCTCGGTTGTGATCTCCAGTGCAATGCTATTCAGACTGGGGGCAACTTTCCAATTGCTAGGATCCGAGGTTGTGCATCTCAATGACAGATCTCAGGCATGTCCAGTTCTGATCCATATCAAAAATGGTTTTGAAAAGTTTTAATAAAAGTTGATTTTGCTCAAATTAATCTTTTTACAACTTAGACCATTTTTGGACCAAAACGGAAAATTTTCAGTATTGAGTTCTCTTGCTCTTGAATACAAATTGAAGTTGCTTTTTATTACACCCATAAAGAAAACTTGAAAGTTCTGATTAAAGCAAATAAATTAGGGGCATAGTCAGGTGTTCCCGGGTCCCCACCCAGAGCTGGTCAAAGCCTCTGATGCAAAGCTGGGCCTAATCTGTGCCTCTTCATTGAGCCAATCTATGCACTCATCAGAAAGGGTGCCACTGAAAGTGGGAGCGGGGGCCAGAAGTTTTCTCGTCCTCCTTGCCGCGTCATACCAAGCTAGTTGTGCGCCTCGGACCAGCAATGCAGCGGGGTACTCTATCCTCTCTGTCGGGCAAATCTGATCATGGCCAAATTGGCGCTGGAATCGGAATGGAAAGTAGAACACGCAGTGTGTCAGGCCAATCAACTGAATCCCGATCTGACGGAACATGCTATAGCTCATTGCTGGTAGATTGAGCCAAGGACAATGCCAAGCAATACGTTCTGCGGACAAGCTGCACATCCAGTCGAACCACCATCCCTCACCAAGGGCATCGACTAGACATTGTCTGAAGAAATAACCGCGAGCTGAGTATGTTGAGCATGAGTCACAACCTGCAACTTGTTCATCAACCACACCTGGGAAGGGATAAAAAATGAGAGATTCAAGAATAGAGAGGTGTACGTTGAGAGAAAAGTGAGGAAAGGATTTTGAGAGAAAAATCGAGCCTGAAGGCCGAGTGATGTGAGCAGTATATATGTAAGGAAGGATGGAAAACATTACCTGTAGCAGTAGTGGACTCCCCGCAAATCTGGTTGTCTCTCGGCAATGAAAGACATCCAAGCCCATCAACGTCTCAGCCAGTGTCATGGCAATGCAGCTCTTGCCCTCCTTTAAGCCTTGGGCAACCTCGATCAACCGGACACTAGATCCTCCGAAGCCTGAGGCAAGCAAGAAACGGGACAGCATGCATAAGCAAAGCGCATGTCACCGAAAGCCCTGCCAATGATAGTCGTTGCGGTCACCGGCATCGGAAAATCGATGAATCAAACTCGAGATATCCAATATTCCGTCACAGATCAAAGACCGAGCGTCGTGCATAGTGAGCCTACACATTCGTCCTAAGGCCTGGGCGTGGCCGAAGCGAAGCTGGGGCAAGATTTCTTCGTTGTGCTCGGATTCCATCAAAGCTTGGAAGTCTTCGAAGGTAAGACATACCTCTTGCCCGCCAAAGCTAAAGACGCGTGTTACCGGATTCCAAAACCTTGCCGTGGCATGGAGGAACGGAAAATACAGCGGGGTGCGACTCAAAGTGAATAGTGCATTTATGCCGAAGCCCCGGGAGTTCAACTTTTCCGAGCCGTCTAAAGTAGCAATCCAAGCTGTGGGATTTTGGATGAGAAACACCTCCGTTTTGATGAAAAATTGAGATGGAATGAGAAAGCCACGAAGCTGGAACTTTTATGGAGGATAAGGCACTGTTGGGAGGACACGTGTCAAAAATCTGGAGGTCGCCGGGCCAACTGGTCGGCCAGCCAGTTTTTCTGGTCGGCTGACCACACAACTGGTCTCCAGGGCAAAAAACTGGTCGGCCAGCCACACAAGGTGGTCGGCCAAGTACGAAAGCTGGTTTTTGGTCTTTTCCTAGTCTATAGAGGAGAGCTCCTTGCCTTTCTGTGTGTTGTGAGTGTTGAAGGTCTGAGTTTGCCTCTGTTCCGGATGCATGCCGTCGCCTGGATTGTCAGAAATGCATTTGCTTATCGAGTTGTTGAGTTTTGTTTATCGAGTTATTAAGTTTGCCAATTGAGTTGTCGGGTTTTGTACATCGAGTTGTTACTCTTTGTTTGTCAACATTACCAAGATTTGCTTACCGAGTTGTAAACTTGCTAAGGTTTTGTTGTTTCTTAGTAGGTTAAGTTGTTTAGTTTGTTGCGTCGGTTCACTACCTGACTTGGCAATGTACAGTGCTCAATTTCTGTTCAATTTCATTTTTGTGCAAAATGATGTGATGCGATGCGATGCTAAGAATGCAAAATACAACACTTTTTCAACAAAAAGCTGTTTCATTCCATCATAGCTTCTTTTGTTACAACATCTTAAAACAAGGTACAAGTTTTAAAAGAAAAAAAAACTGTTGCCTAAGCTAATGTGCTACAACTACTAGTAAAAAAAGAAAATAAAGCAGGAACATCTGCATCGGTGCCATCAAGCTCAAGATCGAGAGGCTCTTTTCATCCTCTTCACCTGGGTAGCCTCTGCACCACCTCCACCAGCACCACCATCTGAGTCGGAGCTACCATCCTCGGGATCCACCCCGGCATCACCTCCACTCTCAGAACCGGAGCCAGAGTCCTCCTCTCTGCCTACGAATGTCTCCGACTGAAGATGCGCAGACTCCTTCTCCTCGCTAGGCTCCTCATCATCTCTGATAAGTGCTCTACGTCTGCCTCGACTGCGAGTCGAACTCCCTCTCCCAGTACCTCGAGAAGGCCTGAATGGCCCAGCCTGTAGTAGTGGGACCTGAAAAAGACAGTTTGAGTGCATTAGCCAGTATGTATGTCAAGTGTAGATGCAAGAATGCTACGTAGAATGAGTGCATGTAGATATAGTATGTGAATGTGGTGTGTGGCAGATATGCTCTACACATGCAGTCAACCAATGTGGTGAAATATTCAATTTCAGTATGTCATCAGAAGTATGATAAATGCAAGGAAATTGAAAAGTACCTGAACGCCGGCGACAAACAGTAGCATCTCCCTCTGCAGGACCATGCCCTCGAGCGAGGCCACCACTTCGAGCAATCCATCCATATACTCGCTGGGAGGCTACAAATGCAAGTGCAAGTCATCAATAAATGAATGACTGTCTAAATATCTGAGTGATAAATCAAAACTGTAAAGCATACCGGTGGCGAGTTAGGGTCTCTGACGTATCGATGGTCAGACAATGGAGGCTCCAATGGAATCGGGTAGGATGTCCCATACCGCCAACCTGTTAGCTCGATCGGGATATCTGGGCACCCAGCATGCTGGTAAGTTGGGGGAATCTGTCCAGCCCCACCTCTCGATGTGCCGGCCTTGCTAGTCGAAAGGGTATCCGCAACCCGAACTTGACTCGATGATGATGCACCAGCAGCCCTTCTCGTGGGAGGACGGACACCCGTCAGTGGAGGCATCAAGTATGTATGGCGGTAGGTCGCGTACTCCCTCTCCTCCAGGAACAGAATAACATCATTACCCAACATAGTGACCTCGACCTCCTGGGGAGTGAGTCCTTCAGTGGACCGCATGTCCTCTGGAGGTACTGAGGGGATATCCTGATCAGGGTGGCCCATCGTCTGACACAAGAAGCGATTCCCTAGAAACCAGGCCCTGCCAACTGGCCCCTCAAATAAAACCTTGTATCGCGAAGCGGCCCATCCCCTAGAGAACCAGAACCGGAACCGGGTATCTCCTGGCAAAGGTGCCCATGGCTACCAAGTAATCTGCGAATGATAAGTACATAAACTGATTAGATGTCATAAATATGCAAGGAAAATCAAAGCTGAAAGCATGAAAGACTGAGAGTTTTGGATTACCTCCATCGCCCGAACAGTGTCAAAGTACTGCCGGAGATATGGCAAAGTCTCCCGAGGCCGAGGCCGGCACTGACCCTCGAATCTGTGAGAGTAAGGGATCTCGAGAGGTACCTCTACTTTGAGCTCTGGGGCCAACGTCGAAAAGTATGCATAGACCCATAGCTGTGAAAGGCGAGGTAGTGGTTGTCAAAATACAGAGTGCAGAAAGTAATGCGTGCCGTGTGCAGTGTACAGGTAATGAAAAGCAGAAACGAAAATCAAGAGGGCAGAATGTACCTCCCAAGCTCTCTAATAGCCACCGACTATGTTCCCCCACCCGCGGGAGGTCGCGCTCATGTAACAATAAAGGGTAGGAAGGGCAGTGCCACCCCAATCATACTAACTGACCTGTGATAGGTCTACTGACGCACTAAGAAGATAAAGCCCAACAGTGCTCCCCCTGTCGGAGAACAAAGTGGTCCCAAGGAGGAACATCAAAAACCCTCGAGCATACTGCTCTATCTCCTCGATAGTCTTGGGCGAAGTCCCCCTATACTGCACGGGGAACCAAGTGTACCTGACTCTACCGGATGATCTGTCGATCGGTGGGCGGACTTCCAGCAAATATATCCAAGCCGCCTCCTACTAACCCATGTCTGCATCATAGGGGACCGGTCGGCCGGTTACGTCAAGGCCCGTCAACATAGAGAAGCCATATGGGGTCATCGTCATGTCTCTAGTAGTTGAAAAGTGGAACGATTTGGTGGTGTCCCACCATCTCTCCACCAGTACCCCTATGAGGGTCCTGCTCGCCGGATAACGTGATATCCCCGCGCAGAAAAGCTCAAACCCCGCCTCGTCCACGATGTGATGTACAACATCTGGGAGCTCCGTATACCACTCCCTAGCAAGGATCGATCCATAACCCCGTGTGGAACAGGAAGATACCTGCATTCAGAATGAACAGATGTATTCAGTTTCAGAATGAAATGTATGAACTGCGTGCAAATGAAGTAGATGAACTGTGTGTTCAGAAATGAAGTAAATGAAAGGTGAAATGTATGAGTTGCGTGCGAACAAAAATGCATGGGTTGTGTGTTCAAAATTGAAAGGTCTGAGCTGCGTATTCAAAGGGAAATGCATGAGCTTCATGCAGATCAAATCAAATGTTGTGTTATGGACTGTGTGTTTAGTATGAGCTGCGTGCAAATGAAGTGAATGACCTGTGTGTTCAGAAATGAAAATCTATGAACTGCGTGTTCAGAAACGTACGAGCTGTGTGCCCGAAAAACGAGCTATGTGCCCAGAAAATGAGCTGTATGTCCAAAGAGTTAGCTGTATGCCCAAAGAGTTAGCTATGTGCTTGAAAATGTGCTGTGTGCCTGAGACAAATTGTGTGTTCAAAGTAAGCTGCGTGCCAAAGGAACAGAGTATTGTTATGTATAAGCTGTGTGCCAAATGGACCGGATGTTGTGTATGCAAATGTGTTCAGAACGAGCAGATATAATACATAGCGAAAACATGAAGTGTGCAAGAAATATAAAAACACATTGTAGAGAATGTAAAAGTGAAGTACATACCTCTCGCGCCTGGTGAGATAAATGGGACTCCGGCTCTCGAAGCAGCAAATCTGGGGGTGCTCGCCGCTCGAAGTTGGTAAAATGATAAAAGGTGGCAGGAGGTAGGATGTGCTCCTGAGGGTCGTACCTCTCCGGGTCAAAAGGACGAATCCTCGGTGGCAATGACATGATATATGGCTCGTCCCCGGCCTGTGGAGGACCTCCACCGTGAGGAAAGTGATCCGCCATCCTAAGAAATCTACAAAATGAGCAAAAAATGAGCGAAATGAGCCAAAATTGCAAAAAGTTAACAAAAGTCAACTCTCGGGAAAGGAAAAAGTCAACAAAAGTCAACTCCCGAGAAAATGTGCCAAACATCGAGACAAACATACCTCAATTGGTGAAAATGGAGAAAGAAGCTCCGAAATCAAATTTTAATCGGTTCAAAGTGAAGAGAACCGAAAGTTTTCACGAAACAACTTTGCGTGGGGCGTTGGAAAACGCATATAAAGTGCAGATCTGAGGGGGAAAATGGTCTAGGAAGGAAGAGGAGCTGATTTCGGCCTTAGAGTTGTGAGCAAAAGTGGTTTGGCCAAGTGAACTTAAAGATCTGAATGTCAAAAGACAAAACTGCCCCAATTTTAGTAAATTGGTCGGCCGACCAGTTTTTCTGGCTGGTCGACTACCTTTTGGGGTCGGTGGCTTTGCTGGGTGGTCGGTGGCCCTCAGGGGTGGTCTCCAAAGTCCCTTTCTTTTCCCTGTGCATTTTGGTGATGATTGGAGTCCTCGACTCTCGAGAAAATACAAGAAAAGTGCACTTTTCGCACGAAATGTCTCCGCGGGAACTTCAATTCAAGTGTTCCACATGTGGCTTGTTGTTATTCGCCAAGAGCAAGGTGTATCCTTTTTAGTACGTTGTAACCCCTCAGAGAGGTGAATCGGAGGTCGCGTTTGAGTTGCCCTCTTTGAGGCTTGCACTTCTTTAACTCAGCGTTTTGTTTCGAGCATGCTATTAAAGTTATACCTCTCCTGCATTGTTACGTACTTTCTTTGCTTGTGTTGTTGCGCACGCCATTCCTACTTCGCACATTGCATGCGTTGTCGCGTATGCTTTATTTACATGTGTTCAATTCCTACTTCACACATTGCATGCGTTGTCACGTATGCTTTACTTACATGTGTTCAATTCCTGCTTCACACATTGCATGCGTTGTCGCGTATGCTTTACATATATGTGTTCAATTCCTGCTTCACACATTGCATGCGTTGTCGCGTATGCTTTACTTACATGTGTTCAATTCCTGCTTCACACATTGCATGCATTCCTGCTTCACACATTGCATGCATTATCGCGTATGTTTTACTTATATGTGTTCAATTCCTGCTTCACACATTGCATGCGTTGTTGCGTATGCTTTACTTACATGTGTTCAATTCCTGCTTCACACATTGCATGCGTTGTCGCGTATGCTTTACTTATATGTGTTCAATTCCTACTTCACACATTGCATGCGTTGTCGCGTATGCTTTACTTACATGTGTTCAATTCCTGCTTCACACATTGTATGCGTTGTCGCATATGCTTTACTTACATGTGTTCAATTCCTACTTCACACATTGCATGCATTGTCGCGTATGCTTTACTTACATGTGTTCAATTCCTGTTACACACATCGCATGCGCTGTCGTGTATGCTTTACTTACAAGTGTCTACATCATGCTTCACACATTGTATGCGTTGTCGCGTGTACTTCACTTACATGTGTTTATGCCTCAATTGCATTGTTATGCAATCCTCACCTGCGTTGTCGCGCACATTTTACTTGCATTGTCATGCTTGTTTCAACCGCATTGTTATGCACACTTTACCCGCGTTTTCACGCACACTTGTTGCATTGTTATGCATATTTCGCTCGCATTGTTATGCGTCACACCTAGCTTGCATTGTCATGCATCCCTTCGCTTGAGTTGTTAAGCACTTTTCATTTGCATTGTTATGCATATTTCTAACAGTATTGTACCTGTTAAGTTTCTTTCTTTTACAAGCATGATATTGTATGTACGGTTCATTTGAGGCTGGCGCGGCCAGACAAACCACAGGTATTGTATGTTCTCTGCGTGAGACGTAACGAGAATTGAATAATTCTCTTACATCCTTTCTGCACTGAAATGTAGTTAGATTTGTGTATGATTGCTTAAAACTGTTGCGTGATATGCCTTGTTACAGCTTTCTTTGCATGATCATAACTTATGTCCGGCTTTGTGCATGTCTTTTGCATTTTGCCCCTGCCTGCGGGCACATTTCTTTGATTATCTCGCCTGTTTGTCTAAGTCTTCGGCCTTGTCAAAAATGTGTCGTCTCTGGGCTTTGACATTCACTTCCGTCATTGTTATGACTTTCGAGTTCTGTCAAAGAGGGGCAACTGCAGACACCCCATTTTTGACTGACCTTAAGACTCAGACGTCATCAATTGAGCGCTCGATGATGGTGCATGTTGTGCTCATCCTGAGGTTTCGGAGTTCTCGACTGAGAGCCTTGCCTCCAGGCCTCAGAACTTTTTTGTGCTTTGACTCGGTTTGCGGACCAGGTCTTGTTTTCCCTTTTCGAAGGGAGGGAGAGATCTTGTACACCATCTCTCAGTGGTTGTAGACTACTTTCGTGGTCATAGGCCACTGTTCCTATTTGGAGACTAGTTTCCAATTTTCGGGGACGTCGGTCGTGCGCCTTGGCTCGGGACCGCTTAACATTCTCCGTTTGCCCGGGTTTTTGGTACGCACCTTGTTTCCTCTGTCCAGGGGGACACTGTGGCCCGGGAGACCACTTTTGTGGTCACACGCCACTTTCAGTGCTCAACAGCCAGTTTTCGAGGCACCCGGCCGTGCGCTTTGCCTCCCGAACTCTCGTTTTGCATCCATGTTGGTTCATTTTTGGCATGAACCTTGTTTTCCTTGTTAGGGAGGTGGTACAAGGGTGGGAGACCACCTTTTCTCCTTGGAGACCACTTTTCTCCCCGCCAGCCAATTTTCTTGTAGGGAAACTGGTTTTCTTAATCTTTGGGCCACATTTACTGGTCTTTCACCACACCTTAGGCTTGCTTTCAGTGTGGAGACCACCAATCCCCCTGGCTGACCAGCCTTTGTTTTGGGAGACCACTTGCCCTGGTCGGCCGACCAGGGAAAGTGGTTGGCCGACCACCTCTTTTGGTCGGCCAGCTTCCTCCTGTTTTGTCTGTCTGAGTGCATGCAAACTGTGCCAGTTGGAAGGCACAGACTGGATCCTCAATAACCAAGTTTTTAGCTTCTGGGAGAAACTTTGGCTTTGAAATTCTATAAGAGAGGCCCTCCCTGTCCTTATACCAGGTTGACGAATTGCTCTAAGGCAAAGCATATATCTCTCTTTGTCTCTATATTTTAGGCTTAGAAAGTGCTTTGTTCTTGGCCTATTGCACACCAACTCATAACCATACACCTCCACCATTGTTACTGAGTTGCTGGAGGGTTTTGAGAGGTCTCAAAAGTTGGGTTTTGGTTCAGAAAGTTGCTGGTTTTGCTGAGCTTCAAGGGTAATTCCTTTTCCCTCTTTTTAAGCATTGTTTCGATCCTTCTCTTAGCCTCATTTGCATGCTTATTTGAGCTTTGTTGTCAATTGAAAAAAGCTTCATATTTAAGTGTTTTTCATGATTGTTTAAGGCTCTTTTGGTGTTAAGGGTCATCTACCCTCTTGCATGCTCTATTTAGCCTTGTTTTGTGCCATACCATGAGACCTTTGTGTTGATCTTTGCTTGGCCTTTAAGCCACTGAAATCCAGCGGATTTTTAGTGGTTGGCATGTGGTTTTGAGGGCCTAAATTAGAGAGGGGTGACCCTCTCTCTTGTTGTCTTGTTTACTAGCATTTTTGGCCTACCAAATGAGCATATGTTTATACCATTTGGAGGCCTAGTTCAGTCACTTTTTGGTGACTTCTAAGACCTACCTAGGCTCTTACCATGGCTAGTTTGGTCCCCTTTTGCTTGCTTCTTGCATGTGTAGAGTAACCCCTTTCATGGCTTATCAAAGGAGCATGTCATTCTTGCATGTATTGGTCTTGTTTCAGTGGATTTTTGGCCATCATTTGGCATGCCATGACTCTATTTTTGCTTGGTTTGGTAGTCCTTTACATGCTTCATATGCTTGTAGTGTAACTCATGTTCACTAGCTCACAATGCATGTTGTTTTGGCCCTCTATTCTAGCATATTTTAGCCATGCTTCAAACTGATTTTGTTCATATTTTGGGCTGCCTTAGCTCTGTCTTAAGGCCTCTTGGTCAAAATATGCTTGCCATGCATACTTATTGTGTAATAGCATTGACTAGCTTTGAGTTTGGAGGTCCCTTGCATGCTTAACTTAAGCTATTTGGATGTTTTGGCATCATTGGGCATGATATTTCAGAGCTTATAGGGGTGTTACACTTCCATATTTTCCATGCTTTAAGTGCTCTTTAGAGTTGTGCATTTATGCCCTATTTGCGAGCCATTGCATGAGCTTCACTTTTGTGCCTTTCAAGCCATCATCCCAACCCATTTTGCTATTATTTTGGGCCTGCATATGGTCTGTTTGGGGTTGGTTTCATCATTTGAGCATCGCTTTTCATGCCTATAGTGTAATGCATTTTACTAGTTTCAATGCTTGAGCCATCCAACATGCGTTGTGTGAGTTGTTTGCATGATTCAGAGTCATTTTGGAGTCATGTTATATGCCATTTCAGAGCTGGAATATATGCCATTGTACCCCATGTTTAGTCCTTTCAATGCATGTACAAAGTTATGTTTTTGTGCCTTAGGCTCGGGGCCATTGTATTGTGCATGCTGGCATGAGTTTTGGAGCTTTGTTTTCATCATCTATGGGCACTGATTTGGGTATGGCTGAGGCCCATCCATTTTGGTTTAAGTCCATTTTGCATCGAGTATGCCATTGTAGTTCACAACATTGAGTGCCATGTTGTCGCATGATTGATCACTGCATTGTGCATGCCTTGTTTATCTGATTGTGTATGTTAGTTTCCATGTGCATTGCGTATGCTAGTGTCATGAGCATTATACATGCCATGTAGTTTTAGCATTGTGTATGCTAGGTGCATGCTTGCATGTTCATCCTTTGCATGTATCCATGGCTAAGTGGCATTGCATTAGGATTGCTTGCTAGAGTTGCATTGGTACATGCCATGTTTGTTGCATTGTGTTTGGGATAGGAGTTAGCCCAAACACGGGAAACGAGGGACGTTTCATACTCGAAGTGATGAAACGTGCCTCGATTCCCTGTCGCCGACACTCTTGACTATACATGATGGAGTTTAGGTATTAATGTGTTCATATGTGCATTCATTCTATATTAAGTTGTGCAATTCGGTTCCTCGGCCATCATGCATCGAGACGCGTGATTGATGGCCCGAGGATCGAGACCTACACTCTCTTGAGCTTGTACAATGATGGAGAGAGTGGTCGTGCACACATATGTTGAAAATACCTTGCCATGCCTCTCTCTTTCTCCTTGTTGCAGAAAACCAGGAACCAGAGGCAGAAACTGGTCGGCCGACCAGCTTTTCTGGCAGGCCGACCACCTCTTTTGGTTTCTCCCACAAAAGGTGGTTGGTAGGTGGTCTCCAAGACCAATAGTTGGTCAGCAGCCTTCCCACAGACTCCCAGGGTGGAGTTTCAGCCTTCTGGAGCCTTGTGCAATGTTCTGAGGTCAATTGCAACCAAAGGCAAGTCGGGGCGTCGCGAGGGATTTCTGAACAAGGCAATTCAAGCATTCATGCATCCTTCATCACCCAAGGTAGAGCTGAGGCAATCCGTTTCTTGTAGTTTGCATGATAGTTTAACTGCTTACTTAGCTAATTTGTTAATTAGTTAAGGAATAATTAGCTGTAATTTTTTATTCATTGTGGTTGTGTAATAACTAGTTTAATTAGATTAGCTAGTTGGTTTTGTATTATTTATTCGAACCCTCCGTCGAGAGGGCACAACTGTTGTAATAAGTGTGCGTGTGTGTGATGCATGTCTTCCAACCCCACGTCTTTCTCCTTTTTACTTACCTGTTTACGATGGTTAGTTTTAGGGCATGTTTTAATTAGCATTCTTATGCTCGAATGTTTGCATCCATTCATCTGTCTTACATGCACCGGGCTCGGCGCATTATACTAACTGCATTGTATTTCAATTTCAAGTTGAATACATGTTATCTGTAGCATTTCGTATGCCATCTCAGAATAGCCGAGCCTACTTCTAGTTGCATTTTGTTGTGTTGCATTAGGCATTCTTAACATAGCTAGGATCATGCATTGGTTTCTAACATAGCTTTTATTTTGGCTCGGAGTACTCGGTAAGTGTTTATGCTTTAGCATCCTTGCATGCGTGTGAGTGACTGCCATTATAGCATGCTTGCCGTGAGGCTAACTGCTTATGTGATATAACTGCCTGAATGCCTGTGGGTGAAGGTTGGATTACTGGAGTTGGAACAATTCACTGATTGCGAGCTTTAAGCCCACTTGAGAATGGCAAATCACCATGTTTTCTAAGCTCACTTGAGGGTGGCAAAATCCGTATTTTAGCCTACTTGCGAGTAGCAAACCGCTTTCATAGACAAACATGAAATATTTTGTTCCAATCCAGGTGATCCAGCCTATACTTGTTTGCTGTGTGCATCACATAGTATTTCTAGGCTAATCCACCGGAATAAGAGCGCATATGTTTTCAAAATAAAATATCATGTTTAGTAGTGCCCGATCTTTGATCGGGCGAGCGGGGGTGCTCATAGCTGACCTTTCCCAATCGTACCCAAGTTCTCGAGCCGAGGCAACTTTGGTGATGACGGACACATGGCCTTAAGCAACGTGTTAGGGTTTCCTAAATTCTCCCAAAATAAAATATTTAGGTGGCGACTTTGTATCTGGCAAACCAGTCCATATTTGACACTTCTTTCTAAAAATTAGTTTTTCAAAATGATTTTCTGGATTTGGATTCTTTGGTGATTTATCGGTCTTGCATTGCACTTTGCGAGATCAGATTCAGAACCGTGACATTGAGTCCGAACTGTAGTGAGCCCATTTAACAAAACAGGATTTTCCCCGGAATGTTCGAGGCGCATCTACACACAAATGTAAGCACCTCGTGTTTTGAGATGTGGCTTGCACTGGTGCACTTCCTACAGTCTCAAGCACAAAGTCACGCAAAAAAGCATATTGTAGAGAACTTACTATTAAAATAAATAAGTAGTATCTAGAGAAACTTACAGTTGGGAATATATTGATGGAACCAAGGGGCTATGTGTGAAATTTAAGCGATTTTTAACTTCTTAGTGATTCCAAAACTAAGTTTTGGAGTTGGGATTAACTAATTCATGGTTGCTCCATGAAAGCTCAATTTACGGACTGCCAATGAATAAAAGACATGTCAACTAACTTTAGTTACATCTTAAATACTTCACTGCTACATGAGATTCTACATACACCATACCACATGTGATTACCTCCCTCCCCTTTCCCCTCACGCCTCTACCTCCTCTCCCTTTGCCACCTCTATCAGCAACAATGCCCATTGCCGACCATTCTACCCGCAACCCACACCATCGTCTATTGCTACATACGCCTCCAGCCCACCCCTGCCACCAACCAACACCACCTCTCTCCCTCATCTACTCTAACAACCACTGCCTTCTCCCTTCTCCCTTTCCACTCCGACAGTCCCCACCATCGACCAGCGCCAACCACCCTATTGCTCTTGGTCTATTTTCTCTTTGTTCTTGGTTGGATCGTGGAGATTGAGGGTACTGCTGGTGGCTTTACTGGATTAATTGTGCCCATTATGGTGGTAAATTAGTTACCAATCCCATTTATTTTTGTGATATAATCTAATAATGATTTGCCTTAATCATTTTGCTTATCAGACTTTATCTTCCCATGATGGACATCCAGCAGAGAAGGAAAGGGAAGTTGCTGTCTAATTCTCAGTGTTGGAAATAGTTATAAAATTCTGGATAAAACCAGAATTTTTTCCTAAGTTCGGTCTATTTTTTAGGTGGGCCCCGAGTGTCGATTTACTCGGGTCAAAGTGGTAACGCGTTCTATGCCGCGTTGTGATTCACGTGGTATATTTGGTTGATCAAAACCATTACCGAGTGAATGGGAAATTGAAGCCAAAGTGTGCTCCATGGAAATGGAGTTTTTGGTGAAAATTCCTTAAGGTTGTAAATTGGCTTGTCCCACATTGATTTGGTGGGAAGTTTTGAAAGGGTTTATAAGGCTTAGGGTGAGATACTTGGGGTGTGCCCCAAGGGGTACCCAAGTGTTTTAGAGGGAGAGGTTATGGGCAAAATGGGCTAGACCCATTGGACCTAAAAATCACCACACACGCGCGCCGCCGCCCGTCCGGTCGGGCTGGTTGGGTTGGGCTTCTAATCTTTTTGGGCCAAAAACATTTGAATTTTATTTTATTTTTTATTAAAATAAAATTCAGAATTCAATAAACTGGTTTGGATTTATTGTTTATCCAAACAGGGCCCTTCCCGTTTTCACACAGAATTAAACTGTTTTGGATTTAGTGCTCATCCAAACAGAGCCCTTCCCGTTTTCAAACAAAATTAAACAGTTTTGGATTTATTGTTCATCCAAACAGGGCCCTTCCCGTTTCTATCTGTTTGAATAAACAGATTCAAATCTGTTTAAATTTGAATCTAACAGGTTTCATACCTGTTCAATTCAAAACGAAAAGCCACCTTAACATCTATAAATAGACTAGCCTCCCATTTGGATTTTTCTCAGATTTTTCGTACTCCATCCTCTGCTAATTATATTCTTCATCTTGCTGCATTTTATTTCCGAAAGAAAGAGTGTAAACACTTAGTGTGTTCGTAAGGCAAACAATTTGTAGTGCTGCTATTGTTTGTGGTAGATCATTTCATCCTGGGAGATAGACGTCCAAATTCTGAAAGCACCGTGGAGAGGACGAATCTGTCTTAAGGACACAGTGTCAAACACTGGACTTGATCAGAAAATAATTCAAAGAAATTAAATCAAGTAAGTTATTTAATTTATTTTCAGTGTTGTTTTTATTTATTTAAATCAGATTTTAATTTTGTTTTTTGTAACAAAATAAAATCTGTTTTTATTTATTTATTTTTATTTTGAGTTTGATTTTTGTAATCAAACAAATTCTCTCCTTTTCTTTATTTCTTTAAATTCTATTTGTTGTTGTGTACACAATAGAATTAAAACTTTTAAATACAGTGAAGATTGTCCGACACTCAGGTCATATGAATAATAAACCAAAATGCTGATATGGCATAAGCTAATTGGTTGCAGTAATACATACACTTTATGGATGGGACATAAAGAAATTAATCCCATGCAGTCCCTCATCGAAGTAGGATGGCATGCACAAGTTTTACGATGTAAAGTTGTGTTTAGAGAAACAAACAACTAGACTGAGATACCATTAATGAAAGCGAAGTCAGCATAAATTGCATACCCTATCATAAAAGCGGTATTTGACAGCAAAATCCCAGTTCTTGGTGGAAAACCACATCTTATTCCTATTGACGAGCTCCAATATAAATTTTTCTTCAGGATTCAATAGGGTGCAGCTATTCACATTCAGCCCTGGTTTGGCAAACTTTTTGGGGCTAAATAATCACAAAAAGACAAAATTGACTATAAAAGCCAATAAGACAAAATACTACTATTTACTCAAAATCATTACACCTTTTCTCTCACAAAAATTAAAAAAGCCCCAAAACAAAAACAAACGAGGCTACAAAAGCCAATGCCAAACGAACCTCATTTACCAACCTGCTAAAAAGGCCCTTCCCCTTAGTTCATAAGTTGTTCATTGGCTAATCGTACCACATCTTTTTAGCACCCAATTTGTACTGAATGTTCTTCTTCTAACACTATAAATTGATAAACATTCAAAAGCTAAGCCAAACGTCCATCTTCTCTTGAAAATCCTTATTACGAAGTCCTTGGTATAAGTACTTTCAACTGCAAGAAACTAAGCCAAACACCAAACATACCCAAATTTTGCAACAACAAACACCACTAAAATCTGACTGAATTTTTAACCTATAATGGTCATCCAATGCCAAATCAAATACTATTTCAGCTCAACAATGCTAGTGTACAATTGAAATTACTCAGATTTCAATCCAATAGAAGATAATTTAAACTACCCATTTTTTGAAGATTAAAAGGGCATGCAATGCTAGCAATCAAATAAACAAGCAAACACCTAAATCACAGTTGAATGATATGAGAAAAAGCATACCAGGCTCGGCCACTCCATCGGCGACAACTTCAGGATCAACATCCGGGTCAGTATCCGACCCATCACCCACCTTCAAATGATCATCAATGGCTTTAAACACCTCGAAATCAAAATCCTCAAGAAACCCAAATTCGCATCTTCGCTCATAATCAATCAACCAGTACGATTCGACCAGGGACTCGGACGATTCCCAGAGCTTGATCTCCTTGTACTTGGATAGAAGGGAGTCCCATTTACGGCGACACTGGTTGAGGCTACGGAAGACTTCCAAGGAGTTGCAATTCTCAATGATAATCTTCCATTTTTGGAAAGAGGAGAGAGTGTTGCGACAGTCGCGTTCGACGGCGGCGATCTCGGTGATGAGGGTGAGGGATTCTTGGGAGGACCAGTCGGGAGCTACCTGGGAGCGAGTGCGCCGAGAGGCTGAAGCTCGAGAATGGAGACCATCGTGGTCTTCTTGTTCATCCATGGACATGGTCAGCTCACCCCCACTCACAGCTCTCTCAGATTGTCTTCATCTTTTGTGTATTTTTTGGAGGTCTAAAGTTAAAGCATCCCCGATCCTTGCCTTTTTCAAATTTCACATTTTCTCTTCAAAAAATACTAAGAAGTCATTTGTCAAAAATAATACAAACAAGGCTACTTAGTCCAAAAGTCTAAATTTTAATTTTGTTTGTTTAAAGTTTTTGGCATTAAAACATTTTGTTCAAGAAGATAAGTTCAAGAAAAATGATCAAAATGTCCTTTCTTATATATTGGGTCCCAAACCCTTTCACTCAGTCACTCTGAACTTTGATCTCTGTCTCTTCAGCCGGTCCCAAACCCTTATTGAGATCTCTGCCTTCCTCATCAGCGTCACTCGTCGCCGTTTCCCTCCTCCACTGATCTCCTCTCTCTCTCTCTCTCTCTCTCTCTCTCTCTCTCTCTCTCCTTCACCGTCGATCTCGTTTCCTCCCTCTCTCTCTCTTCAATCTCACACGATTTGTCTTTCCCCCCTAACACCACCTTCATAACCGTGTTGATCTCATACTCTGTCACCTCCTTCAAACCGTAACATACTGTCTCTTTTTCTTCCCATTCTTTCTCTCTCCTCTCTCCTCTCCATCTCAGTCGCTGACACCACCACTTCGTCTTCCCTCTCTATGTCCGTCAGATCCACCGGCGTCCGTCATCGATGATGTTAGATCTAGACCAAGTTCAAGTTCTACTAGATCTGGACGGAGATAAATCTTTCTCTGAGGTTTTCATCCAAATCGATGAATATCCAAATCTTTCTTTGGTTCGATCTTCTAAGGTTCTTATATTATTATCAATAATGCTAGGAGTCAGGAATCATTTATCAGGAAAGGTTTCATGAATGAGTTGGCAGTGACCAACTCATCTTAGTGGAACCCCCAATATATTATTAAAAAAAAATAAAAAGAGAAGTTAGAAAGACTATAAAGAGAGAAAGTTCTGATTTTATATTGGAGCCCCTAACAACACGCAGTCACTTAAACAGCAGCGACAATCCCTCAAAAAAAAAAAAAAACTTCTCTTTGCCTCACGTTTCTGGCGGTCGGCGATTTCTGCTACGAGTTCTTGCAAGAACACTATCTCTGATCACAAAGGTATGAAAATATAGCGGCTCCGTTATAGCAGTATGAAGATTTAGTAGCAGTTGCTTTGTTAAGTGGCTTGGTTTTTTCACTAATGGTTGTTGTTGTGTTGTGTTTTTTTCACTAATGGTTGTTGTTGGTGTTGTCATGCATCGACTTTTTTTTTTTTTTTTAATTTGTGCTATTCAATGATATGGGTTGTTTCAGCTACAAGTTTTTTATTTGAAGAATCATATGTTGTTTGTTAAAATTTGTTAATTTGATTCACATTCTCATCATGAGAAAGGCCAACACCAAAAATAAACAAGTGATGAAATTTATTCAAAATTTATTTGAATTTATACAAGTTATGAATTCACGGTGCGTAAAATTGTTATGAGATAACACCAGCCGAATTTGTTGCTAAAATTTCTTCTTGAATTTTTTATTGCTGAATTTGCTACTTGAATTTTTACAAAATTTCAGCAGAAAGTTAATAAAATAATTTAATTTTCTACTTAATTAGGGTTTTGTGGCCTTTGTTATGAATAAATTTTTTTTAATTTATTATTTACATTGTAGAGGTATGGATAAAGAAATATTGAGGGGATCAAATGAGGACTGTGACAAAATCGATATTGAGACTGAAATAGAAGACAAAAAATGTAGAAGTTGAAATTGAGGATCCTAAAGTGGGAATGACATTTAAGTCAATTGATGATATTTATGAATATTATTCAAGATATGGGAAGAGAAATGGTTTTGCGGTGTCAAAGAAATATTGTAAAATAGGAGATGATGGGGAGAAAAAATATGTAACTATTGCTTGTACTCGTGTTGGAAAGGCAAAAATCAAAACAAGCAATATAGTTAAATTACGCCCACAAACTAAAACGGAATGCAAAGCTGGACTTAATGCAAATTTACAAGGCGATGGAATATGGATACTGCGATCCTTAAGACTTGAGCATAACCGTGAAATGAGTCCAAGCAAATCTCGTTTTTTCAAGTAAAATAGGATTCTTGAACCACATGTGAAAAGGAGACTTGAATTAAATGATAGTGCATTGATTAGGATGAACAAAAATTTTACTCGATTTGTGCTTGAAGCTGGAGGGCATGAGAAGTTGTCATATTTAGAGAAAGATTGTAGGAATCATATGGACAAAGTTCGTCATTTGAAACTCAAGAAAGGAGATGCCACTGCAATGTATAATTATTTTGTGAAAATGCAAGTTGATAATTCAGAATTTTTTTATGTCCTGGATTTGGATGAAGATGGCAGATTACTAAATGTATTTTGGGCTGATGCAAGGAGTAGGGCTACATTTGAAGAGTTTGGCGATGTGATCACATTTGACACGACATACTTGGTAAATAAATATGATATGCCCTTTGCCCCTTTTATTGGGGTCAACCATCATGGACAGTTAACATTATTAGGTTGTGGACTCATTTCACGTGAAAATATAGAAACATTTACATGGTTATTTAAGTTGAAAATCCTAAGTGATTCGTGATTAGATTAAGATTAAAAAATTTCAAATCCTAATTATTCAAAACACGCAATCTAAATCATTAAGCACTTACGAAAGTGATTTAAATTGTTGTTTTCGGAAAAATAATAAATCGACACAAACGATTTTTACGTGGAAAAAACCACAATTGAAGAACCTTCAATTGTAGTAAAAAACCACGGGCGAAACGCCACTAATGAATCCACTACTGAAGAAAGAAAGATTACAAAGATAATACACAAATTACCCAACTCAGTCAATTTGTCTTCGAATCTTCTGTAACTCTTTCACCACACCTTCGTCTCGGAATTGATCAATCCTGAAATTGAATCCATAACTTCACTTGTCGAATTAACGACTACGTACAGAATCAAATGCCTTTTGAAACTCTACGTTTGAATCTTCGGAATCCACCGAAGAGAACTCTCTTGAATATAAAGTAACAAACTCCTTGATGTATAAATCTCAAATCATAAGTTTAGAACTCTCTCAAAAACATCAAGGAAAACTCACAAAAACCTCATAAGAAAACTTCAAACAAAACCCTAGGACTCTTGAATAAGATCTAGGAAAAGTGAAAAGTAAAATTAGCCTAAACAGGTATAAATAGGCAACCTGAGTCCGCGATCTCCGCTCGAGCGCCCAACATCCCGCTCGAGCGGATTCAGCAAAATATGTGTATGATAAAATAGAGTTCCGCTCGAGCGCTTGAGAACCCGCTCGAGTGCGAAATCACACCTTCCAGTATTTTTACAGACCTGACAAAATACTGAGAGACCCCAAACTCCGCTCGAGCGCCAATGGTCCTGCTCGAGCGGGAAAGACAAAAACATAGAAAAAATTACAACTTTTTCAACACAAATTTTTGTACCCGGATTTGACAATAAAGGGACCTAACAATCTCCCCCTTTGTCAATTACTGGACAAAACCTTTCTAAACAATTGTCCTTAAACACACGCACTAGACAAGATTAATAACAAAGAAAAAAAAAACTCTAAACAACTCTATTATCAAACAATCTTGCCATGAGATCAATCCATCCATCCAACTTCATCCAACATTCACCTGTGAAATAGCTAGCAACAACCAGAAAAACAACACTTGTGGAACTGTATAAGAATATATCAAAACATACATAGAAAGATAACCATGATACAGTATCTATAATGACCACAATAATATCCAAACATGAACAAAATATCCAAATATCAAAATATGTAAAACCACTAAAAACTATCCAAAAGAAAAAAAACATGTACCACCACCAAAAACTCTTCCCCTTTTTGACCGGGAGACAAGGAAGACAACAGGCGAAAGAAGCAACCAAATCAAACAGCAAGTGAAGGATGAGACGGCTGAAGCTGGAGTAAGGAAATAATGTGCGGCAGCTGAGTGGTAGTCTGGATGGCAGACTACTCCAACTGGCCAAGGCGGCCATCAAAAGCATCAAAGCGTGCATCCAGAAAGTCTAACCGCCGGGTCATAGCCTTCGCAAAATGCTAAAGCTGATCATGAAGAGCTCGAGGTGGAACTGCATCCGCCTCACCACTAGCTGCTGCAGCGTCAAACTCAGCCTTCTCAGCTAGGCCAGCAGGGGTACCTGCAGAAGCACCGACCCGAGAAGACTCCCCCTTAACATGAGCACGACTTTGGGACACGGTCTTTGTAGTGAACGGGCGGGAGGGGAAAGCAAACTCATTATCCGCTAACACTCGGACCTCAAGCTCGGACAAAAGACGGTTGATCATACAACCATAAGGAAATCCTAACTGTTTATTCCCAGAAACACCTATCATCTTCTTAATAATCAGTGTGGCTAGATCAATAGACATGCGACGGGCGATACAGAACAAAACAAATCCTTGGTCTTGACTAATTTCGGATGAGTGAGTGGTCACAAGGATGTTGGCACAGACAATAAGATTAAGCAATCTAAACTCTGAAAGGAGTTCAAACTGTTTAATCAATGCACCCGTAGACCAAGTACGGGAAGCACCACATAACACCTCAGCCACATTATTGAAATCACAGGTGGGACGGACTGGAAAAGGATAGAACTCAGGAAAGACTCTCTCAATCTTAAGAAGCTTGCGAATGAGATCAGGTGTGACAGAAATAGATTGAGACCTAACCCAGGTAGTGAAAGAAGGCTCAATGTCACTAATTTGCTGAATATTGCAGTAAAATTCTCGAACCCAGTCGGGATTTTGACGACCAAAAAAAGACAACACCAAATCACCACCTAGGGGGTCAAACAATGGACGGATTTGAATGGACTCGAAAGTGTTAGGCTGGACATTCCGTTCTAGGTGAATAGTTCGAGCCTCAAAAGATTTATGGAACAATTTGGCCTGTTTGGCTGTCTGAAACCTCTCAGTATTAAAATCAGGACGAGACACTGTAGCCTTTCGGCGCATAGGGGCAGACATGATGAGATGAGACACAACTACAACCCAAAAACCCAACAAAGCCAAAAACCAAACCAAAAAAGACCAAAGCAAACCATTAGTAACAAGTGTAATAATGAGATGGAGATTGACAATACTTAAAACAAATATAACAGAAGAAGTAAATCAACAACCACAATTCATAATAGTGGTGACATAGTGCAGGGCAAGAATTGGCAAAGACAAGCTCAAAGAATGGGATCGCAAAACCAAGTCTAAGCATAGCCACTGAGGATCGAAATCCTTGTAAATCAGAACCAATACCCCCAAATCAACACTATGGGATACCCAAGTTAGCACATTCGAACTCAAACCCATCAAAAACAAGAGACCATATAAAAATGAACAATGATAAACCCTAGGTCTAGGACACTACAAGACACAAAAAAAACATGAAAACCACCATGAAAAGACAAGACGACTCAGTGAAAGTGTGTGAGAGAAGGGATCAAACAAAGCTAGACACAAAACACCGAAAAAAAAATGAAATACAACCCCCATTATAACCGGAATTACAAAAAAAAAATAGAGAAGAAGAGGGAAAAACACTTACCAAGAGGAAATCGGTGAGGAAGAGGAAGAAGAAAGGCGAAAGCCAACACACAAAGTCCACTATCTAAACCCTAGGTCTGAGAAACTGAAGAAGAGGGGAAAAAAATGACCTGAAGAGTCGAGAGCAGGAGTTTTATGCAAAATAATGCCGCTCGAGCGTGAGGCAAAGCAAGCTGATATCCGCTCGAGTGTGAATAAGGAAGCTCGAGCGCAAAAACACCTCTCTCAGAACTGTAAAACAAAGAACAAAATGCTGCAAGTCAAAAAAATACGCTCGAGCGTGACATAATCTGCTCGGGCGGAGCCCTTTTTTTTTTAATTAAAAAAACAAACAATACTATACTCAAAATTGTTGTGAGACTCAACATCACCCATGATGTACTAGTAGCGGTCAATTCCACTGTAAAAGAACAAGAAACACTGTTAGTGGTCCATGGAGAACTTTGATCACTTGTGCGGAAACCCCTACAACAATTTATCTCAAGGATGTGTACAGAATGAGATCATGAGGTTTAATGAGCATGGGCATTCAAAACGAGCTATGAACAGAGAACAATGTAATCTTGTAAGCATCATGAGTAGTGTGCATATAAAAGAGTATGCAAGTAAAACAGCAATCAATGACAAACAAATTATGGCATCCAAGCCCTCATAAAGCCAAACACTCACACCTGCTCAAGGAACGAGTAACACTCTAATGATCGAGCATGACACCCAAGGTCTTTCTAAGGAACTCAAACCGAAGAAGATCAAGGGGTTTTGTAAAGATGTCAGCTTTTTGATGCTTAGTGGGAACATGCTCAAGAACTACAAGGCCCTCTTCTTCTAACTCTCGAATAAAATGATGACGAATGTCAATGTGTTTGGTTCGAGAGTGTTGGACAGGATTTCTTGAAATGTTTATGGCACTTGTGTTATCACAGAAAACTATGAGAGTGTTCTGTTTAATCCCATAATCATGAAGCATTTGCTTCATCCACAGCATTTGTGCACAATAACTCCCTGCAGCAATGTACTTAGCCTCAGCAGTGGAAAGAGAGATGGCATTTTGCTTTTTACTATGCCAAGAAACTAGATTATTCCCAAGGTAAACACACCCCCCAGATGTACTTTTCCTATCATCAGCACACCCTGCCCAGTCGGCATCAGAAAAACCAGTAATTTCAGCTGTAGTATCAGTGGAAAACCAAACCCCATACCCCAAGGTCCCATTAACATATTTGATGATGCGTTTGACCGCAAGAAGGTGAGACTCTTTAGGACTGGCTTGGTAACGGGCACAAACACCGACACTGAAAGAAATATCAGGACGACTGGCTGTCAGATACAAAAGACTCCCTATCATACTCCTATAAAGGGTAGGATCAACATCAATACCAGAGGAATCTTTAGAGAGGTGAAGACTGGTGCTCATGGGAGTGCGTGCATGTTTGGCAGACTTAAGACCAAACTTTGACACAAGATTTTTAGCATACTTAGACTGAGAAACAAACATACCCGAAGGAGACTGTTTAATTTAAAGACCCAGGAAATAAGACAACTCTCCCATCATGCTCATCTCAAACTCATGTGTCATGCAATCCGAAAAATATTTCACAAGATGATCAGCAGTGGAACCAAACACAATATCATCAACATATATCTGAGTAACAAGAATACGAGACTTAGTATGTTTCACAAATAAAGTCTTATCCACACTACCCCTTTGAAAGTCATTATCAAGAAGAAAGGTAGTAAGTCTATCACACCAAGCCCGAGGGGCTTGTTTTAACCCATATAAAGTCTTGTCTAACTTGTAGACATGATTAGGACATTTAGGGTCCTCAAACCCTTTTGGTTGCTCAACATATGCCTCTTCTTTCAAGTACCCATTCATAAAGGCACTTTCTACATCCATTTGAAACAATTTAAAGCCAAGAAAACATGCAACACCAAGCAAAATACTTATAGATTCGAGACGTGCAACTGGGGCAAACGTCTCATCATAGTCAACACCCTCTACTTGTGTGTAGCCTTGAGCAACCAACCTAGCTTTATTCCTAACAACAGTACCATTCTCATCAGATTTATTTTTAAAGATCCACTTGGTACCTATCACATTCATGTCTCTAGGTCTGGGAACTAGAGTCCAAACTTTGTTATGTTCAAATTGACCTAATTCTTCATGCATAGCATTGACCCAAGTATCATCTAGAAAGACCTCTTTAAAATTCTTAGGTTCAATTAATGAAATGTAACACATATGTGATACCTTATCCCGAATCTGTCTTCGCGTTTTCATTCGATCCGAGACACTTCCAATCACCTGTTGAGCTGGATGATTCAGTTTCACCCTTGCTGATGGTTTAAGCTCAGGACTTGCAGTGACAGAAGCAACATGAGTGATGTCCCTTTGAGCACTCTTTGGACTTGAACTTACCTGCGAGGATGGTGCTGTAACAATATCTTGTGATTGGACCGCAGCTTCTCCTTGATTTTGTGGTTCAGTATCCAAGATTGGAGACTCACCATTGTCATCCTCATTTGTTGCTAGAGTAGGTGCACCTGTGTCATCTATAACCACATTGATAGATTCCATTAAAGATGAAGTTCACAGGTTATAGACTCGAAAAGCCCTACTGTTGGTTGAATACCCTAGAAAAATACCTTCATCACTTCGGGAGTCAAATTTGCCCAAGGGCTCTCTATCTTTGAAGATATAACACTTACTCCCAAAAGTTTTGAAGTATTTTACATTAGGTTTCAAACCCTTCCACAATTCATATGGAGTTTGTAAAGTGCCGGGCCTTAAATACACGCGATTTATGACATAAACAGCAGTATTTAGGGCTTCGGCCCAAAACTTTGGAGGAAGACTCTTACTAAGGAGCATGACCCTAGCCATTTCTTGAACAACTCTGTTCTTCCTCTCAACCTCTCCATTTTGTTGTGGAGTAATAGATGTAGAAAATTCATGCTTAATTCCATGCATATCACAAAAATCCGAAAACGAACTATTTTCAAATTCACGACCATGATCAATTCAGATTCTTATGATACGCCCAATGGAAACACCCTGTTCATTTTGGATTTTAAGGACTAAAGCCTGGAAAGCATCAAACGTATCAGATTTTTCCCTTAAAAAGTTTACCCACAAAAATCGAGTAAAATCATCAACAGTTAAAAAAATGTATCTTTTACCTCCAATGCTTTCCGTGCGAGTAGGACCCATTAAATCCATATAAACCAATTCAAGAGGACGCTTGGTTGTAAAGCTGTTCACCTTTTTATGAGGGGCACGGGTTTGCTTTCCAAGTTGACATGGTCCACACACATGGCTCAAATTCTTACCCAGTTTAGGTACTCCTCTCACAAGCTCTTTGTTGGCTATCTTAGTTAGGTCTTTGAAATTCATGTGACCTAATCTTTGATGTCACAAATCAATGTTACTTATGATGGCAGAGTGACAAGTGAGATCATTAGTAGTAACAATCCCATAGCAATTATCAGATGTGCGAACCCCATGCAAGACAGTATTTCCCTTTTTATCCAAAATTTCACATTTATTTTTTGAAAACAATACTTCATGATGGGAATCACACATTTGACTAATGCTCAAAAGATTTTCTTTCAGACCATCAACAAGAAGAGCATTTTCGAGCTTGGGAAGACCAGCAACACTTATAGAGCTTTTACCAATGACTCTAGAAGTGCCGCCATCTCCAAAGGTAACAATTCCTCCTTCATATTTTTCAAGGGAGGTGAAGTAGGATTTGTTACCGGACATGTGACGAGAACAGCCACTATCAAGATACCACATGTGTGAGTCACGTGCTTTTAGGACAGTGTGAACAACTAAACAAGTCAAATCATCTTTCCTCACCCAAATCTTTTTGGTCTTGGTCAATGTCTTGGCGTTGTGAACACCTTCATGAATCTTGGTATTCCGCCTAGACATGTAAGATTGTCTCCTAATCCAAAAAGTATTCGAATTTCTATCCTTTTGAGACACCTTACCAAACAATTCATAGCAATAAGGATGAATGTGGCCAGACCTACCACAGTGATGACAAATAAAAACAGGTTTTACCTCACTTTTGTTGATCTTACCCACTTTCGGTAGATGAAGAGAGGAATCATCCTGGTCTACCTTCAACTTTTCCTTTGCTTGAGTCTTCAGGTTCTGTGAGGTAGAGGCATGTCCCTTGTGAGCTATCGTACCATAGCCTAGCCCGCTTTTGTCACAACCCATTTGTTGAGACCCGAGGATTTCTTCTAGAGATTTGGAACCTTTGTTCCACATGGCAATTGTGGCTCTAGCAACGCGAAGTTCTTCATCTTTCTGACAGACTATCTCTTCCAATGTAGCTTATGACATCTCAAGGCTTTCAAGCTTCTCTTCATATGTGGAATACACCTTCAGAAGTTCATTCCTTTCAGTTTCACAGGATAGAAGTTTTCCACATAAGTCTTGCCTGTCACTTGAGATCTTGATGATATTCTGCTTTGCTACTACAAGCTCTCCTTTCAGTTTGACATTCTCACTTTCGCATGTTTTGAGCTTGAGAGTGAGTTTGTCATTGATTTTAGACAGATTCAGAGATTCATCATAAAGCTTTTCGTAAGCTTGTTGTAGATCATCACCGGTAATCTCATCATTGTCTTCAGATGTAGATGTTTCATCATCATCTTTTTGCTCCTCATTCTTCTTGACTTCATCCAGACGGGCAACTAAGGCAAAAAAGTTGCTGGATGGTGGTGAAGGTGAATCTCCTCTTTCATGAAATTGGCTCAGAATTTCCCATGCATCTTTAGCCTTTGTGCAGTGAACAACTTGTTGCTGTTCTTCATCAGAAATTGCTCCACGAATAGTAGTCAGGGCTCTTTGATTGCCCGGATTGTCTGCACTTTCTGTATTTTCTTTAATGGCTTGCCAACCTTCTGGTTCGAAAGTTCTCAGAAAAGCCCTCATTCTGATTTTCCAATACAAGTAGTTAGTCCCATCAAAGGTGGGAGCATGATGCAGGTTCTGACCACGAGCTAATTCCAATGGCTTTGGAAGAGGTTGGGCAAAAGTGGTCCAAAATGCCATGAAAGCACTATCCCGTCTTCACCAAATTCAGGTTCTTCGGGTTCTTGCTTCGACCCGCTTTCATCATCCCAAGTCACAGTGTAAACTTTCTTTCGATTCTTTTTCGAAGGGCATTCAAGGGGAATATGACCAAACCCTTGACATTCATAGCACTTGACCCCTTGCCCCTTTACAATTTTCTTTTCAGTTTTTGGAGCAAATTTTGGTGGAAAAGTTTTGGGTTTTTCATTACTCTTGTCTTTTGAAATAGGGTCTCTGAAATTAGGCTTCTTTTTCTTCAAATTTTTTTTAAACTGTTTAGTAAACATAGCCGTAATCTCAGACTCTAAATCAAATTCAGTCTCCGGAGTTTTTGCAGTCTCATGAGCACTAGTGAAAGCCACACTATCTTTTTGTTTTTTCTTTGAAATCTGGTGGGCTTCATAAGTCTGCAAGTTTCCAACCAACTGATCAAAGCTTGAGGGTATCAACATTCTGAGCCTCCTTAATGGCTGTCACTTTTGATTGGAACCTCTCGGGTAAAGACCTCAAAATTTTTCCAACAACTTTAGCTTCAGGGATTTTTTCTCCGAGAGTGAAACAGGAATTCACGATATCACTAAGTTTTGCATAGAAATCATCAAACGTCTCATCATCATGCCTAAAAAGGGTTTCAAAGGTGGAGGTGAGACATTGAAGTTTCGACCTTTTGACAGAAGGGGTACCTTCGTGAATCGTTTCAAGAATGTCCCAAGCCTCTTTTGCTACCTCACATGTGCAGATTCGACGAAACTCTTCAGGTGTGATGGAGCAAAACAAGGAATTGAGATCCTTACTGTTTCAACTCAAGTTTTGGTAATCAGTTGTGTCCCATTTATCAAGGGGTCTAGGAATATCAACACCATCAATGGTGACAATAGGTTCACTCCACCCATAGATTACGCAGTGCCAAACTTTCTCATCGATGGATTTTAAAAATGCTCTCATACGTGCTTTCCAATAAGAATAGTTTGTACCGTCGAGTAAAGGAGGTCTATGAGTCACCTTCACGAATAGAATCCATAATACTAGTCACACAAAATCACACTCCTATAGTTTTGATAAAAACAAAGAGTGACCTGCTCTGATACCAATTGAAAATCCTAAGTGATTCGTGATTAGAGTAAGATTAAAAAATTCTAAATCCTAATTATTCAAAACACGCAATCTAAATCATTAAGCACTTACGAAAGTGATTTAGATTGTTGTTTTCGGAAAAATAATAAATCGACACAAATGATTTTTACGTAGAAAAAACCACAATTGAAGAACTTTCAATTGTAATAAAAAACCATGGGCGAAACGCCACTAATCAATCCACTATTGAAGAAAGAAAGATTACAAAGATAATACACAAATTACCCAACTCAATCAATTCATTTTCGAATCTTCTGTAACTCTTTCACTACGCCTTCATCTCGGAACTGATCAATCCTGAAGTTGAATCCACAACTTCACTTGTCGAATTAATGACTACGTACAGAATCAAACGTCTTTTGAAACTCTACGTTTGAGTCTTCGGAATCCACCGAAGAGAACTCTCTTGAATATAAAGTAACAAACTCCTTGATGTATGAATCTCAAATCATAAGTTTAGAACTCTCTCAAAAACATCAAGGAAAACTCACAAAAACCTCATAAGAAAACTTCAAACAAAACCCTAGGACTCTTGAATAAGATCTAGGAAAAGTGAAAAGTAAAATTAGCCTAAACAGGTACAAATAGGCAACTTGAGTCTGCGATCTCCACTCAAGCGCCCAACATCCCGCTCGAGCAGATTCAGCAAAATATGTGTGTGATAAAACAGAGTTCCGCTCGAGCGCTTGAGAACCCACTCGAGCGCGAAATCACACCTTCCAGTATTTTTATAGACCTGACAAAATACTGAGAGACCCCAAACTCCGCTCGAGCGCCAATGGTCCCGCTCGAGCAGGAAAGACAAAAACATAGAAGAAATTACAACTTTTTCTACACAAAGTTTTGTACTCGGATTTGACAATAAAGGGACCTAACATAAGTCTTGGCTTGCATGCATGTCTGGATGTCCTCCAAATGCTATTATTACAGATCAAGATAAAGCCATGAAAAATGCTATGCAAATTGTTTTCCATAATGTGCGTCGCTAATGGTGTTTGTGGCATATCTTGAAAAAATTACCTGAAAAATTAAGAGGATACAAAGAATATGAGGCAATAAAATTTGGTTTATAGAATGCAGTTTATGATTCCTTAACAAAAAAGGAGTGTGAAGAAAATTGGAACAAATTGATAGAGAATTATCAACTTGAAAGCAATGAATGGTTATTTTGGACACATTTGAAGAATTGTGCAAGTTAGTGAACCAAAGAAATTTCCTACCAATTGTTGTGATTCAACAGTTGTATTCTACTTATTTCTTGTTAGAAGTAGGTGTATCTAACTAATGTTTAGTTTAGATTTTGTGTTTTATCTTGTTAGAAGTTCATCACATTTGAGATTTATTTTTATTTGTTTGGAGATCTCTCACTTTGGTAATTTATATGTGCAAAAGTTATATAATACTATAAATTATGAAATATATTTAGTGGAATGGGAAGCAAAAATAAGGCCACCAAAAATAGAGTATTATAAGAATAATTACATTTAAGTAATGAGATGTAAACTCATCACATGAATTTTATATTTTATTTAGAAAGTGTCAAATGATATGATTAATGTTATATAAACTATCACATTAGATAACAATTAAAATCGAGTATTAAAATGAGATTGCCACGGTATTATTAAAAAAAAAACACTAAGAGAAAGAGAGAGAGAGAGAGGAAGAGAGATTTATTGGATGATAAAAAAAAGAAAGAAAGAAAGGTAGATACAACCCCCCAAACATATCAACTACCAAAAACTGATCAAAGATCTCCATACAAACTCCACTTTTTTCCCATATCACACCTCGACACTAAATTTTGATTTAGAAAGAACCCATAACCAAGAAGTCTCATCCCTTGTTTGAGCTCCCTCATTGCACCTCAAACACCATTCCCAAAAACTCACTCACTCCTTTAGTTTTTCGCTTTTGTATCGTTATCATCCCTGGTGGCATGTGCAACGGGTGTGGCATATGCATTTTCAACTGGTACTTTGGCAACCACATCTGATATGGGAAGTGCCTCAGATTCTTCTTCTTCTGTCCTTACTATCTTTGGTGGGGCAATTTTTGTTTCCGAGATCTTCTCCGTTTTTGGTGACTCCTTCACTTCTTCGCTCTGGCATAACCAATCAAGATAGATGTAATTTCATAACCATAGTGATAAATTTTGGCTTAATGAATTTGATTCAATACATAACGCATGTAGGTTTATTCAAATTATTGGATTATTTTAAAACACGGGCATCACTTATTTGAAACTAATTTAATGTACCAAAAAATTCAAAGACTATAATTATGTGTACCAAAAAATAGACTTAAAGATTCAATAATTATGTTTATGAAAAAATATTCAAAAGTGCACCAAAAAAGAATTAAATGATCAAACTATTTTTTTTCCTACTAAATACAAGTGTCATGTTCGAACGTGGGGTATGTTATTTTACTTATCAACAACCAATTAGTATTTTAATGCATTAATTGTTGAAAACCCATTATAATAAATGTTTAGGAATCTAAGAAGAACAGGAAAATAAAATGAAACGATGGTGCTACATATATCAATTAGTGTACTAACTAGTGTACCAACATATGTTATGGTATTATTGTTGATCGCACTCATTATACAAATTATAAATGCCAAAGATCTCTTAAATTATACCATATCATCAATTGGTATATTAATTGATATCTTAATTGGTGCATACAGTATTATTCAAAATGAAAGGGTTAAGATGGATGACAAAATAATAATAATAATAAACTAACAATTAGCCTCCAACTTTATTCTAATTTTTACTTTATATTTATTTGTCTAACCCAGCTACTAGGACATGGATTTAATTTTTAAATGGGCCAAAACTAACCAAAAAAAAATTCAAATAGGATCGACTTGTTGAGACGGCCAACCCAAGAAAGCCCATGGTCTTACGTCATCTTCTTCAGAAATCACCCAACCCATTTTAAGAAAAATGTTATCTATCATGAAATTTTACTCAAAAATCATCTGAATGTGAGGTATATAGTATAAATTTAAAGTTATTTGAATATATATCACACTTAAAGACAAAAGTTTTGCAAAACCAAAAAAAATAAATCCAAACAAAATATCACATCCAACCCCATAATCATTTCACTTTTTCTGTCACAAACATTACATCCAACCACAAAAGAACCTAACTATCTTCCCAAACACTAAAATTTTTTTATCCAATAATATCCTACAACTAAAAAAACCTACATAAAACCCACTTCCCAAACACCCACATAATAAGGTTATAATTTTCATGCATGGTGATACTAAAACACGACTAGTGATTCTCTATTTACAAATCTCTTTGTTTCTCTATTTTAATACACTTTCAACTATTAAATCATATAAAAATTTTAAGACATTTACATTTCGAAATATGATCCAATGCTAAAACACGGTGAGGGATTCCCTTTTTTTTTCACTAAATTTTTTTTGTCTAAAGAAAATTTTGACGTATATATATATACAGTAATACTAAATGCACATAAGCATAAAAAATGCATATTTAACATTTACCTCATTGAGCAAAAATCCAAGAGATTGTCCTTCTCCTTTGTTTTCTTCTCCTTCAACAGTCACCACCTTGTTGGCAGTATTTGCTTCCGCCACGACAGCAGTGGTCTCCTCCTTTGGTGGCTCTAGTGGTGGTGCTTCACCAACCTCACCTTTCATAGACTTAGGAACGCTGGCACAGGCTCCCATCTCTTGATATAATCTCTCTCTCCTCTCTCTTTTTCTCTTTAATTTCCCCCTCTTTCTCTCTCAATGCAATGAGAGGAAAGATTGGGATTGACAAATTGAAAATGAGAGACTTGGCGGTGTAAATTATGGGTTATGTAATTATATATCTTGAGGGTTGAGGTTGCTAGTTGTTCCGACATTCTCTCCATGACACAGAAAAATTTAAGGAAAAGAAATAGATAGTTGGCAACGCATACATACATACACACTATGTTTTATTGTGTTTACAAAATTATACTTAAAAAAGATTTGAAATCAAAAATAATTGAAAGGTTGACATTCACAGGCTGTAATCTTCATCAATTAACCATTAATATGTCATATTTAAATATAGCAAACTCACCAACTTCCTATTATGCGAGCAATTACACAATACGCTCCCACTATAAGAAATTAAAATTAAAGACAAAAATTTAAGGATAAAATCACTTTTTAAGGACAAAATATTTCAAGATAAAATATTTTTGATATAGGCCGAAAAGTACCACATTGAAGCTACTAAAGTTACCTTTTTAGTCTTTCAATATTATTTATTTAGTGGAGATGATGTGTTTTGTACACTTGTACAGATTTAACAGGTAACACACAAATTCAATCAAAAAGTGCGCGAAAGCAGATTCTCCGAGCGAGAGGCTAAAAATCCGAGCCAGCTAGACCACTGCACGTACGGCCCACCTCTGCTCGAGCGGTCCACCTAGGGACACGTGCATGAAATTTTCAGTCTGTTCTACTGAGAATAAAAAGAAAAAAATTAGGCAAACCTAGGGTTTGAAATTTATTCTGGAGAAAAGGGAGACTAGGGTTTTAAAAGAAGTGATTTCTTCTCAAGCTTAAAGGAGACTTCCATGGGGGATTCTTCTTCATCTTCTTCCTCTTCCCACTCCTCTATGAGTGGTTAGGTTATTTTTTTCTTGGGTTTTGATGAAACCCTACCTATGTAATTTGGTTTTTCTTTTTGATTTTTAATTATGTAAAGGTTTGAACAATTGGCGTTTTAGAAGTTTCATATATATATTTTTCATTATTTATTCAAGTATTCGACTTTCTGTGATTGTTGAATGTTTTCCATACAATAGTTTTCTATTCTTTCACATTCAAGATATGAGGCGAACCATACAACGAGGGATGAGTCGTGTCACTACCCTAGTTTAGAGTGAATGATTCGTACTACTTGAGATGGTTCGTACCCGTACATTGAACGTGATAATTTTCTTGTTAAATGCTTTGAACTTGTAGTTGCGAAGCATTATTCCGTTCGAACCGTAACATAATTGATTTCAATTTGAAACCCTATTTACGTAACTAGTGGTGAACTCATTGCCCTAGGTTTTTTCCCAAATCAGTAAATTCATCTTTAGTTATAATTGCCAGTTTATTCACTTTGTTTAATTTAATTATTAGTAGTTTATGAATCCCTCAATCTTTTTATCAAAATTAATTTAAGAATTTAGCATTTAAATTAGTTTAATTTCACGATTGTCCCTGTGGATCGATACCTAGGCTTGTCATTATTCTAAAAGAATTTGGTGTACTTTAGTGTTTAATTTTGGTGTGTGTAACGACCCATCAAATTTTGGCACTGTTGCTGGGGACTTCTGGTGAAGTTAATTAATGTATAGTTACATTCTTATTTTAATTTTTAGTTTAGGATTTTATGCTTTCGTGTTGCTAAGTGTGCAGAGTATTTGCAATTAGGGGTGCAACTCGGGCAGGTTCGGTCGGGTTGGGAGGTTATCCAAGCCTAGCCCAAGTTGTGCTGAGACTTGCCCAAACCCGTCCAAGCCCGAATTATAACCCGAGGTTGTCTGCCCAAGCCCGACTCGAGTTAAACCTGAGTTGCCCGAATTATAAATGAATTTCAAATTATTATTATTATTATTTATTTTTTATTTTTTTTGCGCAGCTACATTATTAAATTATTAAAATTTGACTCTATTTACAATTTTTTTTAAAGTTTTTTTTATAGAAAATCATTAATACCATCAAAACAACATAATTGATTTCAATTTGAAACCTTATTTACGTAACTAGTGGTGAACTCATTGCCCTAGGTTTTTTCCCAAATCAATAAATTCATCTTTAGTTATAATTGCTAGTTTATTCACTTTGTTTAATTTAATTATTATTAGTTTATGCATCCCTCAATCTTTTTACCAAAATTAATTTAAGAATTTAACATTTAAATTAGTTTAATTTCGCGATTGTCCCTGTGGATCGATACCTGGACTTGCCATTATTCTAAAAGAATTTGGTGTAGTTTAGTGTTTAATTTTGATGTGTGTAACGACCCATCAAATTTTGGCGCCGTTGCCGGAGACTTCTGACGAAATTAATTAATTTAAAGTTACATTCTTATTTGAATTTTTAGTTTAGAATTTTATACTTCCGTGTTGCTAAGTGTGTAGAGTATTTGCAGTTAGGGGTGCAACTCGGGCGGGTTCGGTCGGATTGGGAGGTTGTCCAAGCCTAGCCCAAGTTGTGCTGAGACTTGCCCAAACCCGCCCAAGCCCGACTCGAGTTAAACTTGAATTGCCCGAGTTGTCCAAATTGCCCAAATTGTAAATGAATTTCAGTTTTTTTTTTTTTGTAGCTACATTATTAAATTATTAAAATTTGACTCTATTTAAAAAAAATTTAATTTTTTTTTATAGAAAATCATTAATACCATCAAAACAACATAATTGATTTCAATTTGAAACCCTATTTACATAACTAGTAGTAAACTCATTGCCCTAGATTTTTTCCCAAATCAGTAAATTCATCTTTAGTTATAATTGCTAGTTTATTCATTTTGTTTAATTTAATTATTATTAGTTTATGAATCCCTCAATCTTTTTATTAAAATTAAATTAAGAATTTAACATTTAAATTAGTTTAATTTCACGATTGTCTCTGTGGATCGATACCTGAACTTGCCATTATTCTAAAAGAATTTGGTGTAGTTTAGTGTTTAATTTTGGTGTGTGTAACGACCCAGTAAATTTTGGCGCCGTTGCCAGGGACTTCTGGCGAAGTTAATTAATTAAAAGGTACATTCTTATTTTAATTTTTAGTTTAGGATTTTATGCTTTCGTGTTGCTAAGTGTGCAGAGTATTTGCAATTAGGGGTGCAACTCGGGCGGGTTCGGTCGGGTTAGGAGGTTGTCCAAGCCCAGCCCAAGTTGTGCTAAGACTTGCGTAAACCTGCCCAAGCCCGAATTGTAACTCGAGGTTGTCTACCCAAGCCCGACTCGAGTTAAACCTTAATTGCACGAGTTGCCCAAATTGTAAATGAATTTCAATTTTTGTTTTGTTTTGCAACTACATTATTAAATTATTAAAATTTGACTCTACTTACAATTTTTTTATAGAAAATCATTAATACCATCAAAACAAATAATTTATACAATGTAAGAGAGATGCTACTATAGTAATTCTTACAATTTATGAGTAAAAATAAAAAGAAAAAAAAGTAAGATTTTATGTTATTTGTATATATAATATATATTTAATATGGTTTAACAATAAAAATTACTTTAACATCATGTAATGGCTAATAATTTATATCTTTAATATTTTTATATATCTATATATGTATAATTCGAGTTTCGGGTTGTTTGACGTCTTTGCAAGCCCGCCCAAATTTAATTCAGGCTTCTGAATTTTTTCCCAAGCCCATACCAATTTTGAAAATATTTTTCCCAAACCCTAAAAAAAATCGGGTTGGGCTCGGGTTGCTCGGGTTGGGCCCGTCCAAGTTGCACCCTTATTTGCAATTGGAACTGTCACTGGAGTGCAAGCAGAGTGCAGCCAAGTTTTTAAACAAAAATACCGTAGCACCAAAGTGCTAAAAAAAACATAAGCAAAGCACCAAAGTGCTAAAAGAAAGACAAAGCTCAATTGGAGGTTGGAGACAACATCTATACGTCAAGAACCCGCAAGACGAGTAAAGCGTTTTCGTTAAATTGCTGTGAGTATTTCTCCCTTTGGTATTTTGCTTTCATACTTAGTGCACATAGTCGAAACTTAATGTGTGTGTATGAGTAGTGTATGCACGGGCGCCGTTCTTGTCGCCTTGAATTGTAGAGTTTGGACCTTGAACTAGAAAGGACTATTAGGAGACTTAGAGCCTCTGCCCGTGTTCCTAGGCTTGAATATTCATATCCATACTTTGAACCATTAGAGATGGAAATCCAAATGTCTCGAATGGGCCCAACCGGACCCTTAAGGATTATTTCACACCCACTACATATACATCACCATCATGCATCCAATTACCCGACACCACTACTGCTCATTATGAGATTAAGTCCAGCACCATACAAATGCTCCCATCATTCCATGGACTAGCTCATGATGATCCTTATAAACATTTGAATAAATTTCTGAAAATTTTCTCTACAGTGAGGATCCAGAATTTCACAAATGATGCCTTAATGTTGCGATTGTTTCTATTCTTATTAAAGGACAAAGCCAAGCACTGGCTGAACTCCTTACCTGCTAATTCAATCACAACTTAGGACCAATTACAGTAACGGTTCTTGGAGAAGTACTTTCCCATCAGTAAAACCAACCAACTTAGGCGAGCAATCACCAATTTTGCTCAAATTGATGGCGAACAATTTCATGAGACGTGGGAAAGACTTCGTGACCTTCTCCAACAGTGTCCCCACCACCAAGTGCCTAATTGGCAACTTGTGTAGACCTTTTACTATGGCTTAATTGAGCCTCACCGCCAAATGATAGATTCCTCTTGTGGTGGGACATTCATGTCCAAAAATGATGCCGAGGCATGGCAATTGTTTGAGAACCTAAGTGATAATTCCCTTCATCATGCCTCTGTAGCCTGGCAAGTTCGACAACTAGTAGTTAGAGCCCCGAAGAGAGTGGGCATTTATGAGGTCGGGCAAAACCTACAGTTAGTCCAACAAATAGAGGCATTGTCCCACAAAATGAACCAATTATTAGCTACGGGACATGCCCCTACACAGCAAGATCAGCCTCAATTTCACGAGGCATGTGTTATTTGTGCGAGCCCTACTCATGACTTGAGTGATTGCCCTTCGGCATCAGAATTACTGGAATTAGTCCAAGAGCATGTGAATGCGGCTCAAGGATTCTCCAACCTGGGTAATGACCCATACTCCAACACATACAATCCAGGATGGAGAAATCACCCAAATTTTTCATGGAGACCTCCTTCACAAGACACTTCTTACAACCCTCCACCACTAAGGCAGAAGTTTAATAATTTTGCCAACTAATCTTCCTACCGACCACCACCACCTTACCGACCCCCACAACCTTACTGGCAACCACAACCCCCGCCTGTTCCTCAGGCAAACTTTGCCTTTGAGACTCAGGCGTTAGAAGTTCTCTCAGAACTTAAGGGGTTAGCACTAGTAGTTCACTTCCACACTCACTCCATTGCCAAGGTAGAGGCCCAATTAGGTCAAACGGCTAACAACATGAATAGGAGAGAGAAGGGAAAATTACCGAGTCAGACCGTGGCCAACCCTAAGGGTCAATACGGGGTAGAGGGTTCGGGTGGGCATGGAAAACACCATGAGCAGGTGCAAGCTGTGATTACCTTGAGAAGTGGGAGGGAGTTAGAGCCTCGGCCAGTTGCGCCTGATGCAACTAGAGCTAAGAAGGGTGACCACGGTGGTACACTCAATGAGAGCAAGGGTGAAGGGGAAACACCTAAAAGGGATGACTTAGTCCCTAGCATTTCACATGAGCCTAAGGCACCATATGTGCCTAAGGTACCCTTTCCCTAATGCCTTGATACACCATTATTTTTCAATAAGAAGGCGGCATCCGTGGAAGCGATGATGGAGGTCTTTAAATAGGTAAAAATCAACCTCCCCCTGTTGGAGGCGATTAAGCAAGTACCCTCCTATGCTAAATTTCTGAAGGACCTTTGTACACAAAAGCGTAAATCTAGGGCACACGTATCCCAAAAGGTCATACTTATGGAGCAAGTAAACTCTATCTTGTTGAATGACACACCCCCTAAGCTTATAGACCAGGGTGCCCCAACCATTGCATGCATTATAGGGGACCATTTCATTGATAGGGCCTTATTAGATTTAGGGGCTAGTGTCAATTTGTTATCATACTCTATGTATGAATAATTTGGACTTGGCGAGTTGAAGCCCACTACTGTTACTCTTCAGTTGGCTGACCAATCCCTCAAAGTGTCACATGGCATGATTGAGGATGTGCTAGTGAAGGTCGATAGGTTTTACTTTCCTGTTGACTTTTTGGTTTTAGATATGGAACCGGTAGTCAGTTTTAGGAAACAAATCCCGGTGATCTTAGGTCGACCTTTCTTGGCTACGGCCAATGCATGCATAAATTGTCGTACCGGGGTTATGGAAGTTTCATTTGGGAACATGCAAGTGAAACTTAATGTTTTCCAAGCATCCCAACAACCCCATGAGAGAGAAAAGTGCTTATTTGTGGATGTTGTGGATAGCATTGTGGAGGAAGTTTTACCTTCCATTCTTGTAGAGGACCCTCTAGAGGCTTGTTTTGCTCATTTTGGGTTTGAGAATTTTGATATCGCCGGGTTGGTTGAGGAGGTGAACGCTTTACTTAATGCTTCTTCTACACCGGATTTTTCTCCGTGGAAAGCCCGGTTTGAGTCACTTTCTCTTCTGTTGAGAGAGCCTCCCATACCATCTTTGGTCACACCATCTACACTTGAGTTGAAGCCACTCCCGGCCACACTCAAGTATGCATTTTTAGGGTCCCAAGATACTTTACTAGTCATCATTGCATCTGACTTGACTGCAGAGCAGGAGAGTTAGTTAATGAGTGTTCTTGTGGCACATCGAAGTGCTATAAGGTGGTCGGTGGCTGATTTGAAAGGGATAGATCCCTCTGTATGCATGCATTATATACACCTAGAGGAGGACACCAAACCTTCTTGTGAAATGCAACGAAGGCTTATTCACAATATGAAAGAGGTGGTGAAAAAAGAGGTATTAAAATTGTTGGATGCGGGTATTATATACCCCATCTCGGATAGCAAGTGGGTGAGTCCCACACAAGTGGTGCCCAAGAAATCGGGCATCACTATTGTCGAGAATGAGAGTAGAGAGCTAGTCCCCACACGAACCACTACTGGGTGGCGAGTGTGTATTGATTATAGGAGACTGAATTCCACGACTAGGAAGGATCATTTTCCTTTACCTTTTATTGACCAGATCCTAGAGCGGTTAGCGGGGTAGGGTTTCTATTGTTTTCTTATGGCTACTCGGGGTATAATCAAGTCCCGGTGTACCCCGCTAACCAGGAAAAGACCACTTTCACTTGCCCTTTCGACGTTTTTACTTACAAGTGCAAGCCCTTTGGGCTATGTAATGCACTGGCGACTTTTCAACGGTGTATGATGGCCATTTTCTCCGACATGATGGATAAATTTTTAGAGGTTTTCATGGATGACTTCTCCGTGTTTGGGTCGTCTTTTAAGAAATGTCTACAGAACTTAACCAAAGTCCTTATTCGTTGTGTGGAGACAAACTTGATTTTGAGTTGGGAAAAGAGCCATTTTATGATTCGTGAGGGTATAGTGTTGGGACATATTGTGTCACCTCGAGGCATAGAGGTTGATAAAGCTAAGGTTGACCTTATTGCAAGCCTTCCTCTACCCAATTCTGTGCGTCAAATTAGGTCTTTCCTAGGGCATGCAGGTTTTTACCGTAGGTTCATCAAAGACTTTAGTAAAATATCACATCCTTTGTGTAGTTTACTTACTAAGGACGCGTCTTTTATCTTTGATGAAACATGCTTGAAGGCTTCTGAAACACTAAGAATGGCCCTTACCACCGCCCCAATCATGAAATCACCGGATTGGTCACTTCCTTTTGAAATCATGTATGATACCTCAAATTATGTTGTTGGGGCTGTGTTGGGTCAAAAGGTCAATAGGGCACCATATACTATATATTATGCTAGTCGTACTCTCTTGGATGCACAATTGAATTACACTACCACCGAGAAAGAGTTGCTAGCTGTGGTTTTTGCCTTAGATAAGTTCTGGTCCTATCTCCTAGGTTCCAAGATCATAGTCTTCACTGATCATGCCGCTTTATGGTATTTACTATCAAAGAAAGAGACCAAACCTAGGTTAATTAGATGGATTTTGTTGCTTCAGGAATTTGACCTAGAGATCCAAGATAAGAAAGGATCTGAGAATGTGGTGGCGGATCACCTCTCCTGAATCCTTGTTAAGTATCGTAGTGAGCCTCTTATTTTGCATGATTCGTTTCCAAACGAACAACTCCTTGTGGTGTCATAAGCGAGCCTCCCGTGGTTTGCACATATTGTGAATTACTTGGCCATTGGGCAAATTCCTCAAAATTGGTTTAAGCAAGACAAAAATCGATTCTTTTCATAGGCCAAGTATTATTTTTGGGAGGATCTGGAGTTGTTTAAATATTACTCCGATCAAGTGATCTGACGGTGTGTGCCGGAGAGTGAGGTGCATAGCATTCTTACATTTTGTCATTCTTCTACATGTGGCGGTCATTTTAGTGGGCATAAAATGGCTGTCAAGATTTTACAAAGCGGGTTTTATTGACCCATAATTTTTAAAGATGCCCATAAATTTTGTAGAACTTGTTTGCGCTGTCAGCAAATGGGTTCGATATCTCGGCGTGACATGATGCCAATGTCCCATATTCTTGTAGTAGAGATATTTGATGTTTGGGAGATTGATTTTATGGGACCTTTCCTGTCGTCATTCGGATTTGAGTATATTCTCTTGGCAGTAGATTATGTGTCTAAGTGAGTGGAGGCGATAGCTACCCGAACAAACGATCATAAAGTAGTAATCAAATTTTTGCATGAAGACATCTTTAGTCGTTTTGGGTTTCCTAGAGCCATAATAAGTGATCAGGGTACACATTTTTGTAACCGGTTCTTTGAGTCGGTAGTTAAGAAATACTCTATCACTCATAAAGTTGGCACTCCATACCACCCTCAAACTAGTGGCCAAGTGAAAGTCTCAAATAGGGAGGTAAAACACATAATAGAGAAAACGGTGAGGCCAGATAGGAAAGATTGGTCACAACATTTAACTGATGCATTATGGGCCTATCGCACTGCTTATAAGACATGCATTGGGATGCCATCATAGAGGGTGGTGTTTGGTAAAGCTTGCCATCTCTCGATTGAACTTGAGCACCGAGCATTGTGGGCCATAAAGAAGTTTAACTTTGATATGGCCGCGATTGAGCTCAACCGGAAATTACAACTCAATGAGTTGGAGAAAATTCAGAATGATGCATATGAGAGTTCGAGAATTTTTAAAGCTCAGACTAAGGAATTCCATGACAAGCACATTAATAAAAAATCCTTTGAACCCGGCCAACTCAAAATTGAGACTTTTTCCGAGTAAGCTTAGATCAAGATGGGATGGTCCCTTTGTGGTTGTAGAGGCATTTATTCATGGCACCGTTGAGGTACAAGATCCAAAGAATGGCCACACTTTCAAAGTGAATGGCCAAAGACTAAAGCCATATATAGAGGGGATTGGGAATGGGGATATGATTGAGTCCATTGCTTTGATGGACCCTTTCTACTATGATTGAGAGATTGATGTCTTGTTCTCTTTTCTTTCCCTTCTATTCTATTTTATTTTTCTTTATTCTTGCTGTGCTTTATTTGCGTCTAGGAGACTTTAAATCCTCTAAAGGTGTAATTCATTTGGTGTTAGTTGTGCCCGAACGGCATCCGACGGTCTGGTATAGCCACCTAACTGTGTTTATAGTGAGTTTTTAAGAGACCAACTTAGAGGGTGGAAACTAGAGTTTGAATGGCAAAGCCTAGAACGCAAAGGTTTGGAATTTCCGAGACTAAAGTCTGGTTTGAATACCCAGGGGTGTGGAGATTACTTCAAAATCACCCCGGCTTGAACTCTGTATGGCAAGCCCATAGGTCAAGTTAGCTTTAGGCGACTCGATTCTGGATACCGAATCAACCTAGTCTATCACCCTGTTGGAGAATAAGGAAAGTTACAAACACAGTTAGGGAGAAAAGTATTACCCGTGGTTTTCGCGTGAAGATTATACCATTGTTGCGCATTTTGATATTTTCGATGTTCTATTTTTATTTATTTATTTATTTTATTTCAGTTGTCTATTGAAGGTATAAATGGTTTAATTTTTTTTTAATTTTTCTTTGTATTGTGATTGGGTTTTTATTTACAATATCAAAAAAAAAAAATTGGGTTATACTCGGGTTAAAAAAAAACAAATGCTACAGACCGCACGTGCGGTCCACATGGGTGCACGAGCGGCCCAACCTAAAAGTGTTCTGTTTTCACGCCGCCGGAGCGACCCACTTTCGCCGCAGGAGCAGCCTAAATTTAGCGCTCGTGCGGCCCCATTAGGCGCACGAGCGGCCAAGTTCAAAAAAAAAAAAAAAAACCCGCACGAGCGGAAGGTCTAGACGCTCAAGCAACCAAAGACCAAAAGTCTACTACTTTCACGTCGCAGAAGCGGGCCATTTTCGCTGCATAAGCCGCCCAAAAATAATCGCTCGTGCGGCCCCATTATTTAAATAATAATAATAATTGTGCCATTTTATTTTATTTATTTCTATTTTCTTATTTTATAGTTAATAAATAAATAAATAATTTTTTTTATGTAGTTTCATTTTATTTTTTTTGTATTTGTTTTTATCTTTATTTTCTAAAATAAATAATAATATAATAAAATAAAAATAAAAATAAATAAATAAAAAAACTTGCAGATTTTATTTTATTTTATGTATTTATTTACTTATTCCAAAAAAAAATCATGTATATATATTTGTTCTTTCTTTATTTTATTTTATTTATTTTATTTTAAAAAAATTAAACCAAACCCTAACACCTTTTTGACCGTCACTTTCCAACTCTCTCTCTCTCTACCTCTCATCATCTTCTTTGTTTTCTCTCTTTCTCTCTCTCTACCCTACCAACTCACACACCCACACACTCTATCCACACCACCATCACCAACTTCTTCTTCCGCCTTCCTCACCACATCTCCGTTCGTCGAATCTCTGGCGACTACCATTTTTTCAAGGTAATTTTTTTTTTCTCTTTTGTTTAGATTTGTGGGTTTAGGAGTAGATAAGTAAAGTTTTGTTTTTACTTTTGTTCAAATCATGATCTATGGTTCATCTTAAAATAGAATAAAAAATCTGGGCGCGCAACAAACAAATCCACCGCACGTGCGGTCAAAAAAAAAAAATCAGAAATAAAGGTAGTACTAATAATAATAATTTAGTTTATTTTTATTTACTGTAGTTGTTTAGTTTAAATTGTTTAGTTAGTGATTCTTGTTAGTTTAATTGAGTAGTGGATTGTTTTTGTTTTTATTTTTGTTTAATTGTTTAGTTAGTGATGTAGTTTTATTTTTATTTAGTGATTTAATTGTAATTTAAATGATTAGTTTTTATTTTTATTTTCTTAATTTTTATTTTATTTTCTTCTACTAACTTAAATTATTTTATTTTATTTTCTTATTATTTATTCATTGTAGTTCATATGTGTGTTTGTAAATTTTGTCTCATGCTAACTTAGTGTAAGTTAATTTTCTGTAGTTAATTTAATAACATACTAAAAATAAATAAATAAATAATTTAAAAAAAACTTTTCGGTGGTGTGATGACAATGAGGTTTTGAGTAATTTGTGCATATATACCGTATTTGATGAGTGCTGATATAATGGTTCTACATTTTTGGTTATGTTTGTTGAATTATTTTGTGCAAATATGTCTTCATCATCCCGCCGAGCACCCAAACGGCCTCGCAATGCCAACATTGCGTTTAGGGATGTACCAACCGACGCTTGGGCCACCAAACCGATTTTCTATGATACATCCTTTGATATGGAATACTTCCAACACCGTCAATCCACTGCGTGGAGTATCCGGCAACTTGAATACCGGGGCCGCTTGGGCGTCTGCACCATCACTGAACCGGCATATCCTCGCATTGTGCGAGTATTTTATCAAAATATGTACACTAGTGACGAGGCCCCGGAAGCACTTTTGTCCCTTGTTGACAGGGTGGAGTTAGCCGTCACACGAGCTTCCATTGCCGACACTATCAATGCATAACAATTGCCGGTATTCACTCGGGAACTTACCATCTCGGCATTGGTAACTAAATTTTAAGCGGGGCGACAGGATGATGACAATCGTACTAGCATCCGGCAGGCTAACTTACCACGTCACCTTCTCTTCCTCGATGTGGTACTGAAAAAAAATGTTATCCCTCTTGGCCACAAGGAAGAGCGGCGATGGGACTTCCTCCGTGCCTTTTACCAGTTTGACTTCGGGTTTTGGGTTGACATCCCTGCTTTGATCTACAACTAGATGCACTGAATCCTTAATGAAGTCAAAGTGCGCAACACCTGGGGCAGTTCTACATGGGCCCTCCCTTTCACTAACTTCATCACTGCGCTCATCAAAGCCCAAGGGACATACCCACTCGACTCCAATGAGGTTCAGCTTCCGCCATCCACACTTTATAGAAAAATCCACTGGCGCCAAACCACTGCTCGCCTGTCGCCTCCACTACTCCTCCCCAATTCCCCGGCCAATCCTAATGATGCCCCGGTAGAGCTCGCCGCTGCACCAGCGCCAGCGCCAGCACCATTCCGTATGACGAGGGCATAATATTAGGCTCTTTTGGATAATCAAGCCACTATTCAGCAATCAGCGGTTGATCTCCGGGCCGACTATCAGGCCTATCGGGATGACTCATAGGCAGCATTTGATGGGTATCAGCAGTCAGTTGTATCTCTGCAAACTAACTTCTATGCATACCGGGACTTGAGCGAGCAGCGATTTGATCAGCTTGGCACTAGGGTTCATAATGAGGCGTTCGAAACTCGGACACTGATGCATGCCCTATTTAAGCAGTATTTCCCACCACCGCCGGATCCACATCAGTGATATTTGTATATTTTCTTTATTTATTTTTGTTTTGTTTTATTTTATTTTTCTTTTCCTTTTATATTGTATAGTTCAAAAAAAAAAGTGTGTGTGTTTAGGTGTCCTCACCTCGTTGGATATGCCCCCGTGCTGTCTGGTAAGATCCTCTCTCTCATTTTACTATCTCATGTACAATTGCTTACATTGAGGACAATGTTGTATTCAAGTTGGGGGGTAAGGGTATTTATAATAATCATTCATGTTTGTACTTGCTACACTTGATTGCACCACTTCACTTAATGTTCACTTTGTGCCAGTATGGTAATGATATGAGCATATGTTAATTAGAAAACATAGTGGGCTTGTATGAAAAGAGTTTATTGGGTAAATACTCAGATGTGATGTTTGCACTAGGATAATTGTTTGTGTTTGTGGTATTAGTACACGTGTCATGAGTATGCCTTAATTCACATCAACACACTATTATAGCGGTGACCTCTTTGTTATAATCCTTGGTGTACATCATTGATAATGGTTAGGGTTGTAGAAAAGAACAAATGAGTAGCCACGATTCTTAAAAAAAAAAAAAAAAACTTGACTTTGTTGGGTTCATAGCATTTTTAACTCGAGTTATTAAGCCCGTAGGGGTGTTTCTACACCTAGTGCCCTAAAACCGTCTGGTTTGGGAGTCATTGGCCTAATACTTGCTGCATGGATTAATTAGAAATCTTAAGGGACTTAGACATTGCACAGTACATCATTGATAATGGCTAGGGTTACAGAAAAGAACAAATGAGTAGCCAAGATTCTTAAAAAAAAAAAAAAAAAACACTTGACTTGTTTGGGTTCGTAGCCTTTTTAACTCGAGTTGTTAAGCCTGTAGGGGTGTCTCTACACCTAGTGTCCTAAAACTGTTTGGTTTGGGAGTCATTGGCTCAATACTTGCTACATGGGTTAATTAGAAAGTTTAAGGGACTTAGACATTGCACAGTTAAGGAAAAATAAGGAGAATGACTTGTTCGGATTCGTAGCCTTTTCAACTTGAGTTATTAAGCCCGTTGGGGTGTCTTCACACCTAGTGCCCTAAAACCGTCTAGTTTGGGAGTCATTGGCCCAATGCTTGTTACATGGGTTGATTAGAAAGCTTAATGGATCAGGACATTGCACAGTCATAAAAAAAATTAAAATTAAAATTAAAATAAAATAAAAAAATTAAAATAAAAAATTTGAGAATCTTGGCTGCAACAGTTTAGTTCTTCTATATATGTTGGGTGCTATTATGAGTTACACTGGGTTATTATAGTGAACAGTTAACTAGTATGGAGATTGCACTTCACACTGAGGATACTGATGATGTGTCTACTAGCATGCACAAGTACAGGGGACTTTACTTTTGTATTAACTTAATTGTAGTTTTGACTCAATAGATTCCTTCATGCTTGTCCACTATGCCTTCAATGACTCATCATGTCTTAATATCGCACTGTAGTGGCACATAAGTTGATTGTTAGGTGGAGTAGTATGGTTAATTGTTGTTGAGCGGATATGAATATGTTGATGTTTGTGGGTATCATTTCTGAAAACCCTCATGAGACTATACTCATCCACTGGGGGTAACCTTATGGTTTAAAGGCTTGTTGCATATGCTAAATGCAATCGTGATCCCTACGAAAGTAGCTTAGAGTTATTTTACTTTTCTTATTTATTTTGTTTTGCTTGAGGACTAGCAAAATATAAGTTGGGAGATGTGATGTAGGCTGAAAAGTACCACATTGAGGCCACTGAAGTTATATTTTTAGTCTTTCAATATTGTTTATTTAGTGGAGTTGATGTGTTTTGTGCACTTGTATAGATTTGGCAGGTAACACGCAAATTCAATCAAAAAGTGCGCGAAAGCAGATTCTCCAAGCGAGAAGTGAAAAATTCAAGCCAACTAGACCATCGCATGTACGGCCCACCTCCGCTCGAGCGGCCCACCTAGGGACGCGTACGTGAAATTTTTAGTCTATTCTGCTGAGAATAAAAGGAAGAAAATTAGGCTAACCTAGGGTTCAAAATTTATTCTGGAGGAAAGGGAGACTAGGGTTTTAAAAGAAGTGATTTCTTCTCAAGCTTAAAGGAGACTTCCATGGGGGCTTCTTCTTCATCCTCTTCCTCTTCCCACTCCTCCATGAGTGGCTAGGTCATTCTTTTCTAGGGTTTTGATGAAACCCTAGCTATGTAATTAGGTTTTCTTTTTTATTAACCTTTAATTATGTAAAGCTTTGAACAATTGTATGGTGTTTTAGAAGTTTCATATATATATTTTCCATTATTTCTTCAAGTATTCAACTTTTTGTGATTATTGAATGTTTTCCATACAATAGTTTTCTATTCTTTCACATTCAAGGTATGAGACGAATCATACTACGAGGGGCGAGTCGTGTCGCTACCCTAGTTTAGAGTGAACGATTCGTACTGCTTGAGATGGTTCGTGTCCGTACATTGAAGGTGATGATTTTCTTGTTAAATGCTTTGAATTTGTAGTTGCGAAGCATTATTCCGTTCGAATCGTAACATAGTTAATTTCAATTTAAAACCCTATTTACGTAACTAGTGGTGAACTCATTGCCCTAGGTTTTTCCCCAAATCAGTAAATTCATTTTTAGTTATAATTGCTAGTTTATTCACTTTGTTTAATTTAATTATTATTAGTTTATGAATCCCTCAATCTTTTTATCAAAATTAATTTAAGAATTTAGCATTTAAATTAGTTTAATTTCACGATTGTCCATGTGGATCGATACCTGGACTTGCCATTATTCTAAAAGAATTTGGTGTAGTTTAGTATTTAATTTTGGTGTGTGTAACGACTCATCAATTTTTGTTACCAAAAGTATTATTATTTTATCTTTAGCACAACATTGGACATTTAATGATGAATTATTAACCTTTTGGACCAAAAGTTTTGTCTAAAAAAGTGAAACCTTTTATTTTATCCCTAAAAGTTCATTTATTAGCGATATTTTCAAAATTACCCTCGCGACAACTGAAATTAGTCCTTAAATATTTTTTGAAATAAAATTTATACTTTTAGAGACAAAAAAAAACGTAGGATGTGTTTGGTTTGTATTTTGAGATAAATTTTAAAAAAATAAAATTTGGGGAGAGAGTTTAGAATTTTTTTTTTTAGTTTGTTTGGTTGTATATTTTGAAAATAGTTTTGAAGTTTGAGAATTTGGGATGATTTGATATTTTGTTGTAATTGAATAGATGTATGTATGTGAGAGAAAAAGTGGTTGAGAAGGAGAGAGGAGAGAGAAAAAGTGATTGATTGATATGTAATAACGAGAAATAATTTTGAAAATTTTTTGAAAAAATTTATAACCAAACATGTTTTTGGAAATTTTCTTCCAAAAACATGTTTCAAAACACAAACCAAACACACCCGTAGTCTCTAAAATGGGTTTGGGGCAACCAGTAGGGCTTTTTTTGGGTCTCATTTCGACGATCTGAACTGTTCACTTTTTAGAAGATATCGAGTAAAATATACCTAAAAAAATTCAAGTTAATCAAATATTGATATCCCCTTCATCAAGACATTTATATCTAAAAAATTCAATGATAAATTTAATTTTCAATATAAATCTAAATACAAACATGACTTGAAGAAAGGGATACCAATATCCAATTAACTTGAATTTTTGTATGCACGTTTTATGTGATGTCTACTAAAAAAGTGAACGGTTCTGATCGTCAGAATGAAGCCTGAAAAAGGTGGTTGTTGCGTACAATAGTGGTTGTTGCGTACCATACGCAGCAGCCTCCCCAAATTGCTCTAAAACTCGTATACGTTGTAGTGACTAACAGTTTTTGAAATCATACATTTATATGAGTCTCGCGTATATAGTGATAGTTATTGGTCTTATACGATAGATGGTTTCAAATGCTGTTAGTGCAATATTATATCACTAATTACATTAAATAATTTTTTCTATTAAGGGGTTCTAGCTAGTTTTTAGTAGTAATGCCCTAGTGTTCCAAGTATTTGCCTTGCCCTTTTTGATATTTTGCAATGAGAACAAAACTAAGGTAAATTTAATGATTAAATTTTTTTAGCTGTATAAAAATTCACTACACCTTTATAAAAAAATAAAAAAAAAATTAATTGGATGATGATGCTTTGTTGAGTTGCGCACAAAGTAATAAAAAGTCAGTTTTTTAAATAAAATAAAAAAAATCCCTTGACTCATATTCTTATAGAGTTTTGTTGAATGAGGTAAATAGATGGTCAAACATGGATATATAAATCCTAAGCAAGTACGCTTTATGTATCTATTATGAGAGGGTAATTTATGTTTGAACATGGGCCGAGCTAGGACCAGATAGGAAATGGACCGAGCTATGGGCTGAGGTAATGGCTTGCATAGCCCGGTCCTTGATCCCGTCTGTTTGGCCAAGGCTGTGTGCCAGTAGCTTGGTCTTGGTGCTCTGAGCCAAGATATAGGTGGAAGAGAACCAAGCTGGATAACAGGACAAAGCAGAACCGAGCTAAGTGAGCGCGGTTAAATCTGTTGTAAGGCGTGGCAGGGTTAGCTCGGTTGTTTAGCTACCAGACCGTGGTAGGCCATCTCACTTGGTTAAGCAGTGAGGAGGGTGTAAAAAGATAAGCATTATCTTTTTGATTCCTAGGAGGACTCTACTAAAGAGAGTTGAAGTCCTACTAGGATTGTGCCAGGCGGAAACTATAAAAGCTCATAGCAGAACCTATGGACAGGTATCACAATTTTTACTCTCTAAAACACAAAGCTTTTGATCAAGTTTTCCTCTTTACTGGAAACCAATAGCGCACAATGAAGATTTGTTGCAATCTGCTATTGATGGGCAAACCCCGAAGGAGGGAGAGAGGCGTGAAGGTTTACCTTCTAGCCCACCCATGGCAGAATTAGAACCCCAACGACGGAACTCCCGGTGGGACACACGGGAGAGACGGGGAACCAGTCCCCGCCACTCTCAAAGTCCTGAAAGGCAGAGGCAGAGGTTGGATCCTCAAGTTCTGGAAGATCGCGTGAGGGAGCAAGACGAATTAATAAGGAGGATGGCGGCTGACATAGAGACTATGACGCGCCAGATAAAGGAAAAAGGGGTGGCGACGGAAGAGGGGCACAAAGGCAACACACTCTCTTACCACTCGAAAGATCGTGACAAACAAGTCACACCATCACAAGCAGAAAGTAGGAGCCTTAGAACAGGCGACACTCAATCAAGGACTACCAAGATTCATTACTCCAGGTCTGAGAGAATGAGGACTGAAAGGTCGTATACTGAAGGAAGCAGCTATCGGCCCTCGCATATGCACCAAACGACATCCAGGCACACGGAGTTGCCTAGGTCAGCAGACCTGTGAACAGTACTAGAGGAGAGGGCCCGATGGAAGAAGGACACTAGGGCTCACGACCCTCGTAGGGTTTTAGCCCTATAATGATTGGCTCCTAGGACATATGGTAGCGTCGAGGTAGGGACGCCAATGCCGCGCCTTGCGTACGAACCAGCGGATAAAGTAATAGCAAGGTTACAGAGCTCGCCGTTCGTTCTGGTAATTGAGAACGCACCACTACCCTCAGGTTTCCATCAGCCCAAATTCACCACTTATAAGGGGAAGTCAGACCCTTACATGCACTTAAGCCACTTTCGCCAGGTTATGGCGGTATACCAGCGAAACGAGGCTTTAATGTGTATCATGTTTCCTTCCAGCCTTGGCGACCTAGGCCTAACATGGTTCGAAAGGCTGCCAGAAGGCAGCATAGCCTCATGGGCGCAATTGACAGAAGAGTTTGTGACTAGATTCAGAACGAATACCAAGACACTAGTGGAGATAGACCAGCTACTCTCCATTAACATGGGCGAGAAGAAAACATTGAGGTCTTACAACAGTCGATATTGGGAGACTTTCAACCAAATTGGGGATTGCCCTACAAACCTCGCCATCGCACAGTACAAACGAGGTTTACCGGTCGGTAACAAGTTGAGGGATTCAATGACAATGATGTCGCCCCTCACAATGGAGTCCCTAACGGAGAGAGTGCATCAACGTATCCAGATAGAAAAAGATAGCGCCCGCGCCAAAGCAAAATCTAGCACAACAGCGATGCCAGATAAAAAGACTACAGCAAAAGTCAACACAGTAGAACAACCAAGCAAGAATGGGCGAGGTAGATGAGCCAACAGAGAGGACCCTCAAACAAGGAAGTTGAGAGTCCGTACTGCCATTGCCATGGTATTCAGCAAACCTATCTATCAGATTCTTAGTGAGAAACGCGATGAACCCTTCGTTCGGTGGCCAGCCAAGTTAGGAGAAGCGTAAAAAGGTTACAATGAAAGGTACCGTTGCACCTTCCATGATGAAAAGGGGCACCGAACTGAAAATTGCACACCATTGAGGCAACATCTGGAGGAGTTGGTGGCTGTCGATCACCTGGACCAGTACATAGAAGGGGGAACATAGCCAGCCCCCCAGGACCACAGCAGGCTGAGCAGGATGCCGATCGACGGCCTACCTCAAGGCATAATCAATGTTATACATGGGATAGTCGAACCTGAGCGAGTATGTGAGCTTAGAGGGATGTTAAAAAAGGCTGAACACTTGAGGGAGGTGCTAAGTGCACAACCCACCGCAAGAGGGAGAAAACGGAGGCAATGAACGTCATCTCCTTCTCTGATAGGGATCTAACATGGCTACATTGTCCTCACAATGATGCACTAGTGGTCACTTTGCATGTCAAGAATTTCGACATCAAACGAATCCTGATTGACCAAGGAAGCTCATGCGAGATAATGTATTACGAGACCTTCAAGCAGCTAAAATTGGAGGACAAAGACTTGGCGCCCGCGACATCTTCCCTAGTCAGTTTCAACTCGATGCCAGAATGGCCAGTGGGCAAGATCATTTTACCAGTCAAGGCAGGAACAATGACAAAACATTGTGGAGTTTTGGGTATTGAAGGTCCCTTCCAGTTACAACATAATCTTGGGAAGAGCATGGTTGCACGCCATGCGGTCGGTGGCATCAACCTACCATCAGGCATTATGGTTCCTCAACAAAATCGGAGTGATTGAAGAAGTCTTAGTAGACCAAATCATACGAAATAGTGTTTCGTCACGGTAAATGGAAGCTGTGCTACAAAAGGGTTTGTACAGATGGTGGAGGAGCCAGAAAGCAACGAACTGTTTGCAGATGTCGGCAAAGCAGCAGAACACAAGGCAGTGTAAGACTTGTTTGAGGTAAGGATAGATGAAAAGAACCCAGAAAAGTTCTTTTTGCTCTGTTCGTCTTTGTCCAGCATTGAAAGAATAGAGGTCATGGAATTCTTGACCTCTAACATCGAAGTGTTTGCCTGGACACCATACGACATGCCTGGCATTGACTCAAATTTCATCTGCTATCAACTTAATGTCCACCCAACTGCCAGACCAGTTATTCAGCAGACTCGCCCATTGGCACTCCACCACGCGGAGATAGTGGCAGAAGAAGTAGAAAACTTGCTAGAGGCAAGAGCCATCAAAGAAATGCACTATCCCAGGTGGATCTCCAACACTGTAGTAGTGTCAAAGAAGAACAACAAATGGCGCGTTTCCGTGGACTACAAAACAGTCAACAAGGCATGCCCAAAAGATAGTTTCCCCTACCACGGATAGACTATAGACACGCCCGTGGGCCCCACGCTACAGTTCGGACTCAAATTGTCACGGTTCTTAATCTGAACCATAGAGTCCAAATCCGGCAAATCGTTTTGAGAAAACAGATTTTTAGAAAAGAAGTGCCAAACATGGACTGCTTTGCCAGATACAGAGTCGCCACCTAAATATTTTATTTTTGGGAAAATTTAGGAAACCCTGACTCGTTTGCCTAAGGCCACGTGTCCGTCTGGGGAAGGTCAGCTATGAGCACCCCCGCTCGCCCGATCAAAGAACGGCCTCTACTAACCATGATATCTTGTTTTGAAAACATTATGCATTCTTAAACCGGTTATTAGCCTAGATTTACTACGTGATGCACACAGCAAACAAGTATAGACTGAGTCACCTAAATTGGAACAAAACATTTCATGTTTGTTTGTTTGAAGATGGTTTGATGGTGCTACCCGCAAGTAGGCTAAGACATGAATTTTTCCACGCGCAAGTGGGCTTAGAAAATATGGTTTCGCCACTCTCAAGTGTGCTTAAAACTCGCATTCAATGCATTGTTCTAATTTAAGTAACCCAACCTTCACCCACAGGTATTCAGGCAGTTATAACACGTAAGCACCTAGCCTCATGGTAAGCATGTTATCATGGCAACACTCACACTCATGCAAGGATGCTAAAACATAAATGCTTACCGAGTACTCCAAGCCAAAACAGAAACTAGTTACTAATCACATTCATGACCCTAGTTCATGTTAAGATGGCTAATGCAGCACATGCAAGATGCAACTACGATAGGCTCGGCTATTCTAAAATGGCATATGATGATGCTACAACTAACATGTATTTAACTTGGAATTGAAATACAATGCAGTTAGTATAATGCGCCGAGCTCGGTGCATGCTAGACAAATGTATGGATGCACGCATGCACGGCATAAGGTATGCTAATTTTAAATATGCCCTAATACTAACCATTGAAAGCAGGTAAGTAAAAAGGAGAAAGAAGTGGGGGTTGGAAGACATGCACACACTCACACACACTTATTACACCATTGCCCTCGTTCGGAGGGTCCGAATAAATATTACACAACTAAATGAATACTGCTAAATTAATTATTATAGAACTTCTAATTAATTGACAAATTAAATGCATAAGGAAGGTGGCCACAACCCTGCCTCAGAATGCGTGGATGATGCATGTTCGGTCCGTCTTGCCCGGAAACCCGTACCATGCCACTGTTGCCTCTGTTTACGCTGCCCTGCTCCTCTGAGGACTGTAAAAATCCTAGGGATACCTCTGGATTGCTCCCTAATCCTTGTGAGATGCCACCGGCCAAGGCACAAAATCACCGGCCATTGATAAATGGCCATCGACCATTTGTTGAGCCATCGGCTAATTATATTTGGTCGGTCGGCACAATAGGTAGTCGGTCGGCCAAATGTTCCTGCACAAATCTGTTTTGACAGCAGCAGAGGACAGACAGTGTATGACATGGGATTTTCAAGAAAATGTGTACATGGCCACACTCCCTATCATGCAATGGACTCGAGGGAGCATGGCCCTTGGTGCTCGAGCCACCAATCACGCATTCCGATGCATGATGGCCAAAGGCACCAAGTTTGCAAATCAATGTGAATGCATGCGACGAAACAAATGAATGCTAATGCCCTATCATGTTGAGATCAAGGGCATCGGCGATCGAGGATCGAGGCACGTTGCGTCACTTTGAGTACAAATGCACCTCATTCCTCAAGTTTGGTTTGACACCCCAAACCAAACAAGATGCAATGCGCGTATGCCATATACAATGTAAAGTGATGCAACTCATGCAATGCAATATGGGCATGCTAAGCTAATGCAACATGACAATACCTAATCATGCAAGCTAAACCAATGCAATATGAACACGTCAAGCATACAACAAGACCATGTAATACAACTAGTGAAACAACATGCAAACATGCAAACATGATACAATGTAAGCATGCAACCAATGCAATGCAACATGTCAAACATGCCAAGTGTATAAAGATGGGCTTATACCAAAATGAGAAGCCCTCAGCCCATCCCAAAACAGTGGCCAAAAAATGATGCACAAGGGCACAAATGATGCATGCAAGCATGCACACATCAAGGTCCATCACCTAAGCATGGAAGGGGACAACTCTAAGCATACTTAAAAGCGATATATATGGGTATTAAACACTCATGTTAAACTCTGAAAAGCATGCGAAGAATGATTTCAAAACATGCTAGGGAATGGGTGCGAAAATAGAAGGCATTCAAAGCCACAAAAGATAGCATTGCTCAACACCTATCCCAAACAAACATGGCATGAATTTTTCAATACAAAACAGAGTTTTAGCCTGCAAAAAGGGCCCTCAAAACCCACTGATATGGCAGCCTAAATGTCTAAGCACATAGGCATGCACAATGACACATTTCTAAGCACAAAAGAATAACTCTCCAAGGCATGAAAGGGATAATAAATGCAAACATACAAGCATGGATTAGGGACTGAAATGGCATAAGAAATGACTTCAAGTCATTGAAACAACCCAACTAAAGCATGCTAATGACTCACACACTCAAGGCTCACAAGCATGCTAAGACATGGCTAAGAACTTCACAAAGTTAGGCCAAAACATGAGAGCATGGTAGGCTAAATGCATGATGCACTTCTAGGCAAAATAGGGGAATACAAGGCAAGCATATTATGCACGCAAAGGGGCATAAATCCGACCAAAAACAGAGATGTAATATGACCCAATAACATCCAAAAACCTCTGAAATGAAGCCAAAAGCAACTAAGCATACATGCTACCCTTATGAGCCAAAAATGCAAACAAAAGAAAGACAAAGGGAGAGGGGTGTCCCTCCCCTATGCAAGACCTCAAAACCCCTTCTTCACCACTGAAACTCCTTTGGATTGGAGGTCGACCCCCAACACCAAAATGACCTTAATGAAGTATCTTAAGCATGCAAATACAAGTTTTTTTTTTAGTTATACACAAAGCTTAAATCAGTATGCAAGATAGTTTAAAAGCTAGTGCAAGATTGGAGAAAATAAAGTAAAAGTGTTACCCTTGAAGAACACTCCAAGAATAGCAAGTGCAGCCACCTTCTTCTGATCAAAACCAGCCCAAAACCTCAAGAACAAACCCTCAACACCTCCAAAGTCGAAGTATGGTGTAATATTATGTGTTCTAGTGCAAAACTAAGAACAAACTACACTTTTAGGCCCTTAAACACACACAAATGAAGAGAGAGAGGGAGATATAGAGAGAAAGGGTGATATATATCAGAGATATATGTAATTAGGTCTGGTTTTGCTGAACCATCTCAAAGGAGGAGGAGGGTCTCCTTATATAGACAAGGCAATGGTGCTAAGCTTCTAAGAGAAGCTAAATGAAAGGGTCAAGGGGGTCAAGCTTCCAAGGGAAGCTAACCCAAGGGTCCAAGCTTCTTAAGGAAGCTAAGACAAAGGTCCAAGCTTCCTCAAGAAGCTTGACCAAAGAGTGCAAGCTTCTCCAAGAAGCTTGGATCAAAAAGGGTGAAAATGGTGCAAAACAGCCACACATGTGTATGGGGGAAGGGTCAGTGCACCCCAGCTGGCACAGCTGGTATGCATTATGCCTAAAAAAGGCAAAAAAATGGTACCGACCAGAAAAGGAGGCCATCGGCCAAATAAATGGTCGGCCGACTACACAAAGTGCTAATCGGCCATCACCAATGGCTGGTGGCAAGAAGACATGGCCGGTGGTCTCAAGCCATGGCCGGTGAGGTGTGGAGATGGCCAACAAGCCATTCCCTACCCTCCAAAGCAAAAACACAAGTGTTTGGTGCAAAACCAAACACAACACAGTCGAGTCGAGAGATCCTAAGGCAAGGCGCGTAGCCGAGACCTTCGGGAACTCAAGACGAACACGAACATGAATGATCACCGAGTGTTCAAATGGTGACGTCCAAGTCTTGAGGACGGTCAAAAATAGGGTGTCTACATAGACCAACTGGTGGACCTACTAGCAGGGCATAATCGACTTAGCTTCCTAGATGCGTATCGAGGTTATCATCAGATGGCTATGTACGAACCGGACCAGGAGGTCACATCATTTACAACACCCAAAGGACTATGCTGTTACAAAGTCATGCCCTTTGGCCTGAAAAACGCAGGGGCTACATTCCAACGAATGGTCACTGAAATGTTTGAACCATTGTTAGGCAAAACAATTGAGGCTTACATAGATGACATGGTGGTCAAAAGCAAAGATGAGAAGGACTATCTCAAGGACCTAGATGAAATGTTTCAAATTTTGAAGTCCCCCAAGTTGCGTCTAAACGTATCAAAGTGAGCATTCGGCGTAGGGTCAGGTAAATTCCTGGGCTTTCTAGTGACCAACCGTGGTATAGAAGCTGATCTCTCTCAGATCAAGGCCATCCAAGATCTTGAGAGGCCCAGCACAGTCAAACAAGTATAACATCTCACTGGCCTAGCAATCGCGATTAACCAGTTCATAAGTCGGTCATTAGACAAATGTCGACCATTCTTCCAGGCATTGAAGAGCAAATTTGAATGGGATGATAAGTGTGACCGCACCCTAGAAAGCCTAAAAGACTACATGACCTCTCCTCTGTTATTAGTAACCCCGGTAGTAGGAGAAGAGCTCTTTTTGTACTTAGCAGTTTCATAGTATGCAGTAAGCGTAGTGTTGGTCAGAGCGGAAGGAATCCAACACCTGCCTATCTTTTATGTTAGCAAAACCTTGTGGGCGCTGAAACAAGGTACCTACCATTGGAAAAGCTGGCCTTAGCTTTAATGATGGCCTCAAGAAAGTTGTCACATTATTTCCATGCCCACACCGTGATCGTCCTAACGGCTTTTCCCTTAAAGGCCTTGTTTGAAAGGGCGGATTTTTCTGGACGAATCTTGAAATGGGCAGTGGAGTTGGGGCAATTCGATATCAAGTTTCAACCCAGAACCGCAATAAAAGCCCAAGCTTTAGCAGACTTTGTGGCTGAGTTCACACCAGGAAGTCATCATGTTTGCCCGATCGATTTGACCACCGCAACCGAAGTGAGGGGAAAAATGCCGCGGGAACTGCGCAGCCCCCAATACAAGATGCCTAGCTACATGGCAAGCCATACAGGTTTGAGGATCGGAATGAAGGAATGGACCATGCTATTTCCAGCAGGGACTCATCAAACAGTAAAGACTTGAGGTAGTAAGACAATGAAGATCAAACCCTAACAGCAGACATCGACCTGGAAGAAACCATCAGTAACACCCATGATCCCAAGACATCATCTGATCCCTCTACTTGCTGGAAGCTATTCATCGAAGAGATGTGGAAACTCTTCATGGATAGAGCATCCAACAGGCACGGTGCAAGACTTGGCATAGTCCTCATCTCACAAGATGGCCTAACAATTGAATAGGCAGTCAACCTTGGCTTCCCAGCATCCAACAACGAGGCGGAGTATGAAGCATTGTTAACAGGCTTAAAATCAGCACTTTACATGAAGGCCACCGAGCTGATGGTATACAGTGACTCCCAGCTGGTAGTAAACCAGATTTCAGGTGACTACGAGGCAAAAAATGATAGGATGGTTAAGTACCAAGAGTTAGTCAGAAAGGAGATCATGAAGTTTGAAGTAGTCCAGATAGAGCAAATCAGCCGAGAGAAAAATAGTAGAGCAGACGAGCTGGCAGGTTTTGCTTCAATGGAAGATACATCTATCCCACACCCATTACTAATCGACTTTCTACCTAGACCAAGTATTGAGGAACCCGAAGCAGCCGAAACATGTTGTGCCAAACTAGGCCCATCCTGGATGGATCCCATCATAATATTTTTAAAAGATGGCATCTTGCTTGAAGAAAAGAAAGAAGACAACAAAATTAGAGCAAAATCACAGCGATTTTGGCTCTCTTCATCACTAGCATTGTACAAAAAATCCTTCACAGGACCTTACCTGAAATGTGTCCATCCCAGCAAGGTCGAGACATTTTTATTCGAGATACACGAAGTCGTCTGTGGATGCCACCAAGGAGGAAGATTATTGGCTTACAGAGCAATTTCACAAGGATATTAGTGGCCATAAATGCAAGCAGATTCAGAGAAATATGTCAAGAAGTGCGAGAAATGTTAGAAGTTTGCATACCAAAAACATCAACTAACTAGAGAGCTTCTACCATTGACTAGCCCCGTGGCCCTTCGCAATGTGGGGCCTGGACATAGTGGAACCACTTCCAACCCCACCCGGCAATAGAAAGTTCTTTCTCGCAGCAACAAACTACTTCACAAAGTGGGTGGAGGCAGAAGCACTCGCGTCTATAAAAGAGAAAGACATTAAGAAGTTCGTCTGGCAGAACATCATCACTCGATTCAGCATACCCAAGGCTCTAATATCCGACAATGGCACTTAGTTCGATGGCAAAATCTTCAGGGGCTTTTGCGAAGAGTACAAGATAGAATTATACAACTCTACACCAGCATACCCTCATGCGAATGGCCAGGTGGAAGCTTTCAACAAAGTTGTCTTAGACTGTTTGAAGAAGAGGTTGGAGAGAGCAAAAGGCAAGTGGGCTAAGGAACTTCCTCATATTTTTTGGGCTTACCGTACCATACCTCGGCGGTCAACTGGAGAAACGCCTTTTTCCTTGGCCTACAGCATGGAGGCAGTAATCCCACTGGAAGTAGGCCTCCCCACTATTAGAAGTGAAAATTTTGACCCAAACTTGAATGAAGAAGCCATAACCTTAGAACTTGACCTTACAGAAGAGAGAAAAGAAAGAGCACTAGTTCACATTGCCTCATACCAGCAAGAGTTATCTAGAAAATATAACAAAACAGTGCATCCGAGGCAATTCAAGATTGGAGATTGGGTACTACACAAAGTAATGGATAACACTTTGGTACCTGGAGATGGCAAGTTAGGACCTAACTGGGAAGGACCATACAAAGTGGTCGGTTTAGCAAGAAAAAGGGCATATCACTTGGAAGATGGAGACATCAAAGCTATTCCTAGGCCATAGAACACTACCAATCTCAAACTATTTTATTTTTAGCTTTTCCCTAAAATTCTTGTAATTTTTCTTTTTTCAAATAAAGCAAGTAGTTTTCCTAGCATAATTCTTTCTATTGTAAAAGTTATTCTTAGTCATTGCCAGCTAGGGGCAATCAAGAAGGTTGGCAGAATTGACCAACATTCAGTCATTTTCTTCAACTAAGATAAGGATCTAGGCTAAAGAAGGTTAGTAGGATTGACCAAAACACTTTCTCTTCTTCAGCTGAGATAAGGATCTAGGCTGAAGAAAGTTGGCAGGTTTGACCAACATTTAGCTCTCTTCAGCCGAGATAAGGATTTAGGCTGAAGAAGGTTGGTAGGTTTGACCAACATTTAGCTATCTTCAGCCGAGATAAGGATCTAGGCTGAAGAAGGTTGACAGGTATGACCAACATTTAGCTCTCTTCAGCCGAGATAAGGATCTAAGCTGAAGAAGGTTGGTAGGTTTGACCAACATTTAGCTCTCTTCAGCCGAGACAAGGATCTAGGCTGAAAAAGGTTGGCAGGTTTGACCAACATTTAGCTTTCTTCAATCGAGATAAAGATCTAGGCTGAAGAAGGTTGGCAGGTTTGACCAACATTTATCTCTCTTTAGCCGAGATAAGGATCTAGGCTGAAGAAAGTTGGCAGGTTTGACCAACATTTAGCTCTCTTCAGCCGAGATAAGGATCTAGGCTAAAGAAGGTTGGCAAGTTTGACCAATATTTAGCTATCTTCAGCCGAGATAAGGATCTAGGCTGAAGAAAGTTGGCAGGTTTGACCAACATTTAGCTATCTTCAGCCAAGATAAGGATCTAGGCTGAAGAAGGTTGGCAGGTTTGACCAACATTTAGCTATCTTCAGTCGAGATAAGGATCTAGGCTGAAAAAGGTTAGCAGGTATGACCAACATTTTTTCCGGGCTCTTGGACCGAGATAACTATCTCGGCCAAAAAAGGTTGGTAGGATTAGGTAAGGCCTAGCTAAATTAGTCTGGTTTGGCATTAAAACATAGCAACCGCGCAAAGAGTTCAAACTTTTTGCAATTAAAATTGGAAGATAATTACAAAAAGTAGGGCATGAACCGAACAAAGAGTTGGGAAAACTAGCAGATTTCATTTCATTCCATTTTGAAACGTTCATTATAAGAGGAGGGGCTTAAGCCTGGTTACAATTTCACTGAAAGCAAAACATCAAAAGAAAAAACAAAATCAAGCGAAAAGATCGTCCAAGTCAGCATCCAGATCAACTCGAGCTTCGCCACTAGGTAGGTCGGCTTCAGCGGGTAGGTAGGTCACAGGAGCCCCCTCAACCGTACTTGACACTGGTAGCTTCACCCGATTTGTCTGGAGACCGTGATCATTGATTGCAAGTGGGGCATTGTCTAGATCAGGGGATCCTTCCTCCTTATCCCCCTCTTGGAGAAATTTCTGTTGAATGGCATTGGCGTAGTCCGCCATGTAACTTGGAATGAAGTGAGGAGATCTCGGTTTCTTGCCCCTGACCGAGCTTTATAACAGCTGCCTTCCATCCACATTTGAAAACGATGTCATTCGCAGCTTCACACTGCAAGACATAGGTGGCCTCCCCTTCTTTGTAGCCACGGTCTGCAGCGTCTTCCATTTTCTTTTTCAGCTCGGTGATCTCAGCATCTTTCTTCTTTTCGAGCTTGGCCAGTTCGTGCAGATAGCAGTCTTTCCTTTCAGCCAGTGTCTTCTGCTTGTCCGCTTCCGCCACATTGACCAGCTCGGTAAGCCGTGCATTTTCAGATTCGAGCTCGGCCATTCTTTGCTTATGTAGACACCCCATTTTTGACCGCCTTTAAGACTTGGACGCGACTGATGGTTTTGAAAGATGTGCAGGGCAAAGGTTCAATTTCTTCGGCAAGGAGAGAGAGTCAAATCTCAACTTCATACCCCTTTTTGGACCAAAACAATCTTGATCAAAAGATTTTAGACCTTGAAACCCTCTCTTTCAAAAACGTTTTTGAAATAAAGTTTCTACGATGTCCCGACGCTCGCATTTTGTTAAATGTCGCGCTTTTCGGTAAACCGAGCTAGGACAAAGTGGAAATGAATGAAGGAGAGATGAACTCTTTTGAAAAATATTTCAAAACACCTTGTTTAGGGGTTTGGAGTTGAAGAAAATAGGAGAGGAGAGACGAAAACAAGGTTGGGAGAAGTTCGGCATGGATCCGGGTAGGACCGAATCTGCGCGGCTTCATGGAAACTAGCATACCTTTTTCCACAGGAGGAATTTTAATGCAAGGTTTGCGCCATTGGAAAGCTAACTGCCGGGGCTTCAATTTGGACACTTGAATGGCCACCATTGGACTTCCCAATCACCGGCCAGCCACCTTTCTTTCCGGAAGAACCATTTTTTGTTCTGAAAAGTAGCAGGCCGGCCACCTATTTGGTGAATGGCCTTTTTTGCCCTTTTGAGCTGGCCGGCCATGATCCTTGTCCCAAGTGCATTCCAGCCATGTATTTTGTTTTGCACTTCACCCATGTCCGAGGGTTTGGCCTTTTGGGGGGAAACTTGAATTTGAAATTTCCCCCATTTTCTCTACTCCTTTGCCTATAAAACCAGCCCCTCCCCTTTAGTTTGAGAGGTTAGAAATTTTGGTTTGGAGCTCCTACATTGTATCTCTCTCCCTCTACACTCCAACCCTCAAAACCTCTCAAACCCTACACCATTTCTACACCACCACCTAGCACCATACCACCACTATCCATTCCAGCCACTTGGAGCTATTTTCCAGAGCTAAGGAGCCACCAAACTTGGTCCAAGAGTTGTCAAAGATTTGGTCTTCAAGGGTAAGTCTTCTCCTCCCTCTTTCTTGTCTTATTTTGCTCAATATATTAGCCATACTTGCTTGCATATTTGGGCTCCGACCCTAACTGAAAATAGCATTATTTTGAGGTCTTTTTCATGTTTGTTTTAGGGTCTTTCCATGTTTAAGGTCTCTAGCTACTACTTGCTTCTTTACCTCCCTTGTATGCCTCTTTCTTGCATAGTATTTTAAGCCTATTTGTAAACTGTTTTGAGTTTGGTTATGAACTGAAAAGTGGCTTATTTTGAGCCCTTCTTCAATATTGTTGAGGGGATCTTCACTGTTTGAGGCTTCCTTTTGTCACTTGCCTCTTTATCCCTCTTTTGGCCTTATTTTTGCATGTTTTGTTAGCCCCTTGTGCTTGTATTTTTGGGCTCTGGTCCGAACTGTAAATAGCCTTATTTTGACCCCCTCTTCATGTTTAATCAAGGGACCTTTGCTGTTTGAAGCTCCCTTTTTTCTCTTTGTGTTTAAACCTCTTTTTAGGTTTTATTTTGCATAGTATTTTAAGCTTGCTTATGCACTGTTTTGGGTTTGATCATAAACTGTAAAATACCATGTTTTAGGCCCCTCTTCAACTTTGTTGAAGGGTTCTCCTATGTTTGAGGTCAGCAACCATCACTTGCCTCTTTGTCTCCCTTTTGGCTCATTTCTTGCACAATGTTTTAGGACTGTTTGTGTTTAGATCCGTGGCTTGTTGTAAACTGTAAAGTGCTTCATTTTGAGCTCTTCTTCAACTTTGTTGAAAGGCTCTTGGCCATTTAGGGCCAGAAGCTGCTACTTGCTTCATTACCTCTCTTACGGGGCCATTTTTGCATGCTAGCTTAGTCCTATTTGTGTCCATTGTTTGGCCTTGCTTAAAACTGTAAATATTCTTGTTTTGGGACTGTCTTGATTCTGTCTTCACACTTCATGTTCAAATAATGCATGCTTTGCATAGCCATAGGTCATTCCATGTACCTAATTTCATATTTCGGGTCTCATTCCATGTATCGGGTGCCATGTTTCCATGTTTTGGGGCTGTTTTGCATCATATTTTGCTACTGAAATTTTCATGCTAGTATGCCATATTCCATGCCTTGCCATATCTTGTTAGGGCGGCATTTGGTACCTTAGGGTCGATCCTCGATTTGCGTGCACGTGAGCACGCATTTCGAGTTGTCTCACTTTCATCGTATGGCTACTAATGTGAGTGTGGCTGAGGTCCACTCATGTTGGTGTAAGTCCATTGTGCATTGAGTATGCCATTTCATTCATAGCATTGCGTATGATAGGTTGTATGTTAGAGCATCGTGTATGCCATGTTACCTCGTGCATCGTGTATGCCATTTCATAGCATTGTGCATGTTAGGTTGTATATTAGTTGCATTCATGCATGTCATGCATATGGCATTGTGTTTGGGATAGGAGTTAGCCCGAGCACGGAAAACGAGGTACGTTTCGTACTCCGAGTGACGGAACGTATCTCAATTCCTGGTTGCCGACACTCCAGATTATCCATGATGGAGTCTAGGCCCTGTTGTGTTTTCATGTGCATTCATTCCATATTGAGTCATACAATTCGACTCCCCGGCCATCATGCATCGAGATGCGTGATTGGTGGCACGAGGATCGAGGACTACACTCCTTGAAGAGTAGTCATGTATACATATGTGAAAATACTTTGCCATGCCCCTTTGTTGCTCTCTGTTGCAGCAAATCAGAAATCGGCAGCCTTCCGGAGCTTGGCACGCATTCCAAGAACAATTGCAAACAGAGGCAAACCGGGGCATCGCGAGGGATTCTCCGCACAAGGCAACCTGAGCATGCATCATTCATCATCCGGAGCAGATTTGAGGCAGTCCCTAGCTTGCATGCCAATTTATTGCTTTCCTAATTTAATTTGTTAATTAATTAGGGTTTTGTAATTATTTGGACTGTAATTATTTGGGACTGTATATTATTTATTCGGACCCTCTGCACGAAGGCACAACTGTAATAAGTGTGCGTGTGTGTGATGTATGTCTTCCAACCCCACGTCTTTCTCCCTTTTATTTACCCGCTTATGATGGTTAGATTAGGGCATGTTTCAATTAGCATACAGTATGATAACATGTTTACATTCATTCATCTGTTTTGCATGCACCGGGCTCGGCGCATCATACTAACTGCATTGTATTTTTAATTCCAAGTTGAATACATGTTAGCTGTAGCATTTCATATGCCATGTTTAGAATAGCCGAGCCTGCTATAGTTGCATTTTTGCATGTGTTGCATTAGGCATTTCCGTATAATTAGGATCATGCATGGATTTCTAATTAGCTTCTGTTTTGGCTTGGAGTACTCGGTAAGTTTTATGCTTTAGCATCCATGCATGCGTGTGAGTGACTGCCATGAATAGCATGCTTACCATGAGGCTATATGCTTATGTGATATAACTGCCTGAATGCCTGTGGGTGAAGGTTGGGTTATTTGAATTGGAACAATTCATCAAATGTGTGTTTTAAGCCCACTAGATAGTGGTAAAATCATGTTTTCTAAGCCCACCTGAGGGTGGGAAATCCACGTCTTAGCCTACTTGCGAGTAGCACCATCAAACCATTTTCAAACAAACAAACATGAAATGTTTTGTTCCAATTCAGGCGATCCAGTCTATACTTGTATGCTGTGAGCATCACATCGTAAATCTAGGCTAATAACCGGAATAAGAACACACAATGTTTTTAAAAACTTGATATCATGGTTAGTAGAGGCCGATCTTTGATCGGGCGAGTGGGGGTGCTCACGAAGTGACCTTCCCCAATCGTACCCAAGTTCCCGAGCTGAGGCAACTTTGGTGATGATGGACACGTGGCCTTAGGCAAACGAGTCAGGGTTTCCTAAATTTCTCCAAAATAAAACATTTAGGTAGCAACTCTGGAAGCGGCCACACCCGACAGGGTCCGGCTGAACCCCGCGGACTCTGGAAGCGGCCACACCCCACAAGCTTAGGGCTTAGTAGCGTGGTTTCAGGAAGCATGGTGTCCTCCTCATCGACCAGGCGTTGTGGCTCGGTCGAAGCAGTTCGTGCATGCTTGCTCAGTCGAGATGTGGAGGCCCTGGCAGTTGGAAGGGCGACCACGATTTCACGGTGTTGGCCAAACGACTCCAGCCCGGTTTGCGCTTCACCAGGGGCCTGCTCAGTGATAAGCGCTCACACGATTCTCTTCTTTGCCATTTTCTGTTCTTCTGTTAGAGGAATCAGGTTGATTTGGGGAAGAGTGGGATCTGGTTCAGGTGATGGTTCAAGAAGAAAGTCAGTCACCCTGGTCTTCCTCCTTTCGCTATACCGGTAAGTCGGTTCGAAGTTAAGCAGCTCGGCCTAACCACTATGACGGTATCGGAGCGTGGCACGAAGAGTGTCTTGGTTGGCGTATGGGTAATCTGATTTAAGCTGGTTTAGGTCTGCACAAAAGAAAGATAAGGATTAGCACGGTGAGTAAGCTGGAACAACAAAGAAAAATTGAACTGGAGTATTCTTACCAGCAGTTCCTTTATTCTAGTTTATATTGTAGCCCGGTATCTAGCTTCCTGGTCTTCAAAATTTTCAAAAACCCAAAGGAAGTCGTTGTCATTTAAATCTTTATCCAGCGAGTTTTTTATTATTTTTTCTCAACCTCTTCTTACCCTTAAATAGTACACCCAACCGTCGTCATTTTGGCCGAGCGAATATTGGTGGAATAGCTCAGCCAATTCGAGGTTGAGGCTGAGCCGACAGTATAGCTCAGCAATGCCATTTATTATTCTATAGGTATTGGTGGAGAGCTGGGTTGGGCATAGTCTTGTTTGCCTGAGGAATTCGCATATGAGGGGTTGAATGGGGAACCGAAGCCCGGCTTCTATGATGGATATCACAGTGAAAGGAACGAAGCCCGGTTTACCCCAAGGTGTGGTGTCTAGCTCGGCTAGAGAGAGATGGACGTCGTTAGGAATTTCATAGTCTCGGCGAAATGTGGCCATGTCTCCAGGCGAATTCACTAGGAGCCAATATTTACCCATGTTAACTTATAAAATTGTTAGTATGTTCACAGTGGCCTAGATCGGCGCGACTGAGGCTTTGGTTGGCTCGGTTGAGCAAAGCCGCCTAGGGGCAAGGTGCAAAGGTGTGCCTGGCCAACCTAGTCAAGTCTGCAAAGTGGAAATAAAGAAGTGTTATGCCCAGACAACTGGACCGGGCTAAGTAAAAGGGCAATTTAAAAGAAAGCCTAGCTCTGCTACGAATGGTTGTGGACCATTTCATAGTTCAGCCATGTGGCGAAGGCCAAACTCATTGTTTTTTAGCACGGGTGGTGATCAGTGCACCCTAGTTCGGTCAGATACAACCTTGAAGGCTAGAAACAGGTTATTAGCTCGGTCATAACACGATTTTTGGATAAAAAATTATGTTTGACATTGATTCGCAGTCTGGATTGTGAGTTTTTGGGCGCAGGCGTGAGGTTTTTTGGATGGTGGTATTTGCTTAAATACTCAGTTATGGATACACATGCATATATATGATGAATTAAAAAATGAAAGTGCAGAAATGAGTACAAAAGAACATTAGAAAGAGGTATTGAGCAACTTACGAGTTTTAAGCGTAAGAACAAAACCCAGCCAACAAGAGAGCAAGTAAAGGGGAAGGGACAGGAGCACAGAAGCAGGAGCAGGTCTTAGAAGCACAGAAGGGAAGAAGATGAATAGTGAGGGTGTGATTCATAAAATGGGTTTTGAATAGGTACAAAAACGGCGGGACTTTTCAAACGTTTTTTGATAAACGTGGGACGGCTGTCGCAATTTAAAGAATCAATAGACATGTGCCGCGTGTCACAGACAAGACATAATGTCAGGTACGTGAAGCGACGGGTTGTGACAGGTACAGAACTGAAGATTGAGCTAACCCAGCTCGGTGGGGTTGAACATTTTAATCTCGATGGAGTTACTTATTTTAGTTCGGTTGGCTTGGATGTTTTAGCTCGACTGGTGAAGAATAATCCTAAATCATGCGTTGCAGATGGAATTAAGGGGCAATTGAGAGGGTAATTTATATTTGAACATGGGCCGAGCTAGGACTAGTTGGGAAATGGACCGAGCTATGGGCTAAGGTAATGGCTTGCATAGCCCGGTCCTTGATCCCGTCTGTTTGGCCAAGGCTGTGTGCTAGTAGCTTGGTCTTGGTGCTCTGAACCGAGATATAGGTGGAAGAGAATCGAGCTAGATGACGGGACAAGGCAGAACTGAGCTAAGTGAGCACAGTTAAATCTGTTGTAAGGTGTGGCAGGGTTAACTTGGTTGTTTTGCTACCAGACCGTGGTAGGACCATCTTACTTGGTTAAGCAGTGAGGAGGGTGTAAAAAGATAAGCATTATCTTTTTTATTCCTAGGAGGACTCTACTAAAGAGAGTTGAGGTCCTACTAGGATTGTGCAAGGCGGAAACTATAAAAGCTTATAGCAGGACCTATGGACAGGTATTACAATTTTTACTCTCTAAAACACAGAGCTTTTTGTCTATTGTCTATTTGCTGACTTAGGCATCAGAGAGGTATCCGGCACATACTTGCCAGCTAGCTCACGTTTGTGTTTTTAGGAAGTAAAGCGACAACGTTTGGAGGAGTGCAAACTTGATCAACAGAATTATACGAGAAGATTATTTCGTCCTCATACATATTACTATTGGATGATGATGCTTTATTTTGTTTAAAAATCCCTTTTTCGAGGAGTTTTGTTGAATGAGGCATTGCTAATTAAGCTGATCAAACATGGATATATAAATCCTGAGGCCTCGTTTGGAAATAGATTTTTTTAAGTAGTTTTTTGGTTAAAATATAATATAAACAAATTAATATGTTTGAGATGATTTTTTTGATTTTTTACGATATGATATTTAAAAAGTAGAGAAAAAAAGAATATTTGACTTTTTGATATAAGTTGCTGACTTTTTAATTTTTTTAATGATTTTTTTAATTTTAAGTGAAAAAGTGATATTGTCAAATGAGGCCAAAGCAACTATGATTTCTGTATCTATTAATGATGATGATGATGATGATGATGATGGTATTTAACACCCAAAAAAAAGTTAATCTCTAGGGCTAGGGTTGAGATTAGGGTTAGGGTGAGGAAGATTTTCATTATTATTTTTCTCAATGGAAATTCTCAATGGAACAGTAATGGGTTACCCACCATTGGTGACAGACCAAGCACCGCGGCGGCGAAACTCGCAGAAGAGAAGCCTAGCACGTTTAACTGCCTGTGATTTTTAGTATTACTAATCTTTGTTGGCGCTTTAACATACTTAGCTATTCAGGGTTCATTCAGGTATCCACCAAAAATTCAAGTGACTTCGATCTCAGTTTCTCCATTCCACATCTCCCAATCATCATCATCATCTTCATCTTCATCTTCATCTTCACTAACTGTTCATTGGAACATCGGCATTTCGGTGGAAAACCCTAACAATGAAGGCAAGATCTTTTACAAAAGACTTAATGCTTCGGTTCTCTACCATGGTGTTTCTCTATCATCAACATCAATGGCTCCTTTTTATTTGGACGAGGATGACGAGTCGATCATGCCGGCGAGTATTGATGCCTTGTTGGTGTCCATTGATAATAAGACTCTGATTGATGAGATTAGTTTGGATTGGAAACATGGACTGGTGAATTTCACTGTGATTGTAGATGGTACAGTTAGGGTTGGTACAAGCAGAGAGGTGGCATATGAGGGTGTCGTGCGATGACTTGGAGCTTGGATTTTGTTCAAGGGACTACAAGCTCTTGATTTCTAAACACTACTCTATTTTTTTTTATTTTTTTTTTCCAATTAGTTTGGCAACCTTTTCTACTAGATATGTGAATAGGTACATACAGTCTTTTCTTCTTCCATTTTTTTTGAGGAAAAAAAATGCTTTCTTTTGTTTTTCTTTCGGCTCATCACTTAATTTTTTTTGATCGGCAAAAGAGAAGCTTTATTGATGGAAAACATAACGAGTATGATAATATACATCAATAAAGAAGAGAGTCCAAAAAGCATCACAGTGAAACATTTGGATCCCAACTAGGTTGGCACCTAAACGCACACTAAATCATCTGCTAGCACACACTCGAGGCTCCAAGTTGGTGAGAAACCAACAAACAGAGCGGAACAAAACAAAACAAAAACAACATGGCAACAAAAACACTCCACAGCTGGGTCAAAAGACAGATCACCATAGAAGCACACCACAATCAGCCCAAATCACCAGACAGAGTCATCCACCAAGCAGTAGCTGAGCATAACATACAATAGCAGCCCAGAATCTTATTGTGGTTGCACCAGTAGCTGAGCATAACATACTAGGACCTTAAACTCTGCCATTCAAACACCAATTACCATTCAATCAGCAACCCTGCTCACTTTGACATATTAGAAGTCAACTGCAACCTTCCACACTATGCTTGCTAGCAGCCCAAATCCAGGACTCCAGCAGATTGGACTTGATTTGCAGCCTAATAGCAGCTCTAAGCAAAATCAGCCCAGATAATGCATATTTGAACCTTTGCCATCAGCCCAGAATCACACACTTTCAAACACAGACAACAGCCCATAGACTCAGGTTGCACCATGACAGACCAACATAGCACACCACCAATTAACATCCATAAACTCTGATTGCACCAGTAGCAAACCAAAGACAAGGTACCAGCCCACTCACACACAGCAAGGATCATACCAGCAGATGCTTAGACCATCTCCATCCACAACCATCTCAGCAACCCTGCTCACCTTAACATATCAGATGTCACTATGAATTTCATAGCTGCAGCTACCCAGCAGAACAAAACAGAATAGCCCAGCAAGACAAAAACCCCCCAACCTTCCGCACTTAGCATGCTAGCAGCCCAGACCCAGAATTCTAACAGATTGGACTTGACTTGCAGCCTAACACAACCATAACTCAACACTAGAAACTAAACTACTACAAACTCCTCAGGACATCAAAACAACACACAAAGTTCAGATAATCCAGATTGAACTGGACTCTAAATGGAGATAAGAATACTAGATTTTTCCATGTTTTTGCTAATACCAGACAGAGTCGAAACATGATCAGCTCTATTGTAGTTAACGGGGTGTCTTATGAGGATCCTAGCAAGGTTAAATTAGAGATCTACCAACACTTCAAGAAGTTGTTTGCTGAGGATTGGGTCAAAAGACCCGTCTTGGAAGGGCCATTCAACACCATTAAGGCAAACTATGTTTCTCATCATCTGGTTGCAGAGTTCAGTGAAGCTGAGGTGTTGGCTGCAATTAAGGATTGTAATAAGAACAAAGCTCCAGGCCCCGATGGTTTCAATCTGTTGTGTTATCAAAAATTTTGAAAGATTAAGAAGCCTAAGATCATAGGTAATATAATCTTTCAACATTTATTTTTTGTAATGTGGGATTTGATTGATGATAAATCTGAAAGTCTAACGAATTGATTAGGTCCAAGCTAATCAAAATAAAAAAACAAAAAACAAAAAAACAAAGTTCAAGGGTACCAAATGATAGTTTAGCTTTGAAATTATTTATTTTGTGCTTCATTTAAGAAATGATAGAACAACAAACTATAAACCAAAATTTTAGGTTACCAACCCAAATTTTTTTATTTGGAACCTTTTTACTTAATGACGCATACTCATTGGAAATTTTCATTTCATCCGTTGGTTATAAAAATGATTTTTGAGATTGTGTGGGTAAAATTTTGTAAAGTGTGTATTGTATACACTTTGGAACATATTTTTAATGCATGTTATTTATTTTTATGACAAATGTTAATCTTTTGATACAGTTACAACAATTTATGAGATATGAAAAATACATAATATTATCACAAAAATACATAACATTATTATAAAAATGTATAACTTCATTTATTCTAAAAATTCTCTTATTGACCCTAAATATTTTATAGTAAAAAACCTTAAAATGAATTTAATATAATTATGTTAAACTAGTGAAATTTTATGTAATTTATCCAAAAAAATAAAATGCGAGAAACTAAAATTGAAGTAGATATCAGCCTGATGCACATCAATCCCACACCAAAAGCAAGAAACGTGCATAGAACTAAATTTGTTCAATAGGACCCAAAATGTGCATAGAACACTCCATGAATATTTAGTCAGCAATTGCACAACAGAAAACAACATATCCAAAACCCTTTGGCGGACAGGAAACCAATCGGAGCCCAAAAGAGATGCAAGATATGGTTGAAGTATAAAGCATGTATAACAAGTCCACACACAATTAAGGAAAGATTGAAGATTAAAATGTCACCATGTCCCAACCACAGCAAGAGAAACACGAGGCACCCATGTCCAATGCTTTGAACAGGTGGGAACCCGTAAAAATGTATTACAAACCCTAAATTCATCGCCTGATGAATGTTAACCAGTGTCTTGAAAGAAAGATCACGAGTGCAATTCATCCATTTGGAGGACAGTTTCAGTTTACTGTGTAGGCTGACAAGTCAAATAAACCAAAAATTCATCGACTGATATGCGTTAACCCACATCATGAGGAAGAAAGATCACCAACTATACAGTTTGACCTTTTGGACAGTTTAATGTAGACGGATATATTTAAATCAAAAACTCACACAATAATAAACAAGAGTAACTCACAAATCCCATAAAGGGCGAAAAAAAGGATGATAAAACTTGCCTTCTCTCCTAAAAAGAACCTAAAAAAGTTGTTTCTGAAACATTGTAAAACATGCAAACAAGTTGAATAACTAAGATTCATCTCCCGCCACCCACTGAAAATAATGGTTTGGCTCCTAAGACCTAGTTCAAATGCATATTATGGTAATCAAACTTACAATCCCAAGCTTCAAAACTAAACTGTACTGAACTCACATATGACACAAGCCACACAGGACCTTGAAAAGAAAAAGACAACGAGGGCATTCTCTTCACCCAGCTCAAAAGCACTTCCGATGAACAATAGCTGGACCAGATTCATCATATTCATCCTTGGATATCCACATCTGCAACATTTTGAGAGCATAAGCAACAGAACATAACCGCAATAAGAACTGAGAAAACATTCAACCATTTTTGCTAAGCTTCAACCTTATTTTCCATATCCTCATGGCTACCCAACAAGGATATAAGAAAACTTGTCTCGCATATACATGTCATACCAAATATATATATATATATAGAGAGAGAGAGAGAGAGAGAGATTTGTGTTGAAGGCACATAATTTACCTGCTGGAATGTGCTGAGAGATGCCAAGATTGAGCCTCCAATCCAGACACTGTACTTTCTCTCAGGAGGTGCCACCACTTTGATCTTCATGCTACTAGGAGCAAGGGCAGTGATTTCCTTGCTCATCCGGTCAGCAATCCCTGGGAACATGGTTGATCCACCACTAAGGACAATGTTTCCATAGAGATCCTTCCTGATATCAACATCACATTTCATGATGGAGTTGTAGGTGGATTCGTGGATTCCAGCAACTTCCATTCCAATGAGCGATGGCTGGAATAGAACTTCAGGGCAGCGGAATCTCTCTGCTCCGATAGTGATCACTTGCCCATCAGGAAGTTCATAGCTTTTCTCCACTGCAGAGCTGCTCTTTGCAGTTTCCAACTCCTGCTCGTAATCAAGGGCAACATAAGCAAGTTTCTCTTTCACATCACGGACAATTTCCCGTTCAGCTGTTGTGGTGAAGGAGTACCCTCGCTCAGTGAGGATCTTCATCAATGAATCTGTTAGATCACGACCAGCAAGGTCCAACCGAAGGATTGCATGTGGGAGGGTATAACCTTCGTAAATTGGCACTGTGTGGCTAACACCATCCCCAGAATCCAAGACAATACCTTTTCAAATATAACAAATATCCAGTTAATGAGCAAGCCATCATGCGTAGAAGATTAGCATAGCACCCCAAAAACAAAAAAGGCATAACACGGGCATGTCCTTCAGACAGATATCTCCTGTATATGTAGGTAATTCAAAGCCATTCCTCAGTACCAGTCCCCATTAATCAAGGATGCCCGATGTTGGAACAGATGGATTGGATACAGACCTAACCTTTGGCATTATACGTAAGAAGTGGCTGCCCCCAGAACATGGGCAACATACAAAATCATGGATGATTTGATAATTAACCAAATCAATCCTCTATTTTCTCAACATAGAATGTAGTTCCTAATTTTTTTAATGTTTTATAATGGCACCATACAATTTACAGTTTGCAGCACAAAATGCTTCCCAAAAAAATGTTTTCCACTATTTTGAAGTTATTGCCGGATTTAATAAGATGATATGATACTAAATAGAGCAAAATGGTCAAAAGAAAGATCTTGACAGTCATTCCCAAGTGGTTTGCAAGTGAAATAGAGTTTTTCTATATATCAAATAGCGAGTCAGCACTAGAGAAGAAGACTATCCAGCAAAACAAAATAAGCTCGACAAATATGAATACAAACCTGTTGTACGACCACTGGCATAAAGAGACAGAACTGCCTGGATAGAAACATACATGGCGGGCACATTGAAGGTCTCAAACATAATTTGAGTCATCTTCTCCCTATTTGCCTTCGGGTTCAGTGGTGCTTCTGTAAGAAGTACTGGGTGCTCTTCAGGGGCAACACGGAGCTCGTTATAGAAAGTATGATGCCAGATCTTCTCCATGTCATCCCAATTGCTGACAATGCCATGTTCAATTGGGTATTTCAAGGTGAGGATACCTCTTTTTGACTGAGCTTCATCACCAACATAAGCATCCTTCTGACCCATGCCAACCATGACTCCTGTATGTCGAGGTCGGCCAACAATACTGGGGAACACTGCTCGCGGAGCATCATCACCAGCAAATCCAGCCTGTAGATGTCAGGGCAAAGAAGACATCAGCATTTGCATAATTGAAATAAAAGCAGAAAATGTAACTGTCAAGAGCAACTTAAGTCCTGCTGAATTACATAGAATATTTGACACTCACTAACCCAGGGCTGGCCTTGGGCATCGGCCCACCAGGCCATGGCTTAGGGCCCTTCAAAATAGACCCAAAAAATGGCCCCCTTCCTATTATAGTTTAGTGTAATATATTGAGTATATTTTAAGTCCAAAAAAAATTAAAGAAGGCTCAAACTAACTTAAAATAAATTGACTAATTAAAAAATTAAAAAGCCCATTCAAAAAAATTAGCATTGTTATCCATTGAAAATATGTCCAAAAAAGGAGTCCCCTCCTATTATAGTTTAGTGTAATATATTGTATGTTTTAAATCCAAAAAAATTAAGGAAGACCCAAACTAACTTAAAATAAATTGACCCATTAAAAAATTGAAAGGCCCATTTAAAATAATTAGCATTGTTATCCATTAAAAATGATTTTACAAAAAAACTAGATTATGCAAGTACGAGTGATTTATTTGCTTTTAAAAATGCAAGAAGAGCGAGGATCAAGTGACACTTATTAGTTGTTGTAATGTAATGCTAAGTAACACAAATCTTTTATCTTTTACCTTTATATTTTATTTTTTTCATTCAATAAAATAAAAATGTGAAGGATCCCAAAAATTTATTAATTGATTATCGGCTTTGGGCCCCGAAAATCTCAGGGCCGGGCTTGTACTAACCTTGACCATTCCAGTTCCATTGTCACAGACAAGAGGCTGAATGTCCTCAGCATCAGCCATCTTTTATAACCTAGCACAAGGAAGATGTTGTCAGAGTAAAACAAACAACTATAAGAAACTAGCACGTCATAGTAGTATGATGAGACACTTAAATAAATACCTTGTAATTTTGACCACAATATAATCACATTCAATTAATAAAAACAAAGCCCAAAAACTAGGGAAAAAAAAAATATCAATGCACAATTTCTTGGACATGTCAAACTGCTATTTGTTTTCGAATAAACATGACAACAAACAAAAATAAGCCTAAAAAACTACACAATCAATCTCCGATGAGACAACAAACTACATAATTGCAGATCATACTAGATGCTATTCAATGTCAAAGGAAACAAATGAAAATTGATGATAGAAATTCAAGAGTAATAATTAACACATCACGGATTTAGAGCAGACAAAATAGTGAGCAGAGCTTATAAGAAAAAATAGTGCCTAACCCTTTCACTTTTAAACAAAAGCACCATTATCACATCAATCTTCATAGATTCAATCTTGAATACTATTACTTTCCAAAAGAAAAGTACTTTTCACCTACTAATTTACATAGGAGATCATCACCAAACTTGGTAGAGTAAGGACACTCTCATCAATATATAAAGAAATAATGGTAATTTATTGTTTTAAAATAGAGAGAAGTGCAGACCACAAAGTAGCTATAGGATTTATGGGCAAATACCCATTTCTATAGCACTATTCAATCCTAAAATACAAAAACCAAACTACAAGGAATAAGATTGTTCTTCAGATATTTTCAGGGGCATATGCAATATGCCATGTTTTATCTCATTTTTTTTTTCGAAGTAACATGGCATTTTTTTTTATCTACAGATGAACAACAAAAGGTTGAACTTGAACACCTAATCATCTGCTAAACAAAGTATTTCAAGGTTCATGAGCTAGATCACAGGGCAGAGTCCACTTGACAAGAATAAAACACTAGATCCTTACCTACTTACTAACTACTGTCTAGTGATACCAACCTCCTGATCTTTGTCACTTCTGGTAAGGCTGATAAAGACAGTAGATATTTGTATTTCATTTGTATAAATTACTGAAATTTCGACAAATCCACGATTTGGCTTGCATGAATCAAAATGATATGAATATAAATTAGCATATTAAATATAAAATTGCACAACTACACATAGTTTTGACTGCTAATAAGCCCTCCCAATCCACCATAAGATTCCAAATTTATTTCTTCCCAAACCATTTGTTTGCAAGGAAACCAGAAACCCAGAACTGATAATAGCTTGAAGTTCTTTGCTGTTACTATAATTTTTACGTGTTCTTCTAAGCACACGCGGTACATACAATTTTAGAGCAATAAAACTAAACAAAAAATAAGTTAAACCAGATCGAGAAATAAACATCACAATCAAACCCTCGTATCGCTGAGGAAAATTTAGAAGAAAAAAAATAAAAATAAGACTTCAAAAGGGTTAAATTTTCTATCATCACAGAAAGAAAGCTTCAATTTTCCCTAGAATCCAGCAGAAAATAAACAGATCATCGCATACCTCTAGTGAAAGGAGAATCAACGACGATGAGTCTGAGGGCAAAGCTAGCTTCTCCGCTTTGAGAATGTCTCAGGGTTTGAAGACGGTGATTAAAGCTCTGTGGCAAGTTTAAATATTGGTGGAGGTGTTACTGTGCTGGAACTAGGAAAAGCGAAATTAATGTGAAATTCAAATGAAATGAACTGTAAATGTGGGTCCAATTATCTCATGTGTTCTGCTTGGTTAGCTAGAAAATGTCAAGCAAAAGATAAGAGATGGAATCTCGGGAATTTTATAACGACCAAACATATACTTTTCCAGCGTGGAATCCAACCAAGGAGTGAGAGACGTTTCAGTTTGATACTCTATATTTCAAATTTTAAATATGTATGTAATGAAAGATTTTTAAATATGTATGTAATGAAAGATTTTTATTTTATATTCAAAGATTATTAAATAAAAATAAAGAGTTCTAATTAATTATTAAATTTATTATTTGAAAATAGATGAACTCTCTTTATCATAAAAACGTAATGAAGAGGATCACAACTGAGTCTAGATTTGGCCTTTATTGGTGTTAGAGAGAGTATTATTTCGAGTAAATTATAAATATATTTTAGATTTATTTAAAATATAAATTATTTTTTTGTAATTTTAAAAATTATAAATGTCTTTTTGTTATTATATTTTATTTAATAGAATTAATAGAAAAAATAAAAGCCTTGTTTGGTTTGGCTTTGAGAAAAAAAATTTAGAGAAAATTTTTAAAAATTTTGTTTGGTTTGTAATTTTTCTTAAAAAATTTCCAAAATCACTTTCTCTCTCCTACACATCAATCAATCAATTTTTCTCTTTCCTTTCTCATTTTCAATCACTTTTTCTCTCACATATATCTACTCAATTATAACAAATTATCAAATCATTTCAAACTCTCAAATTCCAAAACTATTTTCAAAATATACAGCCAAATAAACTACAGAAATTTCTAAACTCTCTTTTTAAAATATTTTTTAAAAACTTATCTCCCAAAGTCAAACGAAACAAAGCTAAAATTTCTAATTATTCTTTTATAAAATAAAATTATCTTAATTATTAACTAAAATTTTATAATATTATTAAAAATTATTAATCAACTTAATAATTTTTTTTATAAAATTGATCATTTATTACATGATTATAAATTGAAATGAATATAATGTAATTTTTTAAATTATAAAATTAGTAAAAAAATTCCAGGTCAGCAGGGCGGCAATGGTGGGCTGAAAAGGCGGCTAGCCCAAGTCATGCTCCGCCGACCACGTCTAGAAAAGTTTGCTCAAACCGTTGAATGGAATTGGGTTGGGCCCACACTCATGGGTCCTTTACAGATTTGACAACAGCCCAAGCTTTGTTTATTTAAAAATTAATTTAAGTTTAAAATTAGACAGAAAAATGAGTTATATGGTATAATAATATGTTATTATATAATTCATATTTCTAACACAAATTCAAATCAAATCATAATAATATATTTTTTGTATTATATAACAGTTAACGTACTGTTTTTTTTATCTAATTTTAAACATAAGTTAACTTTAACAATAAATTGAAAAAAAAAATTTAAAATATAAAAGACCAAAGTGTAAAAATAATCAAATATAAAGGGGCAAAGTGTAATTTACTCATTCGTAAAACTTAAAATGGTTCTGCTAACAAGTGCCCTTTGGCACCTAAAAAAAAAATACGATACACTTTTTATTGAATTTGAATTTTTTTATTAAAATTAATGCATTTTTTTGATATTTTTATCTATTTTTCAATATATTGTTTACCTTAATTTCAATATTAAATAATGCCCATAGGGCACTATAGCATTTACCAACTTAAAATATGTAAGATAGAGAAATGAAGGAATCAAAATCAGTATTTAAGTGTAATATTTTAATATTTTAATTTTGTTATATTAAACAAAATTAAATTATACATTATATATGCATATAAATATTTTTAATAAATATAATTAGAAAGGAAAGTAGGTATATAACATGGCAGGACAAATTTAAACTGAATCATTTATTAGTGGGACTGGAAAAATACACAAACATGTGATTGCCTACCACAAAATGAGTTGAAATCTCCAATGCACTAGGCATATAATACTTGTTAGTTAAAATGCCTAGTGTGATTCATTTTTTTTCAATTCCAAGGCACTAGGCATATGATTAGGCATTTTGGCTCAACTCATATTCACTAGCTACATGTAGCTAGCCTTAAACGCTAGGCAAAATGTATTCAATCATTAGGATCATTTCCCTCCATCTTTGTTGTTGACGTGGCATTCTGTAAAATTAATAGTATTTGGATAACAGCTAAAATAAAGAGCATGGTTGGAGTAAAAACATAAAACAGTTGATAGGCAAAATAAAATATATACTTTATAGTAATATTTAGATAGGTAAAATGCCTACTACCGTTGGAGATGCTCTAATAAGCTACAGAGGGAACTAAAATGATAAAAAATAAAATAAAATAAATCATTTACAAATTGTAGATGTTGATTTAAAATCAACTCATATGAGTTAAATTATTTGCATTACTATTAGAATAATGATAAATTGAGCCCTAACATTTTATTTAAATCCAACTCATATGAGATATTTTAGCATTATTTTGATTACATCTAATTGTGTGTAAAAAGATAACTATACCTGTTGGTATACTTTTAAAATTATTGAGAATAATAGTACAAAACAAAGTATTTGAGTCTAAGTCTGAGGGTGCTTTTTTTGAATAATTCAAACCTAGTCGAATTTATTAAGTTAAACTTAGGTTAGGTTTTGACAAATCTTAAGTATTTTTCATTTTTTTGGACAATTTAAATCTAATCTTATTTATTAAGCTTTCGTTTGAGATGTGAGTTAGTTTTTTAGTTTTTTTAGTCTTAAGTATTTTTCATTTTTTTGGGCAATTTAAATCTAATCTTATTTATTAAGCTTTCGTTTGGAATGTGAGCTGCCTTTATGGCTTTTTTAGTATTAAATATTCTTCATTTTTTTTGGACAATTTAAATCTAATCTTATTTATTAAACTTTCGTTTAGGATGTGAGTTAACTTTTTGACTTTTTAGTTTGGTTAAAAAAGCCTCATTTAGGATAAGATTTTTAACTTTTTTGAGTTTTGTGAGTGAAAAAATAAAATGATTATGATTTGAAAGCGATATTTTATTTTATTAATTTTTTAATCTATTTTAATTTTTTGTGACTATTTTAACCTAAATAGCTTATACTAAACATAGCCTAGTCATACTCATGTTAGGCTTTGACAAATCAACCCAAGTTAGAATTTGTATTTGGGTAGTAGATTTTTTACTTTTTTAAATTGGGCTTAGGTTAGGTTTTGACAATCTCAAGTATTTTTTTATTTTTTATTTTTTTGGACAATTTAAATATAATCTTATTTATTAAGTTATACTCTTGACAAATCAACTCAAGTTAGAATTCGTATTTAGGTAATAGATTTTTTTTTTTACTTTTTTATTTTTTTTTAATTTTGGGCTTGGATAAACCATCTAATCGGATTGAACGCATCGAAGTTTTTTTTTTTTTTTTTTTTGATCGAGAAAAAAGGAGGTTCTGAGGTGTCATCATGACCTCCGGAGGCCCAGGTCTGGTGGTCCGGATCTACCTGATTTAACTCAACTCATAAGAAGGGACCCACCACCAAGGCACCAGTGGAGCGCCTCACCCACCCCAACCATGGCCAAGTGTCGATCGGAGTACCGTGCGAGGTCTCAGAAGAGAGCCCTGAAAAATTCAGGATTTTTGCGCCCCCCAGGAGTCGAACTTGACTCATGGCTGTGAACGAAAAAAATCATATTTTTATGATAAAAGTTGTAAGAGGGGCTAATTTGAGCCCACTAAATTATTTAGACCCAATAGCCCAAGATTAGTGGGCCCGAATTTATCGCAAGTCAAAGAATCGGTGGGCCCAGATTTATCGCCATCAAACGGATTGAATCGCTCTAAGCCTCGAAAGGGTTCGGATCCACGAACCTAGAGACTTACTCGGACCCGGTCTCGAAAGGGTATTAAGCAAGCCTAGAGATCCGAGGCACTCGGACTCGAAAGGATTCGGATCCACGAATCTAGAGATCCGAAGTACTTGGCTTCGAACGGATTCAGACGCAATCTAGAAGTCGCTCCGTTAATGAGTCCCAGAACACTTGCGGGCTCGGAGCTTTCCGGGATCTACGCACCAGAACCATGGGCGTAATGGAGTTCGAACAAAGGACCCGGTCCCGAGGACGGTGAGTGGAGATAAATTCACTCTTCGGTTAAACTAGCCTATACCCGGGTCGAGGTGGCACGACCCCGGGGGGGTCCATGAGACTCGGCAATATTTTTGCGGCAGGACGTCCTCTGGGACTACCCCTGACCCTTTGGGATGATTGGGGATCATTGGTTAGGTGTGGCTAAGAAGAAGGGTTCGCCGAGGGATTGATCTCCTCTTCGGGGTTTTCTCATCCTCGGAGAAGTCACCTCCTCGGAGAGGTCACCTCCTCAGACAAGGTGGTTAGAGAGAATATCCTTCATGTGCCTTGCACATGGGCTTCATCCTACATCATGAGGTGCCTATAAATAGCACCCACCCATAGCTTTACAAGGGATGGATTTTGGAGATTTTTAACTCTTGGGAAAGAACTAATTTCCCTTCTCCATTATCAACCTTGAGAGTGAAAGTGGGAGATCCATGGGAGAGCCTTGCCATTATTCTATTCTCTAGCCATTTTGCCTTCTTCTTCACCCAATCTCTTATCTCCATCATCTCCTTTGTTGTTGTGTTCTTGAGTTGAGATTATTGAAGAATCTAAGCCTCTCATACATTATCTTCTAAAGAATTCGAAGTTGTTCTTCAAGGATCTTCGAAGATCTTCGAATTTTTTAACTCCTTTCTTGAACCCTCTCCTACATTTTGGCGACTCCACTGGGGAGGCGGATTGGTTAATGGTCTCAACGAGATCTGGAATCCACACAACTCCAACAAGGATGGCGGGAGAAGATGAAGTTCACCAACAAGGATCCTCTAATGGTGGTGATGACAGAACCATGGCTCCAGATCAACCACTTTTACTTGAAGCCATTCAAGGACTTCAAAATACTCAGCAAGAGATTCTTACCACTCTTCAGAATCTCACTCACACCATGTTGGTGATGAGTTCTAACTTTGCACCGGCGCCAAACGGAAATCAAACTGGTGGTGGAGTTATTCCCGCCGGAGCGCAAAATCAAATCCAAGGAGAAGTAGGCCCCAATCAGCCTATGGCTCATGGCAACACGGCCACAGTAACACATGCTCAAACCACAGTAGGTGGCAGCAGTTTGCCCATGCCCGGGCTCCATGGCGTGCCGAGCCAAGATCCAATGGTGACTATGGGAGTTTCTGGTGTAATGAATGGCGCTCCGACGACTGTTGGTGTCCAGGAAAACATAAGGAGCATGATGGCGCAAAAGGGAGCTCTGCCCGTACCTAATCTTGTTACGCCATCAATAAATGTTACCCAAGCACCAAGCGGGCCTCCTTTGGTGCCGACAACAAATCTGCAAGCACAACCCGGTATAGCGGCGCCGTGCGGTGGACTCTATGGGCCTCAATTCAATATCCCATCACCAACTGGCTTGTCTATAGGCGCTGATGGCCAGTATCGTCAAATGTCCTCATCAATGATGAATTCGCAGCACCAGAATGGCCAAGACGCCCCTAGCTCAGTCTTCGGGTACATAAGCCAAGTCCCGGGAATACCACCATCAAACTCTCTCCCTCAACAGTTTCTCACTCTCGCCGATGTGCAGGCCATGTTCGATCTCGAACGGGGCAAGAGGACCTTACCCTCTTTGCCTGATCCAGATGTCAAGCCGCCTTACCCCATTGAGATGCTGAGCTATCCATACCCTGAGGGGTATACAGTGCCGAAGTTCATCAAGTTCGACGGCAAACAAGGAAATGCCGAGAACATGTTGTGCGATTCATCGAGACTCTAGGTATTCATGGTTCAAACCACGTCCTCCGACTGAGAGAATTTTCTAAGTCCCTCACCGACCGAGCATATAGTTGGTATGTTAATTTGGCCCTAAACTCTGTCCGAAGTTGGGAGGAAATGGTTAACAAATTCCACTCCAAGTTCTTTCAAGTGGCGGAGAAGGTGACCACACTTACATTGTGTAAAGAGAAGCAACAAGAAAGTGAAGACATCCTTGACTACGTCAAAAGGTTTCAGGACAAGGCCGTGGATTGTCATGAAGCAGTTGAGGAGAGTTATCTGGTTCAAATTTGTCTAGAAGGGGCATTGAGCAGGTACAAAATGTTTCTAGTTAACCACAAGCTACCCACCTTCTCGGCATTAATAGAAGCAGCTCGGAACATTAGCATTCCTCAGGCTCAGGAGTCCGGATTTAAAGCCAGTTACAAGACTAGTTTCAAGTCATCTCGTGGACCTATCGTTGCTGCTGCCTCTGCCCCGGATACTCGAAATTCACAAGGAGGAGGTCATAGAGGCCAGAAAAGAAAGCAATATAATGGTGAAAAGGGGAATGTTTCTTATCCATGTGGAATCGAGGAAGTGAAAGCTCTAGTTAAGGAATGGGTGGCTGACGGAGAGCTAAAATTGCCTTATGTTGAAGAAATGCCATCAAAAAAGGACCGTGAGAGCCCTGAATTTTGTGTCTACCATCATACATTGAAACATCCGACAGAGAAGTGTTGGACTCTCAGGAAAATCTTCAGAGATAAAGTCGAGGCAGACGAATTGAGGTTCAAAAAGCGAGGGACTCAAGACATCCGAGAACAACCATATCCTCAACACCGAGACAAGGGCAAGAATGTTGCTATGATAGCTTATGAAGGCTCGATGATCGAGGCTATCGCCAATCTCAATGACGATGATTGTTATCTGGACGACATCCTCGAGCCAGAGAGTGAGCAAGTTTACTATGGAAGCGCTCTCGATCCAGAGGGCAGAACATTTATGACTCATGGCGAAGATCTCTTTGATCCAGAAGGAGGAGGAGAATACTATGGAAGAGGAGGACACCATGTTTATGTGGCATCTTATTTTGAGAAGACCGAGGAGATGGTTAACTACGAGCCTCCAAGAGTGGAAAAAGATCCGGATCACTATGCCAAAACCCTACAAGACTGTGTAAAGTTCAAGCAGTTCTTTGACCAGCTTGGACTTTCCAGGGAGGCAAGAACAGAAATCACCAAGTCTATCATTAATATAGCCGAGGCACACCATGAGGAATGCATGTCGACTGAGGGGTCTATCCCGAGGAAGGCAAAAGAGCAATCTAGTGCCATTACTTTCTCCGAGGCTGATTGGAAGTATCCTTTTTCTCACAATCGCCCGCTTTATGTGACTGTTTTTATTAACGGGGTTGAGTTCAAAAGGGCCTTTCTAGATAGTGGAGCATCTATCAACATTATGACTCGCGCTACTCTAGAAAAAGCCGGAATCTCTGAAGAACGCATTGTGAAGCAGCCGATAGTCATCACTGGCTTCGGTGGAGAAAGGAGAGTTACTATCGGATGCGTAACAGTTGATTTAGCCGTTGGAGAGATTCGCTCGGCCACCAAGTTCCATATTATCGATTCTGAGGCAAATTATCACATCATTCTAGGGAGGACCTGGATGTATAGATATGGGGCTGTACCATCAAGTCATCATCAGTGTGTTAAGGCTAAATGGGGAAAGAAGACGGTGACAATTCAGGCTACAGAAAGGCCGTTCGAGATCCATGAAGCTCATTATTCTGATGCCATCTACTTCACCGAACTGGCTGTCGAAGAAGTTCCCACCACCTCTAAGCCTCAAGGGGTCAAAATTCCTCGTTGGGAGGATATCAAAGATGACAAGGAGCCGATGACAGAATCAAGTAAGCGGGCGATGTCTAGACCAGAAAGTCCGCCTATTCCTCGGAAGGTGATGAAAGTTCGAGAAGGAGGCAAGATGGTGTATTATTTATGAAGGTGCGGGGAATCGGTTTCTTCAGTCACCGACTCCGAGTCAAAAGAAGAGCCTCCTGACAATGATATAGTAATAAAGCCTGAAGTGGCTCCAGAATGTATGCAAGATGGGCCGAAGCCTCAGCCCGAACAACTTATCGAAATAGATCTGAGTGATGGACAAGATGCACCGAGGCCGGTATTCGTAAGTTCGGGCCTTAGCCCAGAAAAGCGGGAACAGTTGTTAAAGTTGATAAGCCGATACTCAGATGTGTTTGCTTGGTCATATAAGGAAATGCCCGGACTAGATCCTGACCTAGTCTCCCACTATCTTGATATATTCCCAAACTCCAAGCCAATTAAGCAAGCTGCTCGAAAATATCATCCAGATCTCGAAGAGAAGATTAAGGAGGAGATTGAAAAACTTCAACAGGCTGGTTTCATCCGGCCAATACAGTATCCCACGTGGTTAGCAAACATCGTGCCAGTAAAGAAGAAGAATGGCCAAATCAGAGTATGTGTAGACTTTCGAGATTTGAACAAATCTTGCCCGAAAGATGAATTCCCTCTTCCTCACATCGACACCCTCGTGGATACTACCTCGGGACACCAGATGTTCTCATTCATGGATGGATTCAGTGGATACAATTAGATTAAGATGGCTGAAGAGGACGCAGAAAAGACCGCTTTTAGAACACCTCTCGGAAACTTCTTCTATACAGTCTTGCCTTTCGGACTCAAGAATGCCGGTGCAACTTACCAAAGGGCTATGACTGCAATCTTTCATGACATGATCCATCATGAGGTGGAAGATTATGTTGATGATCTAGTGGTGAAACCCAAGAAAGAAGAAGACCATCTCCGAGACCTTGAGAAGGTATTCAAGAGGTGCCAGAAGTTCAAAATGAGGATGAATCCTCTCAAATGTGCTTTCGGGGTGACGGCCGGGAAGTTCCTCGGGTTTTTTGTATATAGGCATGGTATTGAGGCAGATGAAGACAAGGTCAAATCTATCAGAGCAATGCCTCTCTCGCATTCTCAGAAGGAGTTAAAGAAGTTCCTCAGGAAGATGTCTTATATTCGGAGGTTTATCCCATCACTTGCAGAGATCTCTGCCCCTTTCGGCTCATTGTTAAAAGGAGATGCCAAGTTCGAGTGGAACCAGGAGCACCAAAATGCCTTTGAGAGAATCAAGGCGGCCTTGACCTCGCCTCAGACCATGATAGCCCCGCAGCCCGGGGTGCCTCTAATGTTGTACTTAACTTCAACCCCCAAGTCCATAGGGGCATTATTGGTCCAAGATGTAGATGGAGCAGAACACCCGGTGTATTACATCAGCCAGAAGATTCGAGGAGCAGAAGTCCGATATACTCCGATAGAGAGACACTGCTTATCTTTGGTATTCACCGCCCAAAAGCTCAGACATTACTTCTTAGCACATCAGATTCAGATTGTTACTAGGAGTGATCCAATCCGATACCTCATCAGCAGGCCTGCTATAACCGAGAAGGTGGCAAGATGGTTGTTAGCACTAGGTGAATTCGAGATCACATGTGTAGCCCCCAAGGCGATTAAAAGCCAAGCCTTAGCTGACCTCCTTGCTCAAATTCCAAGTGGTGACTATGAACCAGTGAATGAAGAAGTAAGAGGAGAGGTACATGCAGCTATGGCTTCCGAGGAAAGCTTTTGGACATTGAGCTTTGACGGAGCAGCAGCCGGAGGTAAAGGAGGAACCGGGATAGTCCTTACAAGCAAAAAATGGGGAAAAGTTATATTTGTCTTATAAATTGGATTTCCATTGTTCGAATAATGAAGCCGAGTATGAGGCTCTTATGTTAGGCTTGATAGCAGCTGAGAAGCACAGTATCAAGAAGATTTGGATTCGGGGGGACTCAAAGTTGATAGTGAAGCAAGTTTCAGGACAGTTCGTCTTAAAGGAGCCTGCCTTGGCCACATATCGAACAACAGTCCGAAGGCTTCTTGACAAATTTCAGAAGGTCGAAATAGAGCATATGCCTTGTTCCGACAACAAGTTTTCAGACGCCCTCGCTACATTAAGGGCAGGAGTTGATATCCCAGAGGAGGAGGCGACAATTATTATCAAGAAGAGAATAGAGCCTTCGATAATACCTGAAGACAAAGGCCTTCCGGAGGACTGGAGAGGAGAAGTCCTCGAACAACTCAGAAGCAAAGTTGGAAAATTGACTATGGCCAAGCTTGCCCAATTCATAATTATTCAAGGTGAACTTTATTTCCGAGGAGGTACCGGATTCCTAGCCTGGTGTGTTGGCCAACAACAAGCATGTTTCCAACTACAACAGATCCATGAAAAGTCTTGCGGGGATGTGGATATCAGTCTGTACAGAAAGATCCAAAGACATAGCTATGATGGTGCATAATGGCCACAACCCGAGCAGCTGGTGAAAGCTTTCCAAATGATCTTGCAACTCTAGGGGCAAATTTCAACATTCCATGAAAGAAGTCTACCTATGACATTTACAGTTTGCATTTACTGCATTGTGCATGAAGTTCTATCTTTCTTATGTTATGAAGAAATTTATTTCCTCTATATTATGTATCTCCATTAAAAGTTATTTTCTCTACATTGTATATTTTCATTGCGTTATGTTGCTTGAAACAGTTTTCAATTTTTGTTGCCCCTCAAAGAAGAAAAAAGAATGGTAGACTCAGTTACTAACCTGAAGGGAGTTTTCTTGACACAGTAGAAGTATACTTCCACTCGGACCTCCGAAGAGCAGCCATGGCTTCCATCAATACAAGCTTTGAGGGTCTTTCTTGCTGAAGTAGAGTGTGTGCTCCCACTCGGACTTCCGAAGAATAGCCCTTACTTCCATCAATGCAAGCTTCGAGGGTCTTTCTTATTGAAGTAGAGTGTGTGTTCCCATTTCGACCTCCGAAGAATAGCCCTTACTTCTGTCAGTTCAAGCTTTAAGGATCTTTCTTGTTGAAGTAGAGTGTGTTCTCCGCCTCGGACTTTCGAAGAACAGATCTTGCTTCCATCAGTGCGAGCTTCGAGGGATAGCCTTCGCTTCTATTAGCTGCCGAAGTAGAAGTGCGCATCCACTCGGACCTCCGAGAGACAGCCTTGTTCCTGCTCGGACTTCTAAGGGAGAGCCTTCCGAGGGACAACTCTTGCTCTCATTAGTGCGGGTCTGAAGAACAGCCCTTGATTTCATCAATACGAGCTCCGAGGATCTTTCTTTTAGAGATAGCCTATGCTTCCATTAGCTGCCAAAGTAGAAGTGCACATCCACTCGGACTTCCGAGGGACAGCCTTGTTTCTGCTCGGACTTCTGAGGGAGAGCCTTGTTTCTGCTCGAACTTCAGAGGGACAGCCTTGCTTCTGCTCGGACTTCTGGGAGACAATCTTTATTTCTGTTGGTGCAAGCTTGGTAGACTCGGTTATCTTCCAGAGGAATCTTTCTTACCAAAGTAGGGTGTGTGCTACCTTCGGACTCCCGAGGGACAGTCTTGCTTTTGTTCGGACTTCCGAGGAACAGCCCTTGCTCTCATTAGTGCGGGTTCCAAGGGCGCCGAGGTTGTGGATTTCAATCAAGAATTCATTTGCCTGAAAGCAAAGCCAACAAATGAGACAAATCCCATATATACTTTTGCAAGCCCAAGTTCATGAACAACAAATATATATATATATATATATATATATATTCAAGAATGGGTTTCGGCAACCTAAAATAGCAACACAAAGAGGATGGGCCGATGACCGATGCCGCGTTGAGAGGGCGGCATGGTCGGCATTGGCTAGATCACAATTGAAGACAGTAGGTCGGCGGTGGCACGAGCTGTGCAAGTGCTAGGCAAGACCACACACGTCGCGTTGAGTGGGCGGACGTGTGTGGTCAATGTCGGACAATCCGACGCCGGAGGCAGCAGTGATGTCGCAACAGAGTTGGTGACCACACACGACGCGTTGGAAGGGCGACGTGTGTGGTTGGCACTGGAACAACTAGGCAGACCGACACCACGTTGAATCGGTGGTGTGGTCGGCGTTGGCGGGTCATGGCTAACAGTGATGGATTTCGGTGGGCGAGAAGGTATATCGACAGACTGACGCCACGTTGAGTGGGCAGCGTAGTTATCACTGGTCAGTTACGGTTGGGCACGAGACAAACATGCCGCGTGAGTTGAGGTGGTCATGCACAGAGTAGCGCCGTGGTGGGTTCGCGCAGAAGCCGACGGTGGCGCTCGAAGGGTTCAACATCAGACCTGTATGTATGTCAAAATTATTGTCAAAATTATCGGCACAGGTTCAAGATTCAATAGCATAGATTCAAGACAACAAAGCCAGATTTCTTCAATAAAATTAGCAAGGATTCAACATTGATTATTCCAATATTCACACACAAAAAAAAAAAATCAAGTTCTCTTTATCAAGATGTGCAACACCAGAAATTTATGGGTTACTTATTCAGAAATTTATAAATAAGAGTTTATACAAATAAGAAATTCAAGAATGGGTTTCAACATATAGTTATTCAAAGAATTGGATAAGCAAAAATATATAAAGCTAGTTTGGAGAGGGGTTGAACTAGCACAAACTGAAATCGGCAAACTAAGGCCGAGATCCGTAGAGCCAGCGCCAGGGACAGCCAAGACAAGTCGGCAGCAGTGCGTATAGCTTAGACAAGCAGTATGTGAGAAGGGTGCTAGGCGGACCAACGACGTGTTGCAGGGGCGACGTGGTCGGCACTAGCAGGTCGCGTCTGACAGAAGCAGCGATGTCACAGGAGTTGTACATGAGGCTCGCAAGCTGCGCGAGTTGGGTGGTCGTGTGCAAAGAGCAGTGTCGCGGCTGACTCTCGCGTAGGCCGTCGACGGTGGTCTGCGTGGTCTTCGGTGATTGTCGCGTAAGTAATGTGCGCGTGAGCTGACTGTATTCAGGATAGAGTGGACGACGACGGCGCCCGGAGTTACACAACGAGCAATAAGCAAGCGATGGCGGCCCTGTGGGGTTACAGATTACATATTGTTCTTGAAGAAAAAGCTAGGTTGGTCTTGTTCAAGAAGAAGAAAAGCTGGGTTAAAGAAAGAAAGAAAGAGGAAGGTTGATTGATTTCGGCGGCTCATCAAAAAGAAAAGTTTGTGAGATTTAGGGTTTTGAGCCATCTCTTTAAATAGAATAAAAAAAAAAAGGTGTGATATATGGAATTCTTATTTCCAAGCAGATTGTTCTGAATGTATATATGCATATATATAAGAGACCAACCTATTTCCAAGCCCAAAAAGAAAAAAAAAAATTGATTTCTTATCTTAATTCTTATTTCTTTTACTTGGAGTAAAAAAAAAAAAAAAAAAAGTTTTGTATTTTTCAATACTTGGAGAAGTGAAAATGTAATTATCAATATTCTAAGTTGTAAAAAAAAAAAAAAAAAAAAAAATAAAATAATAAAGTACAAAAAAATTAAATTTTTGCTTGTCAATTTTTTCTATAAATTGAAGTGCGTCATCAACTTTATCCATAGGCTCTGTCGCGACAAAATGTTTTTTTTTTTTTTTGGGAACGTGATGCGAAACAGGGTCGAAGAAATGACAGTATGCATGTCTGAGAAATTTAAAATTTCTCATACACGCAAGGGGCAAATGTAAGAGGGGCTAATTTGAGCCCACTAAATTATTTAGACCCAATAGCCCAAGATTAGTGGGCCCGAATTTATCACAAGTCCAAGAATCAGTGGGCCCAGATTTATCGCCATCAAACGGATTGAATCGCTCTAAGCCTCGAAAGGGTTCGGATCCACGAACCTAGAGACTTACTCGGACCCGGACTCGAAAGGGTATTAAGCAAGCCTAGAGATCCGAGGCACTCGGACTCGAAAGGATTCGGATCCACGAATCTAGAGATCCGAAGTACTTGGCTTCGAACGGATTCAGACGCAATCTAGAAGTCGCTCCGTTAATGAGTCCCAGAACACTTGCGGGCTCGGAGCTTTCTGGGATCTACGCACCAGAACCATGGGCGTAATGGAGTTCGAACAAAGGACCCGGTCCCGAGGACGGTGAGTGGAGATAAATTCACTCTTCGGTTAAACTAGCCTATACCCGGGTCGAGGTGGCATGACCCCGGGGGGGTCCATGAGACTCGGCAATATTTTTGCGGCAGGACATCCTCTCGGACTACCCCTGACCCTTTGGGATGATTGGGGATCATTGGTTAGGTGTAGCTAAGAAGAAGGGTTCGCCGAGGGATTGATCTCCTCTTCGAGGTTTTCTCATCCTCGGAGAAGTCACCTCCTCGGAGAGGTCACCTCCTCGGACAAGGTGGTTAGAGAGAATATCCCCCATGTGCCTTGCACATGGGCTCCATCCTACATCATGAGGTGCCTATAAATAGCACCCACCCATAGCTTTACAAGGGATGGATTTTGAAGATTTTTAACTCTTGGGAAAGAACTAATTTCCCTTCTCCATTATCAACCTTGAGAGTGAAAGTGGGAGATCCATGGGAGAGCCTTGCCATTATTCTATTCTCTAGCCATTTTGCCTTCTTCTTCACCCAATCTCTTATCTCCATCATCTCCTTTGTTGTTGTGTTCTTGAGTTGAGATTATTGAAGAATCTAAGCCTCTCATACATTATCTTCTAAAGAATTCGAAATTGTTCTTCAAGGATCTTCGAAGATTTTCGAATTTTTTAACTCCTTTCTTGAACCCTCTCCTACAAAAGTTATTTATTTTTTTATAATAAGCTTATTACGTTGGTTAGTACCAATGAGAAATCACTTACTTACCTTTAAAAAGATTAACGTATTGAAAGGGTTGAGTTGAAATCGAACTTAAAATTGAGTTACAAATTTTTTAATGGTAAATCATTTTGAGTATGACAAAAAATATTTTTCTTAAAAAATGTTATTTACTTTTTATTTAACAAAATAATAGAAAAGCGAAAAATATTTTTTGAGATTCTAAATTAGAAATTTTTAAAATTTGTATATATTTATATATATATATATATATATTTAAAATATAATCAAATTTATTTAGTTAAACTCAAATTAGACTTTGCCTTCATTTGGGAAGTGTGTTTATTTTTTGACTTTTTGACTGTTTTAACTTGGACCAAAAAACTTTGTTTGGTATAATTTTTTTAGTTTTTTTGACTTTTGTGAGAGAAAAAATGAAATGATTATCAATGTGTTTGGTTTGAGTTTTCTGAATTGAGTTTTTTGTATTTTATATTTTTTTAGTGAATATTTTTAAAATTTTAAGCATTTTTTTGAATATTTTTAAAATTTTAATAAATACAAAAAATATAGTGAATTTTTGTTTTTTTTATTTATATTTTTTGGCATTTAGTGAATTTTTTAAAGATTTTTTTCACAAAAATTATAATTTTTAAGTGTATTTATATTAGGTGTGTCTAAGAATTTGAAAAATTGCTTAAAATATTAAAAAAATTTAATAAAAACAAAAAAATATGGAAAATAAGAAAGTAAAATTTTCTGAAAAGTATTTTTTAGAAAGTCCAAACCAAGCAAGTGTATGTGTTTTTTTTTTTTTTTTGAATTAAAAATGATTATGGTTTGAATATGATATTTTGCCTTATTGACTTTCTAACATATTTTGGCCTTATTTGGTTTGGCTTTGAGAAAAAGATTTTGGAGAAGATTTTTGAAAATTTTGGGCTATTTTAGGAAGATGATTATAATTAACTTTTTGGTAAAAAGCTGCTTATAAGCAGTTTTTTTGTGAGAGATGACGTGAGTTATAATCTCACTTCCCAAAAGGAGCCCTTGTTTGGTTTGTAATTTTTCTTAAAGAAATTTTAAAATCACTTTCTCTCTCCTACACATCAATCAATAACTTTTTCTCTCTCATCTATTCTTTTCAATAATTTTTTCTCTCACATACATCTACTCAATTACAACAAAATATCAAATCATCCCAAATTTTTAAATTCAAAACTATTTTCAAAATATACAACCAAACAAACTACAAAAATTTCTAAACTCTCTTAATAAAATATTTTTTAAAAATGTATCTCCCAAAATCAAACCAAACATGACCTTTATCTTTAATAGCTTCCCACTCACATGCCAAACATAGGCTTTGACCTATTGGCTTATTTTGAGAATAAGGTTAAAAGTTTGTTTTTTGTTTTTGTTTTTTTTTTTTGTTTTTGGACTTTTTTAAATCAAATCATCTCTTAATTTTTTTTACACAATTTTTTCAAAAAAAAAATCAAAGAATCCAAAAAATGAATTTTTAACCTACATCTCAAAATAATAAGGGCTTGCTTGGTTTGTTTTTGGGAGAGTTATTTTTGAAAAAAATTTAGGAGAATTATTTTAGAAATTTTTTTGGTTTGTTTGGTTGTATATTTTGAGAGAAAATTTTTTTGTGGGAGTTTGGGTTGATTTGACATTTTGGAAGAATTAAGTAGATATGTGTGAGAGAAAAAGTGATTGAGAATGAGAGAGGAAAGAGAAAAAGTGATTGATTGATGTGTAAGAGCATCTCCAATGCACTAGGCATATAATACTTGTTAGTTAAAATGCCTAGTGTGATTCACTTTTTTCAATTCCAATGCACTAGGCATATGATTAGGCATTTTGCCTCAACTCATATTCACTAGCTACATGTAGCTAGCCTTCAATGCTAGGCAAAATGTATTCAATCACTAGGATCATTTCCCTCCATCTTTGTTGTTGACGTGGCATTCTATAAAATTAATAATATTTGGATAAATAGCTAAAATAAAGAGCATGGTTGGAGTAAAAACATAAAACAGTCGATAGGCAAAATAAAATATATACTTTATAGTAATATTTAGATAGGTAAAATGCCTATTACCGTTGGAGATGCTCAGTGATTTTGAAAATTTTTTAAGAAAAATCTTAAACCAAACAATTTTTTGAAATTTTTTTTCTAAAACTCATCTCTAAAACTCAAACCAAACAAGCCCTAAATCTTTCGACTTCATTTTTTTATCTTTCGAGTTGGGCCGGAAAACATCTAACCCAACCCAACTTATCAGAGTCACTTAGGTTATTTGAACTTATATAAATAAGTATACTTTTTGAATTTTTATTGAAAGATATTTAAAAAAATAAAGAGGTAATATGACCTAAATAAATATATTTATCTAAATAAATTCACTTATCTATCATGCCAAACAACTATAAATGTAGTTTTTCAATTAAAGGGCCCGAATTCTATAAAAGTTCAGCCCAAATCCCAATTAACGCCATTTCGCCCTAGATTGGCCCAATTGACATTCTTGATCAAAGCTTGTTGAGCTTTGTCTTCTCTTCGCTTCAACACTCTCGGTCCACTCCATTCGTAGATTTGGGAGATCGTTTGCGGCTTAAACCCTCGAAAGGTAATTCTCATTTTTGTCTCTGATTTTCTCAAATTCTACCAATCTATTTTTCACTTCTCTATCCCGATCTACCTTCCAATTCTCCCATTTTTTTTAATCTGTAAATTAGGGCTTGAGATTCGAAGTTTGGTATTGTTTTATCGTTGTTCGTTTATAGATTTGAATCTGTGTCGCACGGAGTAGATTAAATGTTATCTTATTATCATGAGAATTTGCTTGTTTTCAGGTGACTTCAGTGAGCTTCGTTGCACTTTGCTGATCGTTTTCTCTGCAATTGCTATGTGGGTATTGCATTTTTAATTCTATATTTTTGTAAACATTACTAAAACATTGTCAATAAGTAACAAGTTACCAACACATCTAGCAATGTTGATTTTTCTTTATGGGTCTTGCTAACAAATGTATGTGGCACAAGAACAGAAAACCCCCCCCCCCCCCCAAAAAAAAAAAAAAAAGTGAAAATGCAAGACATTTTTCACTAATTTGAAAACAATTTTTTTATTTTTATATATTCATTTTCACTTTATAAATGTACAATTGCAAATGGTATCCTGAAATGCATCGGTACCGTACAGATAACAAAAACAGATATGGTGGCTGGTATTGTACAATATTAATATGGTATTAAGAATCCTCTTTTGTGGATGTGCTTTTAGTTTTCCTTTGTATGCATCTTTTGCACAGAGGTTGTTCCCTGCTGGCATTTTTCTTCTCGGTATTATTCTTGTAGAATTTTACTTACCAAAGACAAAAAAAAAAAAAAAATGCTATGCTCATAATTCATATAGCCCTTTTGTTTTCTTTGTAATAAGTATATGCATAGCCTAAACTTAAGTTTATAACTGATTCGTTCCTTTTCGTTATCTATAACCATTTAGAAAATCAGCTATCTGCTTTTCCATTACTTGTTTAACTTCTCACGTAATGTAACTTGTATCAGCTGAAGTGTTCACAATTTTTCCTCTATATTAGGGCGGATGAGGAACTTGTTGATCAGAAGAAGTACTACGAAGAATCTTGCAAGCCAAAGTGTGTAAAATCTTTACTCGAATATCAGGTGCTTTGCAAGCTCTTGAAACTGGAATTTCATATGTATAAAGTTTGTAGATATGCATATCTGATTTAGTATTTTGAAGTTTGTATTATAATGCTTTTCTTTTACTATTTAGCTCCTTTGGTTCAATGAAAGTCATTTGAGCACCTTTGGCTCTCTATACTTGGTTCATCATGGTTTACTTAAAACTCATTGCTGCATAGTTTTGAACATGTAGGTTTGTAGTGCAATAGGCAGGCATCATTCAGTATTAACAGAATGAAATTTCAAATTTATATGGGGTAAAAAAAAAAAAGAGAAAAAAAATGGAGGCTATATAGAATTATTAAATCATCAATTTAAATCCTAGAATGCTTGACAAGCAAATTGTCTGTATACAATAAACAAAACAGTTCAACTTTATAAATCATGTACTAGACAATGGACTGGTTTCATGTTCAAGGCATTTTCTTTTGTATATGTTATGTCAAACTGGCATGAAGTTCACAAATATGTAGTTTTACATCACCATTATTGAAGTTTCTTCGTTCTTGCAACTAAGGCTTCATTTGGCACCGGCTAATAAACCATCTTATTGGCTAAAAAAACTCGTTCTGCTAAAAAAAGCTAACTTTCGTTACTCTAACAAAGCAATAGAAAAGTAAAAAAGTTGTGAATATGCCAAACCAACTAGGTTTTTTTAGAATTAGCTTTTTGTTGGCTTATTTTCAGTCAATAAACTAGTTTATTTTTAGTTATTTTAAACCTATATTATTTGACACGATCTGGATGAGATACCTTAATGTTTTAATTTTGGTGTCTCAGTTAATTCTTAGGCGAGACATAATAAGATGATGCAAGTAGCAATGAATAAAACAAAATCATGGAAAGTATGAAACTACAAAAAGAAACAAAATACTTTAAAATAATCAACATAGACACTATTACATTTCGCTTTGGTAATAAATATACAATCAAGTGTGTTTGTGTTTGTGGTTCAAATTAAGCTAAAGGGACTATATTAATTATCATCATTGTTATCATCCATTTCTCATCTTCGAAAACCTTTTCAGCATCACACGTCCATTCCTCACTGTCACTTTGAACGGTGCAGATATATCAAATACATTGCCTAGCTTTATCTCTCAGCCACTCATTCCAACCCTATCTCTTTCTTGCTACACTATTGTCTCACAGACATCTCTCTCTCTCTCTCAACCATTCTCTCTCAATCCTTTCTCTCACACTCTCTCATGATCTTCGGCGAAGGAGTAATGATCTTAGATTGTGATGGAGGTGATGGAGATCTCGGTGATCTCATACAATTGCTCTTGGGGATCTGGGAAATCTATTGATATTGGGTTCATTGTGGTGGGGTTCACAAGTTTGGTTGGGTTTATCATGGTAGGGTTTGCACGAGATTGAGTTTGCATGTTCATAAGTCCGTCATAGTTGGGTTGATTGCAAATGGGTCATGCCAACACAGGCTTGTGTCTTTGATTGTCAATTGTTTTTTGTTTATGCTTATGCTTTATGATTATTGATTTCTTCCCTTTTCAGTAGTTTTTAATTTCTGCTTATGCTTTCTAGTTTGTAGTTTTTGTGTGGTCTCTCTCTCTCTCTCTCTCTTGTGAAATTGCTATTTGTAGTCTTCTTTGAGCTTGTTGATTTCTTGTTCCCATATTCGGCACAAGGTTTGACAATAAATATTTTCTTCCTTTTTATTTATTTATTTGTGTTATTATTATTATTTTTTTGTATGCATGTCTGTGGTGGAGGTGGTGATTGGGCGGGAGGGGTATTTATTTATTACGCATAATTATGTGCTTTTCATTGCAACATTTTAACTTTTTTTCAGCTTATGATAGGGTGTTATATTATGACCAACAGTCGAAATGTCATGGACTAACTAGCTTCCTCTTTAGGCTCACTTCTGCCCTGCTATTTGGATGAGTAAAGTGTTGGGTTTATTTTTAAGAGGAGATTATCTTGTATGATATGTTCCATCATCTTTGCATTCAATCAAAGTCATATGTGGTCAATTGATTAGAAAAATTCAATTAAAACTAGTCATCCATGACTTAAACCATTCAATAAAATTTTTGGATTGTTTTTCTACTTCTGATTTTTGCATCTTTCTAACCTAATATTTGCCGGATATCTTCATCTATGTTTCTTTTGGCATTTCTTATTTTAGTTACCTATGGAGTTATTGAACCAATCTTGTCTCATCTTTCATTTCTCTTAGAGAATGGGGGTGTTTGGCAAGAAAAATTTTAGCTTCTTTTAGGCTAAAATTCACAAAAAGACAAAATAGGTTAAAATATCTAGTAAGACAAAATGTCACATCAAATTCATAATCATTTCACTTTTTCTCTCACAAACATCATATCCAACTACAAAAAATCCAATCATCTTCCCAAACACAAAAATTTTAGCCTACTAAAATAATAACTTCCCAAATATTCACAATGTACGGCTGCATTTCTTGCCTAAAAAATGTGCAGCATGTTGAGAGTTGTCAGGAGTGCTGCCCCCATTTCCTTTTCAAATCCTTTCCCAAATTCATGATCCAAACGCAAATTGGAAGTGTTAAGAGCTTTGTGAAACAGTTACATAGATCCTCTAATTGGCCTTAGTTTGAGATAATTGTTCTTTGTTGTATATCATTTTTATCCAGTTGAATTGCCGTTTGTCCAAAATTATTGGAAAAGTCATTGTTATATTCCTTCTTGTCTTGTGCCTTTTAATTGTTACTATAACCTGTTGTTATATGTAAGGCAAATTTTGTCCTGTCCAAAATTCTCTTTGTCATGAATAAAATGCTGATAATTTGCTTGTCACCACAAGTGTAGCCTAGTCTTTCATTCATTTTTTTGCGCCAATATGTTGCATACCTAACTTAACAATACAATTGATTGCAAGTTTGGAGCGCAACACTGTGGTTTTCAATGTCATAACTCACTAGCCTAACCTTGTTTAGCAACATTTGTTTCTGAAGTATTTAATTTGGGTATTTTTAGAGGGATTAGGACAAGCCAACCAAGCTGGGATTGTGTTGTTTGAGCCTGGCTTGTATACTGGGTGGAGCAGTAATCAAAGCTGTTGCTAACCCCAATTGATATCTTTTATGTAGGCATGTGTTAAAAGGATCCAAGATGATGATTCTGGGCATAAGCATTGCACTGGACAGTATTTTGATTATTGGTCTTGTGTTGACAAATGTGTAAGCTCCTTCTCTCTCTCTCTCTCTGCACTATATTTTAATGATATAAGTAGATTAGTTCAATTTCCTGTCTTTGATTTTATACTGAAACCGCTCTGGAACACAGGTTGCACCCAAGCTGTTTGTGAAACTGAAGTAATGAGGGGATAGCTTTGTTTTCATGTCGCTCTTTTGTTCTTCAACCAGACATCTCGTGGATTGTGTCTTTTGCTGCAAACTTTTAATGTTTGTATGTTTACTTTTTAATCAGCTTTATGGGAGACCTTTGAGTTAATAATGACTTTTGTGGATTAAAATTGTTTTACTTGGATTTTAATGTTAAAACAGATCTGAAATAATAAGAAAATGTGTTGAGACTTTTCATTATTGCAAAAATGAAGTTAAAGTCCCATGTGCAGAGCTGAATACCTATACAAAAACAAGTTCGTGTGAATTGTTTTGAGTTTGTAGAATTTCATTTACTATGGGTTTGAATTTTGATTTGAGTATGTAACATATGGGTTTGAATTTTGATTTGAGTATGTAACATGCAAACAACACATTGATAACGTGATATGGAAAAAAAAGAGGTTGAAATTGTGTTTCATGTTCTGTTGTTCATCTCTCTTCTCTCTCTCTCTCTTGAATTCTGGCTTCTTTAGAATCTAGCTTAAGGTTGAAACTAGCAGGGTCACAGCAGTGACCTTGGATCCTTCAGGCAGAGGCTAATTATACTGTACCCTTATTCAAGTGTATTCCAGTGTGGTTTGGCATCCGGTTAAGGAAGTCAATTTTTGAGGGTCTTTAATGATACATACTTTTAAATTTGTCAATTTTTTTCCGGCTCATTTAGTGTAAGAAGTCAATTTTTGGGGGTCTTTAATGATACATACTCTTAAATTTGTCAATTTTTTTCTGGCTCATTTAGTGTAAGAGAACCTAAAAAGTGCGAAAACAAAAATTTTAAAAGTCAAAAAAACCCTTTTTGGTTTTTATTTTGTCTTTGGTTAAATTTTCCTTTTTTTATTTTTTGTTTTGATCTTTCTAATCAAGTAAAATTTAAACGTGTAAGAATTTTTAAATTTTTAAATTTTTTTTACTAAAAATAAAAATAAAAACTAATAAAAAGGGTGATGTGTTTGAATTTACTTAATATATGTGGGTTACGATTGAGTATATTAATTTATATGGTGAGGATGGGTTTACAGTATAATATACATTAAAATTTATATTCTCTGGATGGATTCATGGAAAAATATTTTTCCAATAGTACGATTTAGTCATGGTGTATAATTGTAGAAAAATGTTTGGTGGCCACAAATTCTGTGGCTCAAATGGTCCGAAACTGTCAAAACGACGTCGTTTTGCACCCAAAATGACGTCGTTTTGGGTGTTTTGAGCCATTTAAGCCACAGATTTTGTGGTCTCCTAGCATTGATGATAATTGTATATCTTTTAACTGACAAAATGTCTTGCATTAATTATGATGGCCTTTCGATGGGCATTGGCTTGAGGGCTTATGGCCGTCCGATTACGGATTGACACTAGTTTCATGGTAGCATGTTATTTTATTTTTATTTTTTTGTCGTAGGACTTGGGTTATATTTAGGCTTCGTTTGGAAAGTTGCTATTTTAGTAGGCTATTTTAGTTTTTGACTATTTTAATAGGTTAAAATTTTTGTGTTTGGGAAGATGATTGGATTTTTTTATGGTTTGATGTGATGTTTGTGAGAGAAAAAGTGAAATGATTATGGGTTTGATATGATATTTTGTCTTATTAGCTATTTTAGCCTATTTTGTCTTTTTGTGAATTTTAACCTAAATTAGGCTATTTTTTTTCTTCCCAAACACCCCCTTAATGAGGAGGAATAAATATTTGGTCCATTTATTAATAAGTCGGTTTTGAAAATATTTCTTATAATCTAGTTCAGAGAAGAATGATATTTAAGTTTAGTTTCTAAATTTATTTTCTATCTAAGGATGTGTTGTAGTGTTTGGCAAGTTGGTTTGTGGTTAAAATAGCCATAGAAGATAAAATAGGTTATTTTAGCCACAACAAACAAAACATCACATCCAACCCATAATCATTACATTCTTCTCTCACAAAAAAAGTTAAAATGTTAAAAAGTCATTTTCAAACCAAGTTTTTTAGCCCAAGCTAAAATAGTCAAAAAAGCCAAAAAGCTAAAAAATCAACCCACTTCCCAAACGGAGGCTAAGTGAATAATTAGTTGATGATTACAAAAGATATGAAAGAGAATGTTACCTTTAATGTAAGATATATAACGCAGCCGGTAAAATGATTCGAGCCATACCTTATGTAATAGAATCCGAAATGAAGAACCTTGTGGCTAAATAACGTGCTTCTTTAATCACAAATTAAGAACACCCAGCAATGGAGTGATACCACAGTATGAATATCACCCACTCTATTTACAATGCAAAGGTTGGATTGTTTTTCATGTGGGAGAGAGTTAGAGATAGTATGGAAAAAATGTTATGGGTAAAAAATACATAACATATTTGATGTTCTATACATTCAAATATATAATCAGATATATAACCATATATATCCATCTATCTATATCTCCTAAGGATAGGATAGATGTAGATAAATAGATGATTATCCTAACAAATAGGATAATCAGGAAATCAAATTCAAATTACATGGGTAATTTGAATGGGCCATGCCACATGGGTCCAATACCTGGCCCAATTTCTAACATCTCCTACTCGCACATGAGTTGCATGACACTACCACATCTCTATCTCAATCTCCCTAAATATTTAACAATCTCATATTAGCCAATGAACCATGCGACCGCTGAGAAACACCTGCATGTGGGAGCTCTATACTAGAACTCAAAAAGGAGCCAACATAGAGATATCAACCCGAAAATAAAAATAGTGTCTCATATACTCCAGACCCATCTAATTACACTGGTCCAAAAAACATCTCTAATCCTTCAAAAGAACATGTTTGACTCTCTCAATTCTTGCAATATATTCACACTCAATCTGCCTCTCATACAGAGCGATGTGAGTTGCCGACAGTGAATATACAATAGTGGTGTAATATTAGATGATCTTCCCTTTGCCTTCATGCCATCTAGTTTAGGATTGACCGCTTTCTCAGTGATGTCCTTTAAGGCTGAATGATACATGATTGCAGGCAACATACTAAAGTAACAGAACATCGACCCCCTACCTTATGACATAGTCAAAGGTCATAAAAATGGTACATAAATGAAAATCATATCATATGGTGAGGAAACAGGGATCCATTCTCTCATCTCATTACTCAGTTACCAAGCATATGTAGTATGAATACATGCTACGGTAGAGTAACTCTTCCAAAGAGTAATGTCATACTCGATACATCGTATAGATCTTAGTCTAGTCGCTTTCTAGCACCTAATCTGAATTCTTTATTTGCTCGCCTTCTAGGTGCCAAATGAGATCTCACATTTGGTTAGTCATAACAGACACAACATAGAAAGTGGGTACTAACATCCATGTTTACTCCTTAACACGACCTCATCTATGTAGTAACCAATGCGACATACATAGTGGATAATTTAAGCCTCTCTTGGCTTCAAATAAAAATAAACCACTAGTCTCATCCATGCTCACTCCTAAGCGCCAAGGGCAATTGTTGGTGTGAGTAAGCCAATCTTGCCTGCTGACATCATCATCTGCTAATCATTATAACACAAACCATAATAGTGTAAACATCCCATCATCTCACTACAAATAACTGATTGATTTAAAAAAAAAACACGATAGGTAAGGTCAATGTCTAAGCATAGACAACAGAATCCACCATGTGCGCCTTACATGAAGTGGTTCAAGATCACTACATCTTGCGCAATTACCTCTCTAAAAATATTTTGGTGACCAATCTGCGTTCATTCAAGATGCGCCTAACTAGCGCATTGAATCTTACAATGAGCAAATTAATATACTACTAGTAAAGCATTTTATCCACAGTCTAATGAGTAAGGTCAATGTCTAAACTACTCAGTTGACCATTTACAAAAGATAACACTCATCATGTCGAATACGCCCATATAGCGTATCTCAGGCTCCCATAACAAAAAAGATCACGGAATATAAGCCATCTGTTTCTCCTAAAGACAATCCGAAGATTCACTCAATAGCTAAGGCTCTGGCTTTTACTGATAGGTAAGTCAATGGGTTTGCAATTCTGCATCTAGAATCATTCTAGGATATTCCTTATGTAAGTCATCAAAGACAAACCGGGAATTCTCCTAAAAACAATCCCTAAGGATCGTACATCCGAGCATATAAATTACATCACCCATGTCCATCATATCTAAAACAGAGAACTGCCCACCCTAGGTGGTGACAACCTCATAAATTCCTGGTTCATAATGACTAATTAAGAAAAAACTTCTTTTGGATCATTGATCATGCCTTAGTGGTCTTCATCGATCATCTTTGGCCTATCATGGCTCAACGAAATCTAAGAATCATTATTTGGATAATTGTTTTAGGCTGTAAAAGATTTATTGGAACTAGCAACCTTTTTGCATTCCCAACTTTTCACCATAAAAGTAGAAGGTAAATCCTTACGGATATACTTATCCAATTCTCCAACGAGAAGTTGGGTCACAACATCTACAAATCAATGTTTCGAACTTATGTCAATCATAGCCTAAGTCGAAATAACCTCACTCCCTAGGAGGAAGTCTTCGCATGGTCTACACCTTCCTCAATGGTGCGACTTTTCGGTATCTAACGAGCCTTATGCCTCAACAATGACTATTCAAATTGTGCATAACTATATAATAGTTTCGCGTCATAATGGAAAGTCAACCAAATTATAGAAATGGTTAATCCTCAAAGACTTTGTCTTAAACTGCGCAACATTGATCTACTTTTTAAAAATAAGGGACTAGAGCCTTTGGCATTATCCTAGACTCTTTATCATCTTGAGGAGCAATCATGAATGTTTCTCTCTCAATCACCGAGTGACGACGTGGAAAATTTTCACATTCACTACTACGTAACTAAGAATGTAGAGTATTCTTCTCTAATGGAGTAATCTATTAGTAGGCACATCGCTTCCACTGTCCCTAGGATATTGGAAATTTCTTTCCATTCTCAATTAGGCTGCATAGAGCGCTATGCTTCGAATTCTCTATCTTATAGAGTTCCAAAACTCTATTTACGTCACCTTTACTAAGAAAACTTTATGTGACTTAATTACACTCCCACAAAGTTGCTTACTTATATGCACATGACCCGGAAGGTTTACATGACAGTATACAATAATGCGTCACATGACCCTAAGTGTTTACAAAACAATATACAATAATGTGCCATAGAACCCTAGGTCTTAACTTCACAACTTTATGAGAAATAAAATAAAGATAAGCTGCTTAACGGTTATAGATTGGCCATAGATGGCTCTCCACTAACCCGTTACTCAAATGGATTGTAAAATCTGATATGGAAGGCACTTAGTTAGGGATATAGGCAACAAACTAAAGTGCAATTCCCAATTGGGAAACATTTTACGCCATCATCCACCTAACATTAACAATACTTAATTTCTTATCTCTATTACACCATTGTGTTGCTGAGTACTAGGAATAATTAATTTTCTAAGCATCCATTTCTCTTCACAGAGATTTCTAAAATAACTCAAATAGATACTCGCCACCTTGGTCAAAACTAAAAGCACGAAAGCTGTTATCTGATTGATCTCGACCTTATATGTGCAATGTCAAAAATCATCTCAAAACTTTTGACTTAAGAGAGATCAAATAGTCTTGACTCAGATGCGTATCGTAATCTATAAATGTGTCGAGATTGAAGCTAGCTATCATATTCTTACACATATCCAGTCACAAATATCGTAGTGGACTAAATGCGCCAATACAAATGCTCTTCTGCGGCTTTCCTACTTACTTATGTGCAACCATTACGAACAAAGTTACACATTCAAATGAGAGCAGGATGTCACAAGCAAGTAGGCCCGAAAAGGCCTACTCAAACCATCCATGTCATTTTCTCATTAATGTGATTAAGTATAATAAGCCACCGGTTCATGACCAATGTTATAAACTAATTCCAATCATCCTAATGTGTGAGTTCTCGAAAACAAGTTTTAAAGGTTTAGACCCAATTAGGTTATGACTCATGACTAATTCATGTTCACTAGATCATAAAAGGATGTCATGGAGATATCAAGTGCTCCTAAGTCACAAATTTGACTAGTAAGTGCTAATCTCCTACACCTTCAAGTCAATTTTATTCACCATACACTTTACTGCATCTAGTTGAAAAATGACCATACTTCTCTTGCCATCTCTGTTTCTTGCTCCATAGTTACTTGCAATTACTTCTACTATCCACAAGAAGGAGAGAATAAGCTATCAATCTATGACAGCTCCTGAACTAACTTAAGCGCGAATTAGGCTAAAGAGTCTAATTCAACACAATGCTCTCACAAGCGATGTGTCAAATTCTTAGAGTCATAACAACCTTATCGGCCTTGACCTTTTCATTACTATGCTACAACGTTTGCGCTTAGTGGTAAACGTTATTCAAAAGCGTTAGCCTAGCTAAGGAATCATAAAAACAAGCACCTCCTCATGTCTTATATTCAAGTGTGAAAACAGTAAGTGTTCAGACTTAGACAAGTTGGCAATGTTAACAGATTTTGCAGCCACTAGGCTTTAATCTTTTTACTTAGTGTAAATAGATTTTACAGCTTCTAAGCGCTAATCTTTTAACTTCAAGTGATACTTCAACGCACACTATTATAGTGCATGAAATTTTGCTCCATCCACTCTCAACAGTTGTGTAGAGAGCAAAACACTACACATACTGGCTACTCGTCTTACACTTAATGACTAATTCATATAAGCTCGCATTTCTTGGATGACGTTACTCTTGAATATTACTTCATCCAATGATGCAACATTATTACAAGTCAAATTACAAAGTCAATCCGTGCAGCTCAATAGTCAAGATCATATACAAATCTATTGAGAGCTTACTAATTTCATAACTCCAAAACTTGCCAATCAAAATTACGTAGCATGCCACTAACCATAGCGCAAACATCAGTTTTTATTGTGCCAAACAAGGCAACAAAACCACGGCGACTTTGAGTTACTTCGGCTCAATTAAAGTCTGACCTAAAGTCTTCAAAACTTTTTGCTCATCTAAAGAATATGATTGCATTGTTCACATTGGAACATCTCTACTAAGTCTAGGTCAACCAAATTAACTTCTATAAGCTAAGTCAATTTACAAAGAAATTCGCATTAGGATTAATTTGATTAGCATAATATAATTTTGTCATAAAAATCTAAATTAAATAGTAACAATATTACACAAGTCGCAAGATCGAAAATCCACTATGCTCGTAATCATCTCTTGCACCACAGGTAACAATTATCCAAAATTTAATTTAATTCATGCGCAAAATATTAGTTTTCGAGAATAAATCTACAAAGATATCTCTCATCCGAACAATCTCCCACTGACTATGGCATGACTAAAGTATGATAAAATATTTTAATTCCATACAATAACATCTTAATGTAGATTCACAATCAACTCATGATTACAATTAATAATGGAATTTAAATAAAAAAATAATTAATTACGCTATTCTAATTACAACATATTAGAAACTCTAGGCAAAAGACAAAAATATGTTGTGTTTAATATTCAGATTATACCATAACAGAAAGTACATCACTTCTGAAATTTTTTGAAAATTTCTGGTATTTTCTGAAATTTTAAATAAGTAATAAGCACACATAAAATCATAAATAAATATTTCAAAATCTAGAAAAATGCAAAAACGATATCAGTAAATAGTAAACCATTACAATAGTCTTTAGTAAAAATTTCAGCTCTAGACTCTTAGTCATGCAACTCCAGAAGCATTTTAAAGTAGAAATAATCAATTATTATTTCAGGAAAATTATTTTTTATTTTCATAAAATTTTAAAAATTTTACAGTAGATAAAAAATTTAATTCTGAATCTAATAGTACCAACTGTGCTTAAAACAAAGCTATAACGAATTACTCAACCATTTAACGCAAGTCGAGGTTGTGGGAAGCGCGCCTGGAGCATGCGGCTGACGGTGACGCGTGGCACGCACGTGATGGCGTGTGGAAAAGCGTGGGAAGCGTGCCTGGTGCATGGAAGCTCATGGCTTGCCATTGACAGCGTCGATTGGCGCATGAGGTACATGCGTTGCCTTCCGGGGTGATTTCTGGTCCAATTTTGGTACTGTCAGACTCCATTTTCCAAAATAAAAATATTGGTGGACTCAAAAATGATATTTAACAAATATAAATAATGGAGTGTAGCACACTCTCTCTCTAATGAGAGTGGAAGTGCAGAAACTTTGCACTTCATCTTCTTCCTTAAGCCACCAAAAACACAAAATGAACCCAAATTAGGGTTTACTTTTTCTCATTAACCGTAAGTCGGAATCAAGCCCATAATATATCATTTTGAAGGCATTGAAACAAGGATTCCAAATATATAATTTTCATAACATAAAAAAAAATCATGTAAAACCAGCATGCAGTCAAAGTTACGAAAAATTAAATATGAATCTCCATTTTTCTCAAAATTCGACCGTTGGATTTTTATGAAACTTATCAGATATATTCTACATGAAATATACCACAATATATATAAATTTCAAGTTGATCGGAGAAAGTTTGGAAAAATGTTTGTTTTTCATGCATATATCATGTGTGTATATATATAATTATTGTACGGGGGCAAATATTCAGGCAAGCCCGTATTCCTTTCTTCCGAGCTCCGTTTCTGTCCGATCACCTGCGAGCAAATAACGGTGAGCTACCCGGCGGTGTGTGGCCGGAAAAACCCTCCGACGATCAAGTTAGCACACACCTTAGGATAGAGAGAGAGAGAGATGAGTGTTTTAGTGTAAGAATTTCCTTACAAAATGTTCATCTGTCCGCGTATGGGGGGCGCAGACATGCTTATATACCCTCTGCGCCCCATATCCACTCCCAGTCATCTCCTGACACGTGGCTCCGCTATCCCATCTGTCAGCATAAACCTTGCTGAACATCACCTAATCTCAACTGCCTGCCTTCTCAGCTGGAGCTCGGCAGCCGAGCTTCTCTATCCACGGTCGTGCTGTGCTTCATACCCAAGCACTTCACTGGCTAAGCCCAAGGAGGACCGGGCTAGGCGGCATCTCGGCAAAGCCGAGTCCGGGGCACCTCCTGTGGTCGGCCTTCCTGCCGATCAAACGATTACCTCGGCTGACCACGCCTTTCCGGGCGCTGGTCACTCAGCTTGACTGGCTCCACCATCGCCTGATCAAGCAGCTCGGTCCAACAGAGCACTGCCCTGCCGAGCAGCTTCTTTTCGGTATGGGGCGACACATACTTGGCCCAACTCCTGCCCGGCCCAAGTCCTGGCAGCCCATCTCCAGGCGGATCGCCGGTCATCTCGGCCCCATGCAACATTAGGCTCTCAACCTGCTCGGCCGTTACCTCGGCCCAATTCCAGATCATAAATCTCCCTCTCAATTGCCCCTTAATTCTGTCCGCGAAAGCGTGACTGGGATTACTCACTTCGACCAGGATAACATTTCTTCGGTCTTCAGAATGCTAAAGGGCGACCGGGCTAGTTAACATTACTGTTCTGCGAACTTGCTCGGTTATACTCCTCGGCTGACGTCCTCTTTTTTGAAAGTAGCCCGGTTGGCTCCTCGACTCTTCAACCTGTCCCTTCAGTTCTGACGTCGCCATAAATGGGGACACGTGGCGGGCTGCCATTGGTTCTCGAGCAGCCAACCCGCCGTTTTGCCAGAATTTGAATTTGGGCGGTCTCTGTTCCTCTATAAACATGTCCCTGCCCTCTTCCTTCCGTTCTTACTGCATCTCTTGCTTATCAAGCTTCACAGAGCTCCTGCCCCTTGTTCCTTGCCAACGTTGCGTTTGTGCTTGAAGAAGAGGACTCTGCCCTACGCTCGTAAGTCCTTAAACTTCTCTTTTGTTGTCGTTTTCTTTGATATTTCACATATTAGGGTATGAAATTGTAGCTTTTAGGACTTGGGCACCTAAAATCATCCCAAACCCTCCATTGTTAACGGTGTTCTTCATTTTTCCTGAAGAACACTGAAGAACTGGGGCGGACCGGGCTCCTGGTCTTTATTTGATCCAAAAAACCAATTTAACCGGGCAAATAACATGTTTGTCTCAACCCCAACAAAAACCGAGATAGCAAAAGGGATCGGTCGCTTGACCGGGCTAAAATCTGGCCTGCTTGGGCGACCGAGCTCCTTGTCAGCCTCTACGACCGAGGTGGTTTGGCACTCCGGACGATCGAACTAAAGTCAAGCTCATTTTGCGCGACCGCGCTACCTCTTACACTTGCCCTACTTTTCCTGCAAAGTCTAAGGGGACCACTGTCCAATCCTGAGGCTCCCAAAGACCAAGCAGCCACAAATCACCTGACAGTGCCAAACCAAAGCCGAGCTAATTTAGCTGGTCGTCAATGGGGAAATTCCGCTTCCTCGTTGATACTCCGGCTGGCCTAGCTGCGTTCAAGGAGGAGTACGGCATCCCGGCCGATGTCCACCTGGAGCTCGCAGAGGAAGAGACCACGCCTTGGGGTCGAACAGAACAATGCCCCTTCACCGTGCTGTCAATTGTCGAAGGAGGCCTCCGTTTCCCACTAAACCCACTTATCACCGAGTTCCTCCGCCGCACCGGGCTGGCACCCACACAAGTGTCCACCAACACTTATCGAATTATCAACGACATTCATGAACTGAACAATCGGCTAGGCACCAACTTAGGTCTAGCCGAGATATTGAGGCAATACACGATGGGTCACATCGGTGACGGCCTAGCTTATTACTTGAAAATCAGACCGGGCAAGGAGAAAATTGTAACCGGCACCCCGGATAAAGATTTGCACGACGATGATTTTTTCTGGGTGTCGGCCAATTACGAAACAGCCGAGGTACCGGGCAGGTTTATAAGCAAGAACTTCGGTTCCTTATGTAAGCCGCTCAAACTTGCTCGGTTAGCTTACCTTTTTATTCTGTAATTAACCAGTTTTCCTGTTTCTTTTGCAGCAATCCAAGCCTTGCAAGCCAACTATCAATTTCCCAACGTAGAGGCAATTCGGACCGTGCTTCGCTACCGCGACCGAGATTGCAACCAATTGCTCGGCTACAGTCCCTCATACAGATACTCCGCTCCACGCCGGAGTAAAGTTACAGACTTCCTCCGCGCTCCAACACCTCCACCAGATCCAACTCTGCCAGATGTTCCACTCATTCGCTTGATAGAGGAGCAAGAGATGGCCAAACGAAGCAGAATAAAGAACCTGCTCACCGCCACGTCTGCCGAGATGCCGAGCGTTGTCACCTGCTTGCCAGCCGCCGGTCAATCCAGCGGCGCTGTGGTCGTTCTTGCCTCTCCAGCGACCGGACAGTCCAGTCGAGAACCTGCTCCTCGCCGTGCTAGTAAAAGAGCTCGCGCAGACCCATCTGCCGAGCTTGTCGCCGAGCTGACTATCGAGCATCCATTTGACACTCCTGTCCCAGTACCGGCCTGGCATCCACAGCTGAAGCACCGGGGTCAAGACATCCCGGCCACGGCTTCGATCAAGGGCGATAAAGAGCATTTGCTCGCCTTCGATCTTACCAAAGCTCTTCTTCTACCGAGTGACATGGTCGGCAGCGACCATATCCCTGACACTCGGTTGATAAAATCATCAGTGAAGTCTATGGCTAGGGTAAGTCAATGTGCCTTTGAAATTTTCACAAGTGTTTGCACGGTTCATTCTCTAATCAACTTTGCTTCTTGCAGGCCATTCAGAAACAACACCTAGTAATGGAGCGCATCCATAGACTTCGGCAAAAGGCCAATGACACAGCCAGCCAAGTCCAGAGCCTCCAAGCCGAGCTCGGCCGGGCAAAGTCTTTTCTCGAGATGGCTAATGCAGACAACAACAGACTGCTCGGTCAGCTGGATGCGGCCGTGAAAAAACAGGATGAGCTCCAGACTGAGCTAAACGCGCTCAAAAAGTCGCAGAAGAAAGACTGTCGGGATACTAACAACGCCGGCTTCCACGAAGCCGAGGAGAGCTATAAGAAACAAGTCTTTGCAACACAAGACATTTACTTCAAAGCTGGCTGGAAGTCTGCCTGCGAGCATCTCGGCCAGGGCTCTGACACCGACGTATTTGCCAATCCTCCTCCTGCTTTCCTACCGGTCTACCTCGTGCCTTACGCAAATGACGTCTTCAGCGCGTTGCAAGCTGAGGCCGAGGAAGGGCTTGAAGAGGGAGACGCCGAGACAGATGCAGAGGCAGAGGATGTCGAGGTGTAGGAGCAGCCCGGCCATGACGAGCCTGGTGCCCAAGACAAAAGTCCAACCATCAACCTTGAGGCCGCCGAGGACGAGTTTACCAATCTCTCCCCCTTAGTTTAGTTTTCTTTTCTTTTTGTATGTTTGCTTTCTGCGTTTTCGATGTAACCGGGCTCTGTCCCCACCTTTTGTATTGACTTTCTATCAATGAAAAACTCTAATTTTGCCAAGTGTTTGCACAGTTGTCATCAATTCCATCTTCAGCAAAACATCTCGGTATAAATCATAGATTGAACAACACACATCGTCAACCGGAATACATAACTCGGTTGAAGTACTTAAGCAGAACAAAACAGCAACTTCATAAACCGAAATAACTATCTCGGTTGGTAATAACAAAGTTGAACAAATCACCAACTCTTCCAACCGGAGTAAATCATCTCGGTTGGGATTCCTAAGTTGGACAAAACACCAACTCTTCCAACCAGAGTAAACCATCTCGATTGGGAATCCTAAGTTGGACAAAATGCCAACTCTTCCAACCGAAATAAACCATCTCGGTTAGGAATCCGAAGTTGGACAAAGCACCAACTCTTCTAACCAGAGTAAATCATCTCGGTTGGGAATCCTAAGTTGGAAAAAATGCCAACTCTTCCAACTGGAGTAAACCATCTCGGTTGGGAATCCGGAGTTTGGACAAAACACCAACTCTTCCAACCGGAGTAAATCATCTCGGTTGGGAATCCTAAGTTGGACAAAACGCCAACTCTTCCAACCGGAGTAAACCATCTCGGTTGGGAATCCGGAGTTGGACAAAACACCAACTCTTCCAACCGGAGTAAATCATCTCGGTTGGGAATCCGAAGTTGGACAAAACACCAACTCTTCCAACCGGAGTAAATCATCTCGATTGTTACAAAAAAACAACAGTCCAAGTGCTAAAGCAAAATTACTTCTATATATTAACAAAAAGAATTACATTTTGAAGTGTAAGCCAAAAAATTCCTTTGCACAAGGAAAGAAAGCAAAAGCTTAGAAATAATACAGTTTCAGGTTGGCCGCATTCCATGGCGGGGGTATTGCTCTTCCCTCTAGATCCTCCAAGTGGTAAGCCCTCTTGCCCGCCAGACCGGTGATCTTGTAGGGTCCTTCCCAATTTGCCCTTAGTTTGCCTTCACCTGGCATCAGGGTGTTGTCCATAACTTTCCTCAAAACCTAATCACCAACTTTGAACGGTCTGGGGTGCACCGTCTTGTTGTACTTCTTTGAGAGCTCTTGTTGGTATGCAGCCACATGGATGAGGGCCTTCTTCCGACGCTCTTCCACTAGGTCCAGCTCCAAGGCAATAGCCTCGGCATTCAGTTCGGGCTCGAAACTCTCACTTCTTAGGGTGGGCATGCCAGCTTCTAGAGGTATGACCGCCTCCATGCCATAAGCCAAAGCAAATGGAGTTTCCCCGGTAGATCGCCGCGGGATTATTCGGTATGCCCAAAGGACGCTGGGTAATTCCTCAGCCCATTTTCCCTTTGCCTTCTCCAGCCGTTTCTTCAACCCATCCAGTATAGTCTTGTTCGATGCCTCGGCTTGACCATTACACTGCGGGTAAGCCAGGGTGGAGTTGTAGAATTCAATCTTCAAATCTTCACAAAATCCTCTGAATAGACGACCGTCAAACTGGGTGCCGTTGTCAGAGATCAAGATCTTGGAGACGCCAAACCGCGTGACCACGTTCTGCCAGACAAACCGCTTCACGTCTTTCTCTTTGATTGTTGCCAAGGGCTCAGCTTCAACCCATTTCGTGAAGTAATCTGTGGCCGCAATGAAGAATTTCCGGTTGCCCGGTGCTGTTGGTAGTGGCCCCACTATATCTAGCCCCCACATGGCGAAGGGCCAAGGACTGGTGAGGGGAAGAAGTTCCCTAGCAGGCTGATGGATCTGATGGGCGAATTTCTGGCATTTTTCGCACTTGCGGACGTACTTTTGTGCGTCGGCCTACATGCACGGCCACCAGTATCCCTGTGAAATAGCTCGGTAGGCCAAAGACCTGCCCCTTATGTGGCTGCCACAAATGCCTTCGTGAATTTCGTACAAGAAGGCCTCCACACCGCTCGGGTGCACGCACTTTAGATAAGGACCAGTGAAGGACTTTTTATACAACGCACCAGACGGAGAGAGCCAAAACAGCTTTGACTTCACCCGGACTTTGTGTGCCTCTTTCTTGTCGGTTGGTAGAGTCCGGTCTCTGAGGAACAAGATTAAGGGGTCCATCTAGGAAGGACCTAGCGCAGCGCAGAGCACATCCGTCTGCCCGACGTCTTCAATGCTTGGCCGTGGAAGAAAGTCAATTAACAGGGGGTTTGGAGACGTACTATCTACCATTGAAGCGAGGCCGGCCAGCTCATCAGCTCGGCTGTTTTCTTCATGACCAATCTGTTGGACTCTGATTTCCTGAAACTGCTTGATGTGTTCCCTGATCAGAGCTTGGTACTTCGCCATTCTGTCATCCTTTGCTTCGTAAATCCCAGAGACTTGGTTAACCATAAGCTGGGAATCACTGTACACCAGTAGCTCGGCAGCTTTCATTTGAATAGCGCTCTTGAGCACGGCGAGAAGGGCCTCGTACTCAGCCTCGTTGTTAGATGCTGGGAAGCCAAGTGTGATAGAATGTTCAATGGTTAGGCCATCCGGGGAGATAAGAACGATACCTAGGCCGGCACCATGACGGTTGGACGCTCCATCAACAAAAAGCTTTCACATTTCCCCCACAAAAAGCTTCCAACAGTCAGATGGGTCCTGAGAGTTGCGAAGGGTAATGGGATCACGGTTCCTTGGCTGCCTGGTTTCAAGTTCCGTGTTGATCGGTTCCACTCCAGCCCCCCTTGGTGATTCGACACCGGACTCAGCAAGTCGGTCTACAATGCCTAAGTCCGTAGGCGAATCACCAGGTTGCGGTATTATGTCGACCGCAGGCTCGGTGCTGAGTAGTTCCATCACTTCACCCTTTGACGACGCGGTACCGGACAGAGTGGGTGGGACAACAATACCCGACTCCGTCATCGCGTCACCAGTTGGTTGAATTGTACAAGTTGAGGGTACTGCGGTGGGGCGCGCAAATTCCGCGTCGGCAACTCCACCTAGTTGTGGTATCTCGGTCAGGCTTGCAGTCCCTTCTTCGGCCGCGGCAATATCGACCGGGCATACCGGATGAGTTCCTGGCGAGAATTCAGCAACGAAATCGGCTAAAGTTTGGGCCTTTATGGCTGTGCGCGGTTGGAACTTTACATCAAACTGTCCCAATTCGACCGCCCACTTGAGAATTCGACCTGAAAAGTCCGCCCGTTCAAACAAGGCCTTAAGCGGAAACTCGGTCAGTACGATGATGGTATGGGCGTGAAAATAATGCGCCAACTTCCTTGAAGCCATCATCAACACCAACGCAAGCTTTTCCAGCGGCAAGTACCTCGTCTCAGCCGGCAGCAAGGTCTTACTGACATAAAAAATTGGGAGGTGCTTGATTCCTTCAGCGCGGACTAGCACCGCACTGACTGCGTGCTGGGAGACGGCAAGGTAAAGGTAGAGTTCCTCACCCGGCTTTGGTCTAACCAACAGTGGCGGAGAAGACAGATATTCCTTGAGCTCGGCCAAAGCTCGGTCATACTCTTCGTCCCACGAGAACTTTGACTTCAAAGCTTGAAAGAAAGGGCGGCAGCGATCTGATGACCGGCTTATAAACCGATTAGGCACGGTGGCCATCCCGGCCAGATGCTGAACGTCCTTAGCTGAGCTGGGTTGCTTCAACTCTTGCACGGCTCTGATCTGAGTAGGGTCTGCTTCGATGCCTCGGTTCGTGACTAGGAATCCCAAAAATTTTCCGGATCCCACGCCAAAGGCACACTTTGACGCATTCAGGTGTAGTTTGTGCTTTTTGAGAATGGCGAACATCTCGGCCAAGTCGGACAAATGATCTACCTGATGTCGGCTTTTAACCATCATATCATCAATGTAAGCTTCCATTGTCCGGCCGAGCAAAGGAGCAAACATCTTGGTCACCATCCTCTGAAAAGTTGCCCCGGCATTCTTCAAACCAAAAGGCATGACCCGGTAGCAGAAGAGTCCCCTTGGTGTAGTAAATGAGGTGATTTCTCGGTCGGGGCCATGCATGGCAATCTGATGATAGCCGCGATAAGCATCCAAGAAACTTAGCCTATTATGTCCGGCCGTCAAATCCACAAGCTGGTCAATTCTAGGCAAAGGAAAGCTATCTTTTGGACAAGCTCGGTTGACTGTCTTATAGTCGACACAAACTCGCCACTTTCCGTTCTTCTTGGGCACCACTACTGTGTTGGAAATCCATCGAGGGTAGTGCACTTCCTGAATTGCTCGTGTCTCAAGCAGGTTTTTCACCTCCTCTGCAACTACTTCGGCGTGATGCAGTGCCGATCTCCTTGTTCGCTGGATGACTGGCTTTGCTCCAGGGAAGACGTTGAGGTGATGGCAGATAAAACTTGGATCGAGGCCCGGCATGTCGTACGGAGACCATGCGAAGACTTCGATGTTAGCCATCAAAAACTCAACCATCTCGGTCCTCTCTTGGGCAGTAAGGCTGGAACCAAGCAGGAAGAACTTACCCGGCCGCTCTATACCGAGTCGCACCTCAACTAGGTCCTCCACAGCTTTGTCCTCTGCCTTAGTGCCCACATCCTCCAGAACTCCTCGGTCTTCCGGTCCTTCTATCATTTGCACGAAGCCTTTGGCAGCCCGGCTGCCGTTCACCGCCACGAAGCACTGTTTGGACATGACTTGATCCCCCCAGATCTCCTTGATTGCCCCCATAGCCGAGGGGAATCTCATCACCTGGTGGTAGGTCGACGCTACAGCTTGCATAGCGTGAAGCCATCCCTTTCCCAGGATAAGGTTGTATGTCGAAGGCACTTGTAGCACCCAAAACTCCACTTGCTTGACCACGGATTCCGCTTTAATCGGCAGGATAATCTTTCCCAAGGGCCACTCCGGTTGTGAGTTGAATCCGACCAGTGGCAAAGTTGCCGGAGCCAAGTCTGTCTCCCGGAGTTTGAGCTGCTTGAACGCATCATAATACATGATCTCGACCGAGCTTCCCTGATCGATCAAGATCCGTTTAACATCAAATTCCTTGACGCGTAGTGTTACTACTAGGGCATCGTTGTGCGGCGTCTGGATACGCTCTAGATCCCTTGAGGTGAAACTAATCATGTCTTTTTCTTCAGTCTTTCTCCTTTTGATGGCAGGCTGTACCGACAAAACTTCCCTCATATGTTTTGCCTTTTTTATCATGCCCCGGAGTTCGCAAACACGCTCCGATTCCACGATGCCGTGGATGACATTAAAAACTCCCTGTGGTGGTGCGTCTCGGTCATCCTGTCCCCTGGGATCGACCGGAGCCTGATTCGGCTTCACGCCGCCATCAATGTACAAGTCTAGGTACCCGGCCGCGACCAGCTCTTCTAAGTGTTGCCTCAAAGGCAAACAGTCCTCTGTTTGGTGGCCCCCCTCTCGATGAAATGTGCAACGATACCATGGATTGTAGCCCTTTTGTCCATCGCCCAACTTAGCAGGAAACCGGACATATTCCTCGTCTCGGATTTCGCTAAGTATGCGATAGATTGGAATCTTGAAGACCGTGGTTATGCCAGTTCGTGCCTTCAATCTTCTGTTTGCATCTGCTACATTATCTCGGGGGTAGTCATCCTGGTCATTCCGACGTCCTCTACCCCAGTTTTTGCGATTCGAGCCACGGTCCGATTCCTCTGCTCGGTCACTTAAGCGGTTGGACTCTTGCCCAACTGCGTGCACTTTGCCTGCTGTCTTCTTGTCCGTTGCTACCGAAGTTGCCTTCACGGTAGATGCTGACGCGTCATCCTCTACTCGGATGTGCTCATTGATGCGCTGCATGAGCTGGCCCATGGAGGTCGGTTTGTGCATGGTAAGCGAGTCCCGCAGTTTATGGCCGACCGGGAGACCACGCTTATATTGCGTGATTGCGAGGTTGACCGGGCAATCCAAGATCTCGTTGAAGGTTTCCCAATACCTCGAGTTGTATGCCTTCAGTGTGTCGCTCGGCTCTATCTTGACACTTAGTAAGTGATCGACTTCCTTTGGTGTTTTTGTGTTGGTTTTGAAGCGTGTAACAAACGCCTCGGCCAACTGATGCCACCTTTGTATGCTCCCTTCCGGCAACCTCTCGAACCACTTTAAGCCCAGCTCGCCTAAACTTGACAGGAAGATTAGGCACATAAGTCCGTCATTTCGCCTATGTCCGGCCATAACCTGTTGGAAGTGGCTCACATGCATGTAAGGATCGGTTTTTCCGTCGTAGAGTGTGAACTTAGGCTGGTGAAAGCCTGCCGGAAGGGGTGTTGTTTCTATTTCCAGGGAAAAAGAGGTGGCACTCAGCCTGGCCAAGTCCGTATCTTCAAAGAGTGGCATTGCTTGGCGGGGTGGAGGCATTCCGACCTCCTCGCTGGCGTGAACCCCGTAGGATAGCCACTGGAAAGCCGGTATTCTCTGAGCTTCGTGCCGGCGAGCCCGCTCCTTTAAGACCGCCTATAAATCCTCTGAATAAGCGGAGTAAGAGTACCTCGACGTCGTCACCAGACGTGAGGGTTTGTAGGTGCTGTCTTGCGCGCTAGACTTTTCTGCATGCGCGTCGGAATCACCAACCTGGTAACTTTTGGTAATAGATATAGACTGAGTGCATCGCTGACTCTGACCGCCTGAACGGCGGGATGGGGTGCACTCACTGTGGTCACCCACTCCAGCTACACCTTTCCCTTTGACATGCTGCTTCAGATCCTCCATCTCCGCCGCCATTCGCCGGATGACGGCGTCTTGGTCCCTCAACTTATTTTCCAGACGTCTGGTGTGTGAGTCTCTTCTCCGTCGGTGACCGTCTAGACTCCGTGAATGACCATGACTTCTTCCGCTCTTATCCCGCGCGTCTCCTGACTGTCCTCCGGTGGGCGTCCCCAAGTCCGCCATTGGATGGATGGCGGGAGGGCCTTCTCTCCTTCGGGTGAACTCCGGGGTGGCTCCGTCTATGGCAGACAACAGAAACTCGTCGTTGTTCACCATGGACGGCGATCAGATGAACCAGGAAGACAAGGTTTTGTCTATCAAGCTTCCCACAGACGGCGCCAGTTGTACGGGGAGCAAATATTCAGGCAAGCCCGTATTCCTTTCTTCCAAGCTCCGTTTCTGTCCGATCACCTGCGAGCAAATAACGATGAGCTACTCGGCGGTGTGTGGCCGGAAAAACCCTCCGACGATCAAGTTAGCACACACCTTAGGATAGAGAGAGAGAGAGAGAGAGAGGAGTGTTTTAGTGTAAGAATTTCCTTACAAAATGTTCATCTGTCCGCATATGGGGGGCGCAGACATGCTTATATACCCTCTGCGCCCCATATCCACTCCCAGTCATCTCCTGACACGTGGCTCCGCTATCCCATCTGTCAGCATAAACCTTGCTGAACATCACCTAATCTCAACTGCCTGCCTTCTCAGCTGGAGCTCGGTAGCTGAGCTTCTCTATCCACGGTCGTGCTGTGCTTCATACCCAAGCACTTCACTGGCTAAGCCCAAGGAGGACCGGGCTAGGCGGCATCTCGGCAAAGCCGAGTTCGGGGCACCTCCTGTGGTCGGCCTTCCTGCCGATCAAACGATTACCTCGGCTGACCACGCCTTTCCGGGCGCTGGTCACTCAGCTTGACTGGCTCCACCATCACCTGATCAAGCAGCTCGGTCCAACCGAGCACTGCCCTGCCGAGCAGCTTCTTTACGGTCTGGGGCGACACATACTTGGCCCAACTCCTGCCCGGCCCAAGTCCTGGCAGCCCATCTCTGGGCGGATCGCTGGTCATCTCGGCCCCATGCAACATTAGGCTCTCAACCTGCTCGGTCGTTACCTCGGCCCAATTCCAGATCATAAATCGCCCTCTCAATTATATACATATTTTAATGCACAAAAAACAAGCACAAAAATACCTATTTATTGCTTTGATACCAATATAAGATATATATAACGCAACGGGAAAAATGATTCAAGCCATACCTTGTGTGATAGAATCCGAAACGAAGAACCTTGTGGATAAATCATGTGCTTCTTTAATCACGAACTAAGAACACCCAACAATGGAATGATGTCACAGTATGAATATCACCCACTCTATTCACAGTGCAAAGGATTGATCGTTTTTCATGTGGGAGAGTTAGAGAGAGTATGGGAAAAATGTATGGGTGAAAAATACATAACATATCTGATATTCTATATATTCAAATATATAATTAGATATATAACCATATATATATCCATCTATCCATATCTCCTAAGGATAGGACAGATTTAGATAGATAGAGGGTTATCCTAACAAATAGGATAATTAAAAAATCAAATTCAAATTACATGGGTAATTTGAATGGGTCATGGGGCATGTCACATGGACGCCCAAATTCGGGTATAATACCCGGCCCAATTTCTAACATTTAATATCCTAATTAATTACTATATCACTGAATTTGAAAATTAGATATAATTTTTGGTCTTGAATAATAACATTAGTTTTACTTTTAGTGGTTTTTTTTTTATTAAAAAAAAAATTAATAATGAGAATGCACCCTTCTAGAAAGAAAGAAAGAAAAAAATAAAATAAAATAAAATACCACTATCGTCAAGCCAGTGCCCATCCATATTCAGAAGGCAAACTTGCGGGATGCTTTTCAATTTCATGATATCTCATAGATGTTAAAATGATGGTGAATTGAGCCATTAGAAAGAAATATATATAATTAATGTTAGCTAAGAATTATAATATTATCTTTTATTCCGACATTAATTTTTGTTAGATATATATATTATTATTTTATATTTATCTATTTGTATTGTAAATGTATCTCATCTCCTTTTCTATACCTATCTCCGATGTATCTCTATCTTCTTCTCTACACTTATCTAGGTTTCTTCTCAGCCTATAAATACAGGCTTCTTGTAATTCATTCAATACAATTCAATATACAGTCTCTCTATTTTCATAACATGGTATCAGAGCCTAGGGATCTCTCATAGCTTTTTTTTTTCTTTTCTCTTGTTTGTTTTTTGTTTTTTTTTTGGCAGATTGCTTTTGTCCTGTCAGGTTCTGTTGGTTTCTGCATATCTCGTCCATTCTTCTTTCAATGTTTAGACTACACTCACTTCTTCGTCTCTTCACGCTGAAGCCAAAGCCACCAAATTCACCTCCATCGGACGGAGCACGCGCTCTCACGCACCCTCACGTGCCTCCCAAAGCCCTGCGCGTCGGTTGACGTTGCCTTCACTCTCAGCATGCTCTTACACGCGTCGTCGCAGCCGACCTCTCTCGGCTTGCTCGTCGACTTTCGCATCAGCCGTCCTGCCGCCTCAGTCAATCCGTCGTTGGCTTGCCCATCGGCTTCCGCCCCTGCGCCTCAGACTTTGGTTTCCGCATCAGCCACCTCCCCTTGGTTTCCAATCGGCTTCTCTCAAGCTGTTTCCCTTATTCTTCAACTGCTGACGTCAGCCTTACTCTGTCATTGCCTCGCTGCTGACATCATTACAGCCACAGTGCTGCCATCAGCCCTACCTGTCCCTAAGGTTTTTTAGCCTTCTGAATCTGTTGGTGACCTCCGTTTTGGCATTTTTGGATCGTACAGAGAACATTCAATCTGTGTCTGTTATCCTTGATGGGTCCAATTATGTTAGTTGGGCTCAAGCTCTCTCAAGTTTCATCAAAGGAAAATGCCTTTGGTGGATCATTACTGGTGCTTTTCCCAAACCCACCCAGAAGGAGGATGAGACGGACTTTACATTCGATGACCGTCTTGATGAATGAGAAAGTAAGAATTATCAAATTATCACATGGTACCGAGCTACCTCAGTTCCTTTCATCAACTTTCAATTTGGACGCTTTCAGGATAATGACTCCCTTGCCTCTCCTGCAAAGCAATTTGGGATTTCTTGAAGAAACGTTATCAGACCACAGGACATGCTTATCAGTATCAACTGTTGCAAACTCTTCATCACATGTGCCAGGCACCCGGTCAGTCTCTCAATGACTTCATTTTCCAAACGTCGTCTGTTTGGGACCAGCTCACTCTTTCTAAACCTCCATGGCCTCATTCTGATGATGCACAACTATTTATTACATATTGGAATCATCAGCGACTATTACAGTTTCTTATGACTCTTTATAGCACTTTAGAACCCGTGCGTGCTTCTTTGCTCCATCGTTTGCCCTTGCCTACTTTAGAGCAAGCCATTACTGAGCTCTTATCAGAGGAGACTCGTTTCGGGAGTCTTCGATCTCAAGACATGGATTCTGTTCTTGCTACGCCATCTTCTCAGAGTTCCTCATCTTCACAACCAATCTTATACAGTTATTGTCGCAACCGAGGCCTTCCAGCCAATCATTCTCTTGTTCACTGCCAGGTTCGCGAATGCTTGACTTGTCACAAGACTGCTCAAGGCCATTTCCAAAGCAATTGTCCTCGAGCTCCCTCCACTACTTCATCTAAGAAAGGGGCTTCTTGTTTTGGGTCTCAGTCTAAATCTGGCCACGGTTCTCGCTCTGCTGCTGTTGCCTCTGAGGGTTCTTCTGCTCCTTCTTTCTCTATAGATGATGTCAAGTCCATTATCTACCAGGTTCTCAACCAATCTGGTACTCCTCCATTTATTGCTCTTTCAGTGACCTCAGGTAACTCTTCTTGGTATTCTGACTCCACTCTATTTTCTTTTCTGTCATCATCCTCTTCTGCTCCCACTATACACACTGCTGATGGTTCTCATATGCCTGTTAGTCATATTGGCCAAATCTCTACTTCCACTGTGTCTCTTTTTGATGCTTACAATATTCCTTCTCTTAAAATGAACCTTATCTCTATTGGTCAGTCATGTGAACTTGGTCTAACTATTACTTTCTCTGCTAATGGTTCTTTGGTGTAGGACCCTCAGACGAGACAGATCCTTGGGATAGGCCGTAAGCATGGACGTCTGTTCGAACTTATCTATCTTCGTAGTCCACACAAATCATCTACTGTTGCTACTGCATCTACTATGTCTTTTTTTCATCTTTGGCATTATCGCTTAGGACATGTCTCTTTTAGTCGTTTGAAAAATTTAGTTTCTAGTGGTCAGTTAGGTCGTGTCCGTCTTGAAGATGTCGATTGTTTATCTTGTCAAATTGCTAAACAACCTGCCTTACATTTTAATAAAAGTAATTCTATTTCTACTGTTCCTTTTGATCTTGTGCATTCAGATATTTGGGGCCCTTCCCCCACACCTACCATGGGAGGGTCTAGATATTTTGTGATTTTTGTTGATGATTTTTCTCGCTATACTTGGTTTTTTCTTCTTAAAAATCACTCTGAACTTAAACAAATTTACTATGATTTCTCTGCTATGGTCCGCACTCAGTTTTCTCGTACTATTAAGCTTTTTCGTTCTGATAATGCCAAGGAGTACTTGGATTCTGATTTTCTTTCTTTTCTTTGGGCTCATGGTACTCTCTCTCATCGATCTTGTACAGACACTTCCCAGCAAAATGGACGAGTCGAAAGAAAGCACCATCATATTCTAGACACTACTCGGGCTCTTCTCTTTTCTTCTTCTTGTCCTGAACAATTTTGGAGGGAAGTTTCCTTCACTGCCATCTACACCATCAATCGAGTCCCTACCCCTGTAATAGCTAACACTTCTTCTTATGATCGCTTGTATGGTTCTCCTCCTGATTATACCACTCTTAAAGTTTTTGGTTCTGCTTGTTTTGTTCTCCTTCAACCTCATGAACACACTAAACTAGAACCTCATTTTCGTCTTTGTTGTTTTCTAGGGTATGGTATAGAACATAAAGGGTATCGTTGTTGGGATTCTATCTCCAAGCGTCTTCGTATTTCCTGTCATGTGGTCTTCTGGGAACACAAAATGTTCTCCACTCTTTCCAAGTTTCACCTACCACAGTCCACCCACTCACAGGTGTTTACTGATATTTCTATAGATTTGTTTTTTGAAACCTTTGATGCAGATTCTGGACCCATGCTTCTACAATTGCCTACGCCGATCGTCCATTCTGAGGATCTTGTGTCTGCTGATGGTCCTACGCCTTCTCCAGATCCGGTGGAGGTTCCTCCGGAACTTACTTCCATTGAGGTTCCTCCTCCACCTGAGCGTCATTCTACACGAGTAAGGCAACCTTTTGTTCTTCTCCATGATTATATTGTTGGTTCCATTGTCTTTTGCTCTCATGAACCTACTTTTTATCAATAAGCTTCTTTTAACCCTCTATGGCAACAAGTTATGACTGATGAACTGCAGGTTTTCGATCAAACTCATACCTAGAATATGGTTGATCTTTCTCCTGGAAAGTGTACTGTTAGTTGCAAATGGGTTTACAACATCAAAACTCATTATGATGGTTCCATTGAGCATTATAAAGCTCGCCTTGTCGCCCGGGGATTTAGTCAAGAATATGGGATTGACTATGAGGAAATATTTGCTCCTGTTGCCGTCTTACTTCAGTTCGCAGCTTACTTGCCGTTGCCGTTGCTCGACACTGGAGTCTTTATCAAATGGATGTTAAGAATGCATTTCTCTATGGTGATCTCACTAAGGAAGTTTATATGCAACCCCCTCCTGGTTCTTCTGTTCCATCAAACAAGGTTTGCAAACTCCGCCGAGCTCTGTATGGTTTGAAACAAGCTCCGCGTGCCTGGTTTGCCAAGTTCAGCCCTACCATTTGTGACTTTGGTTTTTCTTCCAGTGCCCATGATTCTGCCTTGTTTATCCGTAAGACAGAGCGCGGTACTATTCTCCTTCTTCTCTATGTGGATGATATGATTATCACTGGAGATGACACAGTGGGTATTTCTAGTCTCAAACAGTTTCTCTATCGCCAATTTGAGATGAAAGATTTGGGTTCACTTAGCTACTTCCTTGGCTTGGAAATTTCTTAAGATTCCTTTGGTTATTTTCTTACCCAGGCCAAGTATACTTTTGATCTATTGGCTTGTATTAACCTTACCGATTGCAAGACTGTCACTACTCCAGTTGATCCTCAGACTCGTCTTACATCTCTTGACGGCCCCTTATTAATTGATGCCACTTTATATCGTCAGCTAGTTGGTAGTCTTGTCTATCTCACAGCTACCCATCCAGATATTGCTTACGCTGTTCACATTGTCAGTCAATTTATGACTACTCCTCGCTCTCCACACTATGCTGCTCTAGTTCGTATTTTGCGCTATCTCAAAGGAACTCTGTTTCATGGTCTTCACTACTCCCCGCACTCTTCTCTACAGTTGCATGCCTTTTCTGATGCCGATTGGGTAGGGGATCCTACCGATTGTCGTTCCACTACTGGGTTTTGCTTCTTCTTAGGCAACTCTCTCATTTCTTGGCGTAGCAAGAAGCAAACTCTTGTTGCTCGTTCTAGTATCAAGGCTGAGTATCGTGCTCTTGCTGACATTACTCAGGAGCTTGTGTGGCTTCGTTGGCTTATTTTTGACATCGGTGTTTCTCATTCTGCTGCCACCAATCTTTATTGTAACAATCAAAGTGCTATTCAGATTGCCCATAACGATGTCTTCCATGATCGCACCAAGCATATTGAGATCGATTGCCACTTCATACGACAACATGTTATCAGTGGCCATATTCGTCTTCTCTTTGTTACCTATATTGATTAGACTGCCGACCTCTTCACCAAAGCTCATCTTCCAGGACGCTTCTCTGATCTCCTCTCCAAGCTCAAGTTGATATCTGACTTACCACCTTGAGCTTGAGGGGGGGGGTGTTAGATATATATATTATTATTTTATATTTATCTATTTGTATTGTAGATGTATCTTATCTCCTTTTCTATATGTATCTCTGATATATCTCTATCTTCTTCTCTACACTTATCTAGGTTTTTTCTCAACTTATAAATACATACTTCTTGTAATTCATTCAATACAATTCAATATACAGTCTCTCTATTTTCATAACAATTTTAAAGCAAAAGCTCACTACAAAAAGAAAAATACTTTATGTAATTTTTACCTTTCATATTGGCTTCAATTTCAATGCAAAATGACCACAACATGACTCAATTTTTACAAAAGAAAAAAAAATACTTTGCAGATGTAATTTTCCTGGATAAATGTAGGTGAGAATCATATATTTATGGTACAAAAATTCAACTTGGTTAATCAAGCTAAATCCACAAGTTTAAATTATAATTAAAATTTCCTTAATCATGTAAAAAAGAAAAAGAAAAGCTATATATGTGGATATATATGTAAGTCAATAGGATGTTCAGCATGCTTTTGCTTTGGGACAGAATTAATTAATATGATGCTGTACTATATTACCCATTGATCAATGGCATCACAAAAAGGATGAATTTGTTTTAAATCGGTAATCCTTAACTAGGATTGTTGAAACACAAAAACATTAAGAAAAATAAATAAATTAGAATGATCAATTATACATACACAAAACACAAGGTTTGCATAATTGATTCAAAACTAAGGTTACGTTCATAATTATTGTAATTTTTATTATAATAAAAAACTTTATAAGCGATTATAAAAATAATCACATCCTTTCAACTATAAATACATAAAAATTATGATAACAAATCATAAATGAATATAAAAAAAAATCTTTATTTTAAGAATAATACTATATGTACTAATTAATGTATTAATTAGTATATTAGCTGATGATGTGACATAATTATAAAAATTTTAAATATTTATAATTTGTATAACAAGTGGGATCAATAATAATAATATAATATTAATTAATATACTAATATATATATTAATTGATATATGCAACACCATCATTATTTTAAAGTTGAATCTATAGTGAAGTGATTAATGACTTTCATTATCAAAATTCCCAACAACCGACGCAATTAGCCTACTATATAGCAAGGTCCATTTTTGTTTTATTCTCTTTTTTTTTTTTTTTTTTTTTTGGAGGGGTGTATGAGTATTGTAGGTTTCATTCCAATTAGTTTTAGGTTTCATTCCAATCAATTGAGTTTTGGGAACCAAACTCAATGAAGAAGGTATTTTAAATATTTTATGTATAATTACATTAAATTTAATGGTTAAAAAACTTTTTTTTCTTTAGTTTTATTTAATAAAAATAGACAAATAATTTAAACTGAAAATAATTCAAAATATTAAGATTTAAATTAATAAAATTAAAAAATCAGAATTTATTTTGTTAAAAAGTTGAATTTTTGTTTGTATAATTATTCCTAAAAATTGTGTGTGTGAATATATATATAGGTTTTCTTATCATTATAACAAACATTTGGCTGCATTTGGTTTAATTTCGAAATTATGATTTGAACGTAGAGTTGCAATTTAAGTGTAGAATTGTGAGTTCAGTTTTGAAAATAGAAAATTTATTTTGCTATGAGTTTTGAAAAGTGTTTTGAGTTATATTTTGAGTTTTGAATTTTTGAATTTTGAGTTGTATTTTACAATTTTTTGAATTTATTTTTTTTAAATATTAAAAAATGTTTAAGAAAATTTTATTTATTTTTTATTTTAAATATATAATTTTTATTTAATTTTTTAATTTTAAGTATTTTATTTTATTTTGTAAATATTTTAATTTTTTTAATTTTAATATTTTAAATTGAAAATACAACTTTACACTTAAATCGTAAATAAAAATATAATTAGAAACTCAATTCAAAAATTATTTTCAAAACTCATAATTAGATACATAATTCGAAATTTCACATTATTTTTAAAACTCCACACTCAAATCGTACCTAAATGCATAACAAAAAAAATTAAAATATTTAAAAATATATTTATAAAATAAAAAATATTTTTTTTAAAATTTTTAATATTAAAAAAATATATTTAAAATATTTAAAAAAAATACGACACACAAATGCATGAAATATAGTGTACATTAAAATAAATAAATAAATATTTAAAATAAAAATATTTACCCTAAAAAAATAAAATGAAGAAAATTTTTAAATATTTTAAAAAAATAAATCCAAAAAATTTTAAAATACAATTCGAAACTCTTTTCAAAACTCATAATCAAACAAATTTTCTCTTTCCAAAACTTAACTCAAAACTCATAACTGAAATTACGACTCCATATTCAAATCATAATTCTAAAAATAATTTTAAAAAATAAAATAAAAAATATTTTTAAATTTTTTCCCTTAAAATTGAATTTTGAAAAGAGTTTGATTTTAAGTTTTAAAAAGAATTTTAAATTGTATGTTTGGTTGTGAATTTTGAAAATAATTTTTAAATTACATGTTTAAATATAAATTTTAATTTTTTTTTAATTAGAATCATAATTCTAGAAGAAACGTAGACTAGTACTGTTTTGAGTAGTTGACAAAAAGTTAATATTTTTTCACAATTTTTTTTACTTTTTAGATACATCTAAGTAAGGTGCATCTAAAAAGTAAAAAAAAAAATGTTTAAAATTTTAAAAATATTCATTAAAAATAAAAAAACACGAAAACAAAAAAATTAAATTTTCAAAAAACTTAGTTTAAAAAACTCCAACCAAACACATTGGGGTTTTTTTTTTTTTGACATTTTTATGATTTTTTAACTTTTTTATGTTAAAAAAGTTAATTTTTTTATGTCTTTTTTCTGTATAAAAAAAGTTAAAAAAAAAAAACTAAAAAAGTAAAAGTTGCCAAAACACCCTGCATATCAACAGAATATTCCAAACAGAAGCTAGTTAATCTTTCCCTACTACCCGTGTGAACGCTTCAGATGCCACTCCACTATCCCCATGCCCCACCAAAAGCCAAAGAATATAATAATACTATGGAAAATTGTTTCATATTACAATTTATTTATTGGGTAAGTTACATTGACATGCCCTAGGTTCATATTTATTATTATTGGGTAAGTTGCATTGACATGCCTGTGATTTATATTTATTATAATTTTATTGGGTAACTTTAAACTTTAAAATACTTGTTTAATGCTTATTTTCATTTTTTAAATATTTCTAATTTTACTAAATTCTATACAAGAGAAGAAGTAGAAGAAGAAAATTTTTACCCTAGTTTTTGTTCTCTTCTCTCTTCTTCACCGCCTCTACCCAATGTCAATTACAATTATTTCGAGTCAGTCTACCCACCTCCAACCTCACCTTCCACAATAACCGCAAAAATATTTCATGTTTTCAGTAAATCAAAAACAATAAAATGTTTTCTCAAAAAAAATAAAAATAAAAAATAAAAATTGTAACACCTTCCCAAACGCAACAAGTGGTGAATTTGAAATCAAATCAAATGCTAGGTGAAAAAGTCAACACTATGTAAGGACTCACCCTCGTGAGCAATAGATGAGAGACAGAGAGAGTTGGCATTTATAGAACAACATAACTCTCTCTGAATTCCTCTCTGTCCCTCAGTCCCTCCCATATATTGATCAATGCACAGCAATTGATCTCTTTCTCACACAGAGTCACACATTAGCTTCTCTGCAAACCATAAAATTTCTGCAATTCTATCCTCGTACATCATCAACCCACAGACAGGTCCACACCAGCATCTGCAACACCATAAACATAAACAAAAACAAAATCAAAGTCATCTTTCAAATTTCAGTCACTCCCCACTACCGCTCATACCTAATATATCCCTTTTGTTTCTTTCTTTTATCTCCCTCTATGAGGTTTAAAGTTTCATTACAGATTTTTCCCTTTAGCAATTTAATTTTTTTAAATACTAATTTTACCATCACCGAGTAAATTACATTGACACCCCTCACATTTTAGAAATTACAATCCCCTCCCCAAGGTTTAAAGTAACATTACCAATTGTCCCCTCGGTTAGTATTAGTTAAAAAAAAAATACATTGAAAAAAAAATTAATTGGAAAAAAGATTATTTAAAAAACAAAATTAATTAAAAAAATTTTTGTTAGTCAATTTTTTAAATTTTTGTTTAAAAACCAACGTAAGATAAAAATTACACTGATACCCCTTGAGATTTATGTTTATTACACTCGAAAGATAAAAATTATATAAAAATGATAATTATTTTTTATTTTTTTATTTCTTAAACAAATTAAATTTTAAATTTTTAAAAAAATCTCTGAAAATCAAACCATACATAACTTAAGAATCTTTTGATATGTCATTTCTTACGTTGGTAACTTATTTAATTATTTGTTAATTTTATGACATTTTTACCATCTGAAACATATTTGGTAACCATTTCGTTTTCAATTTTCAATTTATATTTACAAAATTTAAAAAAAATGTCATAAAAACTTGTTTGATAATTTTTTTAGTTTATAAATGGTTGTCTCAGTTTGTAAATTTGAGAAAAAATGTAAATTTAAAAAATGAGTTTACGTTGGTTATTAAACAAAATTTTTAAAATTTGACTAATAAATTTTTTTTTTTCAAATAATTTTGTTTCCAGTTAATTTTTTTTTCAGTGAATTTTTTTTTCCAACTAATACTAACTGAGGGGGCAATTGGTAATGCTATTTTAAACCTTGGAAAGGGGATTGTAATTTCTAAAATGTGAGTATCAATGTAATTTACTCAGTGAGAGTAAAATTGATATTTAAAAAAAATTAAATTACTGGAAGGAGCAATCTGTAATGAAATTTTAAACCTCAAGGAAGGGGATGTAATTTCCAAAAGATGAGGGGGGAACTATAATAAACATAAACCTCAGTGGGTGTCAATGTAATTTACCCTTATTTATTTATTTTGACTAATTAATGCTATTTATTATTTTAAAATTAGATGTTCATTAACTTATATTTAATTTCCAAAATGCTATTGTGACATCATTTTGTAAGAAATTTTATATAAAAATTTTGTAAAAATCGATAATTATTCAATAGTTTTAGAATACTATGAAACATTATTTACTAGTATGACGTGTTAATTCACTTTTGTTAGACGGTTGAGAAATAAAAAAATTCTAAATGAAATATTTGCATGGATGTGGAACCTACCATGTGCTACAAATAAAAAGAGCAATATTAGAGGGAAAAAAAAAATCTACTAAACACTTTTATGGGTGTGAAATCCATATTCATGCGGTGTTTTGCGAATTTTTAATAAAATATTTACGATCTCTACCATTTGTGCATGTAAAATGTGAGGATAACAAAAACAAAAATAAAATTTTAAATTTGTACATTAATTTTTGGGACTAATTTAGGGATAATTTGGCAAGTTAGTTAAAAGTTAACTTTTAACTTTTAATCTATTTTAAATTATATCATCTCTTATATTTTTTATACATAAAAAATTAAAAAATTAAAAAAAAAAAACTATTAACCAATTTTAAGTCATCCCAACTCCTAAACATGCCGTTAGTATATGTTGCTGTTATTTATTTATTTATTTAATATATGACATGACGTACTGAAGTGAATTTCATTTAATATTCTTGATTACCCCAACTCCTAAACATGCCGTTAGTATGTGTTGCTGTTATTTATTTATTTAATATATGACATGACATATTGAAGTAAATTTCATTTAATATTTTTAAGTTTCGTTTTTAAAATAATAGCATGCATATTAATTGGTATATCAATATATATTATGATATTATTATTAATCTCATACATTATATAAATTAGAAATATATAAAATTTTTAAAGTAAAATAATAAAATTTATAACACATTAATTAATAAAATAAAATAATAAAATTTATAACATTTCACTTTCCTATAAATACCCCCATTGAGGCGTGTGTCCGCCACACTTCTCCATATCCATTACAACAAAAACACACACATATATCTTTTTTTCTTCTCTTACATGGCTTCTTCAACCCAAGCTCAAACCCACCACTACCAAACAAAACATGAGACTCCTAACGTTGTTGATGATGTTGCGAGACAACAACAACCACACACCATGGAACCCCTCGGGCTCGAGGTTGTCGATTACTCGAGGCGAGCCCAGTGGCTCCGAGCAGCCGTATTAGGTGCAAATGATGGGCTGCTCTCGACCGCATCGCTGATGATGGGTGTCGGAGCGGTCCGAAAAGATGTCAAGACCATGATCCTCACTGGGATCGCCGGAACAATCGGCGGAGCTTGTAGCATGGCCATCGGAGAGTTTGTCTCGGTGTACTCGCAGTACGATATAGAGATGAGTCAGATAAAGAGAGGGGGTGGGGAGAGAGAGATGAGTGAAAGTGAAATTGAGGAGACGAAGAAGCACTTGCCGAGTCCGTTGGCAGCAGCAGCGGCGTCAGCGGCGGCGTTCGTGGTGGGGGCGGTGGTGCCGCTGTTGGCGGCAGCGTTTATTAAGGATTATTGGGTTAGGGTTGGGGTGGTGGTGGCGGCAGTGAGTTTAGCACTGCTAGGGTTTGGAGGGTTGAGTGCAGTGCTTGGGAGGGCATCTGTGGTGAAATCTTCAATTAGGGTTTTGGTTGGAGGGTGGTTGGCCATGGGGATCACTTTTGGCTTAACCAAGTTGATTGGTTCTACTGGAATTTAAATTTTCAGTAGTAGTAGAAAAAAAGGGTATTTGGAAATTAGATGTATGGATGAGATGTATTTTGTGTGAGATTAAATCTGTTGTTTACTAGGGTTTGGAAGCTTTTTAGTGTGGTTTTTTTTTTATCGGCAAAAGAGAATCTTTATTGATGGAAAACATAACAAGTATGATACTAACATCAGTAAAGAAGAGGGTGCAAAAAGTATCACAGTGAAACATTTAGATCCCAACTAGGTTGGCATCAAAACGCACACCAAATCATCTGCTAGCACACACTCAAGGCTCCAAGTTGGTGAGAAACCAACAAACAGAGCGGAAGAAAAAAAAACAACAAAACACACCACAAACAACCACACCACAGAGAGCCTAAGAGTCCAAAACAGCCCAAAGCACAAGACAGCAGAATCACACAACAGCAGCCCATAGACCAGATCTGGAAATGGAGAAGCAGGACAACGTAGCAGAGAACCAAGTAGACCAGCAGCAGACCACTGGGCCATCCTAATGCAAAATTACACTGGAGAAGCCACTGCCATTGAAGAAACCTTGATCCACAATCTTGACAGCCCAAACCCCAAACCAGGACAGGTTCATCTTGATATAATCACTTACTTTCACACACACACAATACTAAAGTCGTGACCCGAAAAGACACCCTCTACAAATCCTCATTTCTCTCGCACACTTGAGTCTCCTCTCTTACAAGTATTGAAGCTGTGACTTGAGAAAACAATCTTTATAAACCATTTCTTCTATTTTGCACTGAAGTTCCTCTATTCTCTTTCACATTTAAGCCATTTGTGCATGCAAATATTATTATCCAAGAAGACATTTTGTGCAAAGCTACTATTCTTTCTCACAATAAACCCCTCTCCACAAAAAGAAAATAATAATAATAATACTAATAATAATAATAATTAAACAAGGAAACAAAATACAAGAAATCTAGGCTATTATTGTGACAAAATTTGGTGACGAAATTTTTTTTGTCTTAAAATTTAACCCAAAGATGACAAAATATTGATTTTGTCGTTTGTTTTAATTTTTCTCAAACGTATAGGAGACGAAAAAGAATTTCGTCTGCAAAATTCAGGTGCCAATTTCATTTGCATTGGCTCGAATTATTTTAGCTCATTGGAGATGAACATTTTTGTCACAAAATATATATATTTTTTGCGACGAACATAATTTGTCACCAATAAATTCCCTACCTATTAAACAATGTCGTTGCATATTTCCATTTATTAGGCGACAAATATATTTTTGTCTGGGAATGATAAGTTATGGAAGACAAAAATATTTCATCACCAATAAACACTCCATCATGCAAACGATGTCGTTTCATCTTTCTATTAAATGGGCGACAAATATATTTTTATCTTTGAAGAATAAGTTGTGGGAGATGAAAATATTTCGTCACTAATAAATTCTGATTGATTGCACGATGAATATATTTTTCGTCTCATAAGATTATGTTGTGGAAGACAAAAATATTTCGTCACCAATAATAAATTCTCTGTTCTTGTATTTAAGGAGACAAAAATATTTTATCACTAATTTTTTCTCTTTATTAAAATGCTATGATTTTGTGTTTCGGAGCACTGAAACCGTCAACCCAAGAGACACACTCTGACCCTTATCACTCATTTTCATGTGCACGGACACTCAAGTCATGACCCAAGAAGACACTTCCTACAAACCCTCATTTCTCTCTTGCACTTGAGCCTACTCCTCTCTCACAAGTATTGAAGTCGTGAAGCAAGAAGACACTCTGTAAACCATTTCTTTTATTTTCGCACTAAAGCCCCTCTCATATGTCTTACACTTAAGCCCTTCATGCATGTCAATATTGAAAGCTATTATCCAAGAAGGCACCCTATGCAAAACCGACTATTCTTTCTCATAGTGAAGGTGCCCCTTGCATAAGCACTTTTTCTCATTGTCTAAACCAATTCTACCATTTCCATCTAGAACACACATTTTAGAAAAATCGCAGGTCAAAACCCCTTTCCACAAAAAAAAAAAAAAAAAAAAAAAGAAGAAGATAATTAATGTAACTTTTTTTTTTGTGAGAAAAAAAAAAACAGAGGAAAAATTAATAATAATTTTTTAATTTTCAAAATTAATAAAAAAACATTTCCTTGTTTAGTATGCAGTTTTCAATAATTAATTTTTGATTTTTAATCTATATTTTTTTAGTGAACATTTTTTAATATTATAATTTTTTTTTTATTTTTTATTTTTACTTTTTAAATCCCTTTAATTTAGATGAGGGCAAATTGCAGCAGTTGTCCCGATACTTTGGTCCTTGTGTCATATAAACGTTATGTGTCATATTTATATCTATCTATCTATCTATATATTATAGAGAAAAGCTAAGGATCATGAAAAAACTTTCATGAAAATGATCATAAAAGAATTATGACCCTTGGATTACTTTGATTAGTGTGTGGTGCTTTATTTTAAGTGTAATCCAAGAGTTATAAATCTTTCATGATCATTTTCATAAAAAAAAATTCATGATACCTAGTATTGCTCATTATTATATAAGGAAAATGGGGTTTTAAATTTACAAACCTTATGAGAGCTCTAATATCTCAATCTTAATTTTAAAAATTTTTGATTTAAAAAAAAAAAGAACTCAGCATTTATTGACTTCTCCCAACCCATTTTTTGACTTTTCTCATACCTACTCCTACACCATTTTCAACTTCTCGCATATACTATGGCTAGTGATGGGATTGTTAAATTATTTTTATAAAAAAAATTTAAAAAATAATTAGTATATTAAAAAAATATCTAAAACAAATATAAATTCTTATTAAATATATATATATATATATATATCTATACTATATATTAAGCAAAATGGGGTTTTTAATCCCAAGGCTTGTGAGAGCTTCAAAATCCAAATCTGAATTTTCTAAATTTTTTATTTAAAAAAAAATCAACATTTATTAATTTGGTCAAAATCCTTTGATCAGCATTTATTAACTTTTTTCAATCTGCATGTCTTTCCACATACTTGCATTTATTGATTTGGTCAAAATCTCCTATCAGTATTTAAAATACAATCTGTGTATATTACTGCAATACCCTTTTCAACTTCTCTCATGCGCTATGGTTAGTGATAAGATTGTTAAATTATTTTTATAAAAAAATCTTAAAAAACATAATTTATATATTAAAAAAAAATCAGAGGTTGTGGTTCACTCATCACTCTTCTCTGTCTGTCCGTCTCTCTCTTTCTCTCTGTGTCTCTGTTACTCTTCTCTTTCTCTCTCTCACTCATCACTCTTCTCTGTCTGTCTGTCTCTCTCTTTTTCTCTGTGTCTCTCATCCATCTCTCTTCTCTCTATCTCTTCTCTCTCTCTCTCTCTCTCTCTCTCTCTCTCTGTGTCTCTCACTCATCTCTTTCTCTCACCACTCATCTCCTCTACCACCTTTACCACTACTGCAAACGCCATTTCACTACCACCACTACTACCACGGTCGCCATTTCACCTCTACGACTACCATTACTACTACCATCGCCACCACTCCACTACCACCACTACTATTATTGCCACTACTACTACTACCATTACCTGTCTTTCACCACCGCCACTCCATCTACTCTACCATTACCATAACGTCACCACTAATCTCCTTCGCCATCACCACCACCACCATCGTCTCTTATCCACCACCTTTACCACTATTGCCGCTTCCTCTCCTCTACCACAAAATATTACCTCTCTTCTCTCTCTCACTTATCACTCTTCTTTGTCTGTCAGTCTTTGTCTCTGTCTCTTTCTTTTTCTCTCTTTGTCTCTCGCTCATCTCTCTTCTATCTATCTCTCTCATCTCTCTTCTCTCTCGCTCATTTATCTTCTCTCTATTTCTCTCTCTCTGTCTCTCTCGCCCATCTTTCTTCTCTCTTCGTCTCTATTTTTCTATGTCTTTCTCTTGATCATCTCTTTTCGCTCTATTTCTCTCTCTCTGTCTATCTCTCGCTCATATCTTGTTTCTCTCTATTTTTCTATGTCTCTCTCTATCTTTTTCTCTCTCTGTCTCCATATCTCTCTCTCTCTCTATATCTCTTTCTCTCTTTGTCTCTCTCTCACTTATCACTCTTCTCTATCTCTTTCTCTCTCTGTGTCTGTCTCTCGCTCTTCTCTCTCTCTCTCTCTCTCTCTCTCTCTTTCTCTCTATGTGTCTGCCTGTCTATTTGTCTCTCTCCCCTATTGTGTTCACCTTGCTCACTCTCTACCACCACTATTCTATCTCCTCTACCACTACCACAACTTCACCACTTATCTCTTTCACCATCACTTAACAAAAAAAAAAAAAATGGGTCGTAAAAAAATATTTTTCATTGGCCACAAAAAATTAACTTTATTTTAATGGAAAATATTATCCCTACTTCTACCAAATAAAAAAATAATAATACTTTTGTATTCATTAAAATAAATATGAAACAAATAAATTTTCAACCTTACTAAATGAAAAAAAAAACAAAAATTCATTAACTATAAAAAAATTATTTTAATAAAAAATAATTTTTTTATAGCAATGACATTCTCCGTTGCAAAAAAAAAAAAAGAGTCGTTTTATTATTTAAATATTCATTTGTAATGAAAACTAGAAAAAAAAAAAATCAAAAAAATTTCCATTCTCCCCTCTTCCTTTTCCATTCCCGCTTGGGTTCCCCCCAACCCAAATCCAAAATCCCTAATCTCAAAAATCCCTAATCTCTCCCCCCCTTCTTTTCCATTCCAGCTCGGGTTTCCCTCCACCCCCACCCCAAACCCAAACCCAAAATCCCCAATCTCAAAATCCCTAATCTCTTCTTACGTCTCTCTCTCTCTCTCTCTCTCTCTCTCTCTCTCTCTCTCTCTCCGTCTCAATTTGTTTCAGATGATGAAGACATGTACGACGGCCTTCAAGACGAGCCATGGGAGGAACGAACTCTCCACCTCCTTTACAACTCCAAGAGATCTCTCTCTCTCTCTCTCTCCCTCTCTCTCACTACAAGAAATTGCACTTTTGGCAACTACTTTTGGCGACAACGTCAATTTTTCATCGCCAAAAGTATATTTTTGGCGACACAGTGATCAATTTCGTTGGTAAAAGTATACTTTTACTAACGCAATTTGCTATCGTCGCTAAAAAAGCATAACATTCTTTTTAACGCCAAAATTTTTTGTTGGCGCCAAAATTTCAGAACTTTTAGCTACGACGCTTATGTTTTAACAACACAATGAGCGTTGCTATTAGTGTGTATACTTTTGGCGACGACAAGTTGGTGTGGGCAAAGAGTTAACCATTTAGCGATGATAATACTATTCGTCGGTAAAAGTTTTGCTAGTGGAATGATGTGATATAGTGATTTGTATTTTTTATTACAATTTTTCAAAGAGTTTTAAATATTCTAATCACTAAATTGTAAAATTAAAATGATCATTGAATTAGATCACAAAATGAACCCATTAACCCCAAACACACTCTTAAGTTGAGATGACTAATTTGAGATAGTTTAAATTTTTTCAAAGAATATGGTTAGATTATCAATTTCAATATGTTTGGTTTTATTTTCAGAAACTAGTTTCAATTTTTTTCCCCTAAAAAACTAAAAAAAATTGGGTGAAATAAAAAAATACTTATTATTTTTGTATATTTTTATCTTTTACGTCATAAATACTTTTTAAAATTTTAAAAATATAATTTTGATTTTTTTTGCTCTCAAATTATTTTTAATTTTTTCAAAAAAACAAATCTAAAATTTGTTTTGAAATTATTATTATTATTATTATGATTGTGATCTGATTATTGGGCGGTGGCAAAGTCCTTCTTTAATTCCCTCTCTTTTTTTTCCCTCATCAAATCTCCCCTCATCAATCTCCACGATTTCACCTGTTCAAAAAAAAAAAAAAAATCTCCACAATTTCACTCTCGCACACCTTTCACTACAAGAAAAATGAATTTTAGCGACGTAATATTTAACGACGTTTGTTAAACGTCGCTTTTTTAAAAATCAAAACGGCACTGTTTCAATAACCAGAGGCGTTTGTGAATGCCTTCGAATGTCTATCTCTGTCTCTCTTAAATGGGCGAGTGGTGAATATAAAATATAATACATACACTACAACAAAACTGGGTTTTTACGGCCTCACATCAATGACTTACAGTAAATGCAAGCCGTGGTTTCTCATTTTTACGACTTGCTTTTTTTGCATGTCGTAAATAATTTTTCAACTACGACGCGTCTATTGCGTAGGTCATGAATGCTAATAACAATGATTTTTTTACAGCTTGCAATATTAGTCATAAATAATATAACTTTCTATGGCATGCATATGGCATGTCGTAATACATCAACTATACACGATACGCGTAAAGCTACTGTTAAAAATATTGAACATTTCACGGTGCATAAAAAGCCAACCGTTAAAAATTATACTTTTCACGACGCACAAAAATAGTTGTTTAAAATATTATGCTTTTCACGACGTCCAATTACTGTCGTGAAAGGGACGATTGAAAAAAAAAAATAGCGCCAAAATAAATATTTTGAGCGCCAAAAAAAAAAAAAGAAAATTAAAAAAGAAAGATAGAAACAATCAGAAGCCCCAATTTTTTCAGCCCCAACACCAATCTTAAAAAAATAAACTCAAAGCATTTTCCGTGCAGTGAGGAGGGCGACGAAGAAGAAGAAGAAGAAGAGGAAGAGACACTGATGAATCCTCCATCTCCATCACCATACCTCACATTTCTTCCTTCACCCGCTAACCCTAACTTCTTCTATTCTCATCACCACCACCATCCCTCTCTCACCACCACCACCAACTCAATCACTTCACCAACACCACCACCTCTGCCTCTGCCACAGCCTCCCGGTCTCCCTACCGCTCTCTCAACACTCAAACACCTCATCCACCTCTCCAAAACCACCCTCCACTCTCTCTCCACTCTCCTCCCCACCACCGCCACCACTACCGCCCTCTGCCCTTGCCCTTTCAATTTCCACCACTGCCTTCCGCCGGAATCCTTTTTCCGCCACTCCTTCCAATGCCCTTCTTCCCCTTCCCCTATTTTCAAGCTTAACCCCCTCCTGCTCCAATCACTGCGCTACCCCAACACTCTCAAACCCTCCCGACAACTCTTCAATCAGAACTGCTTCCTTCAAACCCTACACGATACCAACTCCAACCTCTGCTTCTCCCTTGACGATTGCTGCGACTTCGGCTCCAATTTCTTCTATCGTAATTGCCCCGGCGTAGTTAGCTCTGCCGATCGAGATAGTTTGAGCCGAACCTTTACTCTCCCAGGTATTCTATTGATTCAGTGTGCAAATTTTGTAGGCAGTGATAATGGTGAAATTAAGGGTTTTTCTAGGGATTGTGTTAGGCTTCTTCCTTTGGAGTTGTGGCTTGTTAGGAGTGAAATTGAGTCATTGAGGGATTACCCTATTGCCTATTCGTATAGAGTTCTTTGGATCATTTTGTGTTCTATTATGGCTGAAGATTGTGATTTCCTTAGATGGGTAATTGTGAATTTTCCTTTGTTATGATGGTGTGATTGATGTGCCTATGAGGGATCAAATAGTTTTGCTTTTTTAGCTTTGTTTGAAAGCAATTGTGAGGGAAGCTACTGGTTCGGTGGATTCAGTATTGAACATAGATGTGAGGGAGTTGAATCCAGCTGCTATGAGTTTATATCATGGATGGCTATTATTTCATGATATAAACTCTGTGCCTAATGATTTGCACGTACAACATTATAATTTCAGTTTATTTTCAATTGCGGGAAGTGGTGTGTGTTTTTGTTTTTAAATTATGGATGTGAGAACTTTCTGGTTTTCAAAATATTTCAAGTTCTCTTACTTACTAAGAATTTAGAATTAGAAACAGCATCATAAGCAATCACTTGACCTGCTACTTTGTTTCCTCAGTGCACATCAAAGAAAGGTGGAAGTGAGACAATGGACCTGATTGATTGCAGAATAAAAGTTTGGTAGCCAGTGGACAAGCGGTAAGTATTTTGTTGGTTTAGAGAACAAGATTAAGCCATTTTTTAACAAAATAGGTGAGAAAGATAAAGTTGGAGCATGAGATGTGTAGGTCTATGAAATTGGGAATCTCTATTATATTTAAATTTCTAATTTATTATGTATCCATCTTCTGTTTAAAATTAAGCTCTGGATAATTTCCTTTCCAGGTAAAAGTAGTTAGATTGAGATGAGTCATATCCTTTCAGTCATAGGTTCAACACTTGAAAAAATATTTTCAATAACACCAGTGTCTACAGGGTTGGCCATGGCTTAGTTTTGTTCTTCACTTGGATTGTGAAAATGAATTTTATTTTCTTGTACCCATGAACACAGTGACCCCTTACCAAATTCTTCTTTAGTTTAGTTTCATGAAAGTTTCCCATTCTACTCCTCTGTTTAGGGCCATGGGTGGTCTGCTACTACTAGGAGTCTGCGACTTTTGATCAGTTTGTCACTCTGTTTTCTATGCCATCCATATTGGATTCTTTGGCATACATTAAAACTTTTCTTAATCCTTTGATTGAGTCATCTCAAATAGTTGACCTTGTTTATGACTTAATCAATAGCTACTCATAAGTTCTGTTCCATTCCTAATTGTGTCTTTCCTGCAAGGAAGCAAGGACACTTCCCTATATGTGACATATACACATTTTTGGACACGGATAGGTGTCAAACACTTGAGACATGCCCCAACATCTATTAATTTAGTTTAACCTGACATGTTGCTGACTTGGTGAGGACATCCCTGTATGAGAATCAGACTCACGCAGACCAAAAATAGCAGGGGCCAAACTCTAATTTTGGAAGCCATTTAATGAACGGTCAAAGTGGTAAAAATAAAAATAAAAAGCTTGATACATTCAGAATGGAAAGAAAATTTGACTCTACACTCGCACATCCCAATATTAGTGATGGGCCAAGATGACTTGTACCCAGTTGTCAGTCGCACTGGCACATCCCAACGTGGGTGACTGGTGAAGATGACTTCTGCCCAGCGGTGTGTACCCCAGGGCCAATGACCTCTGGCTAGTGGAGAAGGGCTTCTGGTATATTCTCTTTGGCCCTTGCTTGCATTGACCTCCCAGTCTTGTGGCCTTTGGCTGATGTTGCTTGGGTTGTCATGATGATTAAAAAATTATATATATTGATCTCATGTTTGCTCTTTAGCTACCATCTTTTGATTGCTTTGACGCTGCCAATTTTCATCAGCCAAATCAATTTGTGGGCTGTCTGGAGATGGATTACATGTGGATGCAAGTCTCAAACCCATTCATCATCTTTTTTTACTTTATTTATATTTTCTATTTGTCGAACATGACATACAAAGAAAAAATGGGAGAATCAAATCAAAATTTATATTTATAATTTCCAAATGTAAATATATATATGTATATATTGTTGTGGCTCTGCTGGTTTTATGGCTTTTGAAAATTGCCTTGTTAGCGTGTATATATATCCATGTGCTAATAAATTATTCAAAAGCATACCACATAATCTTGATCTAGGGAATGACAATCCTTGATTACCTTAGTAGTGTGTACTTTTTGTACACGTGGTTTGCACTCCAAAATCCTTGTGTGTATACACGCTGCTGCAAGAATTGTGTCTTGATGGTGTCTTGTTAAAATCAACAGGTTTTATGGAGTAGTGAAGTCTTATGACTCTGAACATAAGAAATATGTGGTAAGTGCACCGTTCCATGTTCTAATTTTTTATTCTAATACTTGTGTTAGTCATGTTTTGGAGATACACATTTTATTTATTTATTTATCAATAATGTTATAATTGTAATCTCATATGGTTCTTTGACATAATTTTCTCTGATCAATTTTGTGTTAAAGGTACTGTATGATGATGGAGATGTGGAAGTGCTCCGTTTAGATAAAGAGCGTTGGGAGCTTGTTGACAATGGTCACAAGCCTACAAAGGTTAACTTTATATTATAAATTCTATTGAAGCAATGAATTGGCCTTTAACTCTAACAATGTGTCTTTTTTACACCACCATTCACGGCAGTTAAATTCATCGAAAGGTCTATCTAAAAAGGGATTGTGAGTAATGCCTTCTAATTCATATCTGCAATCTACAAATTGTTTTGTGGGAATTATATGTTTAAACGTGCAGAGGCTTGTGGCAGTATTGGTGCATGGATCTAATTTTATTTTATTTTGCAGATTGTCTGAGAAGAACATCTACAAGGTTTCATTTTCATTATGATTTATCCTAAACATTTGGCTTATAATAGTGTTAGTACATTTTGATTATGTAATTCTGTCTAGATATATAACCTGTTTCATATACTAACCATTAAAGCTTCATTAATTTGTTTAGGACCATGGAACTGTTAGTTGAGTATTGAAAGGGTAAAGAGTCCATGAAAACCAACTAAAACATTTTGTTTATAATGTTACAGATAATCAAAATCAACTAAGACATTTCTAACACCAAGTGGTGGAGAGGTTGCAGGTCCAAAGGATGCTTATTCATTACAATCTGGCTTTGTTTGGGATGAAGCATCTAGCTATTATTATGATGCTTCTTCTGGATTCTATTATGATGGAAATACAGGTATTTATTTATTTGGAAGCTACATTTTAGTTGTTGTTTTCCTCATTGTTACTATAAAAGCTGTCTTGATTTTATGTTTATGCATAATATAGGCAAATGTTGCAAGTGTTGTATCATGTGAGCCATAGCCCCCGTGATATCAATGTTGTGTTCTATAAGTGAAAGTTCTGATATGTGTTTCTCATGCAATTGGACTAGTGCACTAGTGTGGCATCCTAAATCTTTAACAATCTTATTCAGTGTGCATCAAATAATTAGTTTCATTAATCATTGGTCTTGTGGTGGCGTTCAATTTTTAAAGGGCCTCTGGTTTGGATTTCTGCTGTCAACTGACCATTACATTGTGACAGCATTTCTATTTTGGAGTTTATGGTTGGCTTGGATTGCTCTGCATTTGTTGATGGTTTTCAGTATGGATTATTTTAAGAAAATATAATTTTAGTAATTGTTACAAGGTTTTTTATATTTGAAATTTTGAGCAGAGCCCCGATATTTCTACACTATTCAGAGAGATGAGAGAAGAGACATCACTCAATAGAATTGTACAACTTTGAGAGCAGTATTTGTTGGGTGCTGCTAACAAACCTATCCAATATACTGATGGGGGATCTTTCTTCCAAATTTTGAGGTTTACAGAGGGTTAATTTGTGGAGATATACAAAAGTTTTCATGAGGAATATTTCTTGAAAATAATTAATATTTTTGTTTTATAAAAAATATTTACTCATACCAATTTCTTCTTGTGTATTTATTGTCGGTTCATTCACAGATGTCATTTCTCATGAACATATGGAGTCATGGCCACAAGAAGCCTTAAACCCCCTAACTCCGTGATATTGTCATAAACAGAGTGAAATGATGATATTTTATATTGACATTCGCAACTTCTCAGATAGAAAATGTCATTATTGTTTTGATTTCAACATCTTCTTGTTGTTTTATAATTGTGAGAAAACTTGTGAAATATTCGTATATCTTCATATTCTGTTTTATACTCTGAAAATTCAAAACAATACTAATCAATGAAGGCATGGTTTGTTAGTTAAAATTGGGTTAGTGGTAAACAAATATGTAACATAAAGTATTAATATTTTTTTTTAATTTTTAATGCCATGATCAGGTGAAGCATATCTATGATAATATGTATTCTATTTTTATGCAAGCATGCTTTATTTTGCTGCTAATGAACTGGACGGGTACTAGTGCTAGTGGAGTAGACCAAATAGAATTTGGTCTAGTTTCTGATGAAGATCAATGTTTTATTTATTTATTTATTCTTGTGTTTTGCAGGATTATATTATTATTATTATTATTATTATTATTATTATTATTATTATTTTTATAAATGTGCAGGATTATATTATGATGGTAACAATGGGGTTTGGTATTCTTATGATCACCAAACTCAGCAGTATGTCCCCTACTCTGATCAGAGTGACAATAAAACAGCTGGAAAACAAAATGTGAGATAAATTCTATACTTTTATTACTATTATATGCATGATACTTGTACATCTTCTTCATATTATCTAATTGTTTGTAAATAACCTCTTGCAATTCAATGGAAAAAAGACTTACACGGAAACCGAATTTGATGAAGTGCGAGTTGAATGGATTAATTTCGTACTAAAGAATATGAGTTGAAATCCAATGTAAGTATGATATAACTTCCGTTATTTAAATTGCTAATCAACAATTTCTTTAGTTAGTAAGGAATATATAATCACTTCAAGATTTCATTTTAGATTTGTTGATTCTATGTATATTTGGTTTTATGACTTTAAAATATCTGCTCATACATTGAAGATTTTCATTTTGGTTTTATTGATTCTATGTATATGTCATATTTATATATGGTAATCCAAACATTTTATACCAATAATAATCAAAGTTATTATTCATTTTCTATTGATGCAGTAGATGACGAGTCAGTGTGATGAGAAAATGTTCGATTTTGTCTTTTGTAAGACAAGAACAATCTCTACAAAAAATATTAAGTTTATTCATATGCTTCTAGTGGTTTCTGAATTAATTTATGTTTTTTATTTTTCAAGTCAGAAATTTCTTGGAGAAATGCAAAATATGGTCAAAGAATTCAACAATTTCATTTTTTCAAGGTTTTTTTTATTTTTTAATATATGTAAGCACAGTTAAAAACTTTTTATTAATTCCTTTGTATATACTTTTAAACATTTAACTTTCATTTATGAAATATATGACGTTATTTCATTCAATATATGGTTGTGATTCAAAATATAGTATATAGTGCGCATTACATTCTTCAAATACATATAACGTGTGATCTTATCTGATTATTAATCACATGTTATATTAGATATTAATCACACTTAAAATCTGTAAAAGATGTGATCTAAATATTTTTAATCACACTTAAAATGTGTGATCTAAATGTTATTAATCTCACTTAAAATGTGTGATCTAAATATTATTAATCTCACTTAAAAGTCGATCTAAATATTTTTAATCACACTTAAAAGGTGTGATCTAAATGTTATTAATGACACTTAAAATGTGTGATCTAAATATTTTTAATCACACTTAAAAGCTATGATCTAAATATTTTTAATCACACTTGAAATATGTGATCTAAATATTTTTAATCATACTTAAAAGGTGTGATCTAAATGTTATTAATCACACTTAAAATATGTGATTAAAAATGACCCATTTTAATCACATTCCCAAAGATCACACTTTAATAAATCTAAAAGGTGTGATTAAATAACATACATCACACAAAAAAAGTGTGATTTTTATATGTTTTTGTAGTAGTGTCATTTTACTTTTGTGTATATTTTGTGATGAGGCCTCTCAGAAAGCATTGAGGTAGAAGATCAACAGAGAGCTATTAATTTGGATGAATTGTAGCAACTTCATATGCTTTTGCTTGTAACTTAGATAAAATTTGATTAGAATATGGAGAGATTTCAAAAAAACTAGAAAGAACACAATTAATTTGCTGTGAAATTCCATGTGTTCTTTTTTCCTTATCCTCTAAGCATGTAAGTGAAACATAATAAAAACCAAATAAGTGGCAAAATGAGAAAGGGAAACTATTAAACATGGATTGGAAGGCTCATATAATAGGAGATTAATTTATGATTCCTTAAAATGCATCTTTCACATCATAGAATAAAGAACTAAGATTTCAGTTTCTATGATTGTATTTTCTGTTTGTTCTTGAGTTTGGTCTGAAGTTTCATGATAATGGTAAGCAACCAGCTGAGTAACTAATACAGGGTATTAAGACAGAACTTTAGATTTGATATAGTTGTGGAAGAAAGAAAGGAATATGAGTTTGGTATTAGTAATTGTTCCATATCTTGTGAAATTTAAATAGATTTTTTCACAATCTATCTTGCCCATGCTTATATGCCTTCTAATTGTGAACGGTGTAAATTACTCGTTTTTCTTTTTTCACCCAGAAAAATCATCTTATAATGAAATCTCAACAAGTCCTCTAATCTATATTTCAAAGAATTGAATGAAACTAGTGAATAATTTGAAACATCTTTTAAGTTGAAATGATATATAGGAAAAGGATAGATATGAATAATGCAATTCTTTATTATCAAGCATTAAATTTGTTTTACTAGTGATACATTTCATTGTTATATTGGTTCATTCTTCCTTACAGGAACAATCAAAAGCTAACATATTTGTCTTACTAATGATACATTTCATTATTATATTGGTCATTCTTTCTTATAGGAGCAATCAAAGGGTAACATCGCGAACAGAGAAAGGATGTATACAAAACACAGGTGTGGTTCTAGGTCAATCGCTGTTAGAGTAGAAAAACTGGTACGTATCCTTGCACTTTAAGAATTAAATGGATCAATATAAGTTATATGAACTTACGTCACATTAATGGGATGCACCATTTGTGAATTAACCTTAAAATTAATTTTTTGTTCTCATAATCTCGAAAAAAAGTCTGTTAGAGGGGTAAATTGTATAATTGATTTAATTGTAAATTGATGAGTTACTAATATTTTTAATCTTTTGTATAATTAATTAATTACTAAAGCTTTTAATTTATTTTTTTGCAGATTGGATTGGGGTGGCATTTTTGACGTGCAACAATGATCTAATTTGCTTAAATGTTCATTTTTGTTTGATAAGGATACACATACTTTGTGGAGTTGCACTAGTTATTGTTGATTTTTGGTAAAATTGAACAAGTTATAACTTTTGGATATTTTGTGGATATTTCACTATTTTATTGTATTAGGATGAAATTATTTGTGATGATGAATGGATATTTTCATTTTGTTAATTCGTAAATGTGTTGATAACAGGTTAGGTTAAGTTGTGATGGAATTGTTATATTCAACAAGTTTCAACATGAACAGGGTTATATTTGTTGAACTAAAATTTAGATTTTGATAAAATAGGTATGTAATATGGAAAAAAATATTATAAAATTATTGAAAAAATTTTCCATCCCTAAAGAAGGTTCTTTTGTCTCTTATTTCGCTTAGGTGGATGATTAATTTTGTCATGAATTTTTTATTTCGTCACTAAATGCATTTGTCGTGACAAAAAATATTGTCACATTTTGTCACTATTATCCTCAATGTGTGACGAATTTTTTTTGACATTATTTTATCGTTTTTAATGATGAATTTGTTTTTATCTCTATTGGTAGCTTCTTTGACAAAAATTTTTTGTCTTCGTTTATATTAAACGTGACAAAATTATTTTGTCTCCATTTCTTATATTTATGACAAAATAATTGTGTCTCTAATTTCTCCTTTAATGACAAAATATTTTGTCGCTAATTACTTATAAGTATGTTCCCAACAGAGTGTATTTGAGACAAAAAAATTTGTCACAAATTTATCATTTTTAATGATGAATTTGTTTTTGTCTTTATTGGTAGTTTCTTTGACAACATTTTTTTGTCTTCGTTTATATTAAACGTAGCAAAATTATTTCGTCTCTATTTCTTATATTTATGACAAAATATTTTTGTCTCTAATTTCTTCCTTTAATGACAAAATATTTTGTCGCTAATTACTTACAAGTATGTTTCCAACAGAGTGTATTAGAGACAAAAAAATTCGTCACAAATTTATCATTTTTAATGATGAATTTGTTTTTATCTCTATTGGTAGCTTCTTTGACAAAAAAATTTCGTCTTCGTTTATATTAAGCGTGACAAAATTATTTCGTCTCTATTTCTTATATTTATGACGAAATACTTTTGTCTCTAATTTCTTCCTTTAATGACAAAATATTTTGTCGCTAATTACTTACAAGTATGTTCCCAACAGAGCGTATTGGAGACAAAAAAATTCGTCACAAATTTATCATTTTCAATGACGAAATTGTTTTTTCGTCTCTACGACCCTTTAGCGACGAGGCTTTGGCGACAAAACGGGTGACGAAAAATTTTCGTCGTAATTAGTTTGGGTGACGAAATATATATATTTTGGGACAAATTTGTTTTGTCTTTAAATCCCAAATTTGTTGTAGTGTCCACATCTGGTACTGTGACTAGTAGTTAACATGACTATCATATGGTCTGGTCTATCTTTGTGTTGGTTAGCATAAACAGTAGATGCACCCCCTACAATACATGTACCAGACTTTTCACCAAGCATACTTTTCACCACCAGCAGCCTACAAAGGTTTGAAGCATATCTGAAGGCAATCCAACTCAGAGTACATAACCCAGCACAAACCCTGCTGCCTTAATATTCAAACAAATAGTCAACCTAGTCCCTAATTTGCACTAACTGATTCAGCATCTGATCTAATTCCATTTGAACAAATAGTCATCAACTGAGAGAGAAAAGTCCTTTGAAGTAGCTTTAAGCCAAAGAACAGTTCTGGTTTTGATGAGATCATATAGACCAAAGGAACTGGTCTGAGACAAAGAAAAGACACACTCATTCCTATGTTTCTAGAGAGACCACAGAACCACTAAGGGTATTGCTTTCCAGATTTTCTTCTCAAGCCTCTTTAATTTTCCACCCATCCACCAGTAGAAAAGACCTTCTACTGAACCTTGAATGCACCAATTAAATCCCCAGTCCTGAATCACTGATGACTAGATACACCAGGAGAAAGGGCAGTGTAGCAAGACATGGACAGCAGTTTCAATTTCAGAGCTGCAGAATGGGCAGAGGATGGATGCACTGCTGCTTAATATGCCTAATCTGTGCAGAAACTCTGCTGTCTTTAATCTGTTTTTCCAAGCTAGCCAACCAAAAAAGAGAACTTTGGGGGGAAGTGCATTATACCAGACAAACTTACAAATTTTTAGGAGAGGGCCATGCTGGGAGCTGCTGAAAGAGTAAAGAGCAGATACAGAGAAAGAACCATTGGCCCAAACATGACAATCCACCCTGTCTAAACACAGAGGAGGAGAAGAGGATAAGACAATAACAAGTCGGATTTCTTCAAGTAATTCCCAATCATAAAGCTCTCTTCTATACTGAAAATTCCAATTATCTGAGCTGGATTTTCTGTGGTAGAAATAATGAAGGGATCCTTCCTTTTCAGTAGTAAGGTTGTAAAGAAGAGGGAATTCAGATTTAAAACAGAGCCCTCCACACCATTTGTCATGCCAAAATAAGATTCTAGACCCATTCCCCACTTTAATTAGATAGTTAACCAAATAGAAGTTGAAGATATTCCTGCTAGAGGCCCAAATGAAAATGATATCAGTCCACAATCTAGAGTGTTTATAATGGGATTCGAGAGGAGGATGCCAACAGTTTTCATTGATTTTATATTTGCTACAAATAGCCCTTCTCCATAGCGCATTGACTTGATTCCCAAACTTCCACCACCATTTGAGAAGTAAACAGGTATTCACATCTCGAATCCTTCTTATACCTAGACCCCCTTGATTGACAGGCTTTGTTATATCCACCCATTTCACTAGATGAACTTTCCTCTTTAGATCATTGCCACCCCACAAAAACACAGCTTGAATCTTCTCAATTTCTTTTGCAACTCCCTCAGGCATCTTAAATAGAGAGAGGTAGTATGTAGGGAAGCTGGATAGAACAGATTTTATCAAGGTTAGTCTACCTGCGAAAGATAGTAATTTCCTCTTCCACCCTGCAAGCTTGACTTTGATTTTGTCAAGAACAGGTTTCCACATTGATTTCCTACCTGGATTGGCTCCTAATGGTAGTCCCAAAAATTTCATTGGGAGTTTTTGCACCTTACAATTAAGGAGATTTGCAAAAGACAGCAAAAGGTCATCCGACACACCAATCCCGCACACAACACTTTTATGATAGTTGATTCTAAGGCCCGATAGAGTTTCAAAACATCTAAGAATTCGTTTGATAACTACCAACTGATCCCACTCTGCATCACAAAAAAGGATTGAATCATCTGCAAATTGGAGATTGGATAAGAGAACCTCATTAGCCCCAAGTTTCACTCCTTTGAGACTGCCAAGATTAAGTGCTCTGTTGAAAAGAATGTTGAGCCCTTCCGCTGCTATATTGAAAAGGAATGGTGAGAAGGTTCATAATCAAAGTTGATCTTCCTTTTATGTTGTTGTGAAGGTTCATAAAAAGGGCTTGCTTGGAAAAGAAGCAAAGTTGTAGATCTAGAGCATGGGAAGGAGTTTTTTTTTGTTTGTTTATGTTTGTTTTCATTACTTTTCTTCATTAATCTGCAGTTTAATTATTAATCTTCAGTTACCAGACTCTCTCTCTCTCTCTCTCACAGAATGTTTTAGGTTGAATCCCATTTCGGAGCACACAAGAATAATGAACCAAACTGTGAACCACAACCAGGAATAAATATGATTCCCACCTACAAATACAATATTTAGTTAAAATTTAACAGCGAAACTTTGTTCTCCCGTTACCAGTAGGTTTTTTTTTTTTTTTGAAAGAACAACATAATGTTTGGTTTTAAAAAATAAATTTACTTTTCAAAAAATTGAGTTTTTTTGTTTTCTATATTTTTAGGTTTCATTCCAATCAATTGAGTTTTCGGGACCAAACTCAATGAAGAAGGTATTTTAAATATTTTATATACAATTACATTAAATTTAATGGCTAAAATAATCTTTTTTTTCTGTTAATTTTACTTAACGAAAATAGACAGATAATTTAAACTAAAAATAATTCAAAATATTAAGATTTAAATTAATAAAATTAAAAAAATCAAAATTTATTTTGTTAAAATGTTGGAGGTTTTTTTATTTTTTAATTATCCCTAAAAATTGTATATATATAGGTTTTCTTATCATTATAACAAACATTTTGGTTGTGTTTTGAAACATGTTTTTGGGAATTTTTTTTAAAAAACATGTTTGGTTACAAATTTTCTCAATTTTTTTTAAAAATTACTTCTCTCTCTATTACACATCAGTCAATCACTTTTTTTCTCTCCTCTCTCCTCTCTTTTTCTCAATCATTTTTTCTTTCACACATCTACTAAACTACAATAAAATATCAAGGCTTTGTTCGGTTTGCTTTTGAGAGAGTAATTTTAAAGAAAATTTTTCAAAATTTTGTTTGGTTTAGTGATTTTGGAAATTTTTTTTCAAAATCACTTTCTCTCTTCTACATATCAATCAATCACTTTTTCTCTCTCATTTCTCCTTCTCAATCACTTTTTTTCTTACACACATCTACTCAACTACAACAAAATATCAAATCATTCCAAACTCTCATACTCCAAAACTATTTCCAAAATATACAACCAAACAAACCAAAAAAATTTCTAAATTCTCTCCCCAAATTTTTTTTTGAAAATTTATCTCGCAAAACCAAACCAAACACAAATCATACCAAACTCTCAAACTCCAAAACTCTTTTCAAATATACAACCACAAAAACCAATTTTTTTTTTTTTAAGTAGCGTTTGGTAGAGTTTTTTAAATATGATTTGAAAATAGAGTTATATTTTAAATTTGTGAGTTTTGGAATTATGATTTGAGTGTAGAAAATTTGTTTGGTTATGAATTTTGATAAGAGTTTTGAATTGAGTGTTGAATTAAGCTTTGAATATTTGATATGATATGTGAAATAAGAAATTTGTTTGGTTATAAGTTTTGAAAAGAGTTTTCAAAACTTAACTCAAATTGTTATAACTCATAACCAAGCACACTACTCATAACTCTATTAAAAATTCTGATTAACATTCATAACCAAATTCTTTTTAAAAATCAATTAAAAAAATAATTATTTACAAAAAATAACATTAATCAATTTTTTTAATTGAAAATTTTACAAAGGAAATAATTTTTTTTTCAAAATAAATATTTAATTACTGATTTAAAATAACTTTTATTGTATATTTGGTTTGAATTGTTTTTTTAAAAATATTTTTGATTTAAAATATAAAAAATATTATTTTTGTTAAAAAAATCAAAAACAAATTCTCCTTTTTTTCGCCCTCCAAATAACAGGTGCCATTTACACAAAAAAAAAAAAAAAAACTATTCCGGTCAACCGGCCGGACATCCACAGAGATGTCCGAGAGGACGACCGGGTAGACTACAATCGTTCTTTTCAAAATTCAAAATTCAAAAACTCACAGTGCTACCAAATAAGTTTTCGAATGAGTTTTTGAAATGTGAGTTGGAATCAATTTTGAAAAGCTTAAATCAAACAATGTATTAAAAATAACTTTAAAATTAAGATTCTAGAGCTATAACAAATACAGCCCTATCATCTCCGATATGGGTATCGCTTAATTTCTCCTTTTGTGATCTGGTTCTTGTCGGCTTTGCATCTTTTCGATCTGGGTCGGCTTCATTTTACGTTATTTTTTACTTTCTGGTTCACAGTTAGCTAGATACAAGAAAACTTGGGAATTAAGATGAGATCAAGGGAGCAAGGAGGGTGGATTCCAGTTTTGAAGCACAGAGGAAGATCGAGAAACCAAGGAGCATGGCACGAAGGGCGAAGATCCGGCCTCTACACTTTGTTCGTGGATAATATACCTGAAGTAATGACTCCTAGAGGCTTGCACGAGCTGTTTACAAAGTTTGGGGTGGTTAGGGATGTTTTCATCCCACATAAGAGACGGAAATCAACAAATACCAGATTTGGGTTTGTGCGCTTCGATTGCCATGTCACAGCCACAGTGGCAGCTCAAAAAGCTCATGGGCTGTGTGTAGATGATAGAAAATTGACTGTAAAAGATGCAGAGTTTGGGAAGGCAAATGGTGAAGACCACTGGGTGAAGCATAACATAAAGAGGAAGGTAGAGGGGAAATCTGCAACAGAAAAAATCACAGAGATAAACTGGAACCAGGGTATAGCCAGCAGATCCTTTGTAGAGGTTCTAAAGGGGGTGCATCCAGTGGGTAACCAACATACTGTTATTAATGTGGAGGAGGTAAGAAATGGCTGGCTGTATGAGAGCATTATTCTACAGCTCAAACAACTATACTCTGTTCAGGCACTTAAAGAAGAATTCAGACGAAAAGGCTTGACTGACGTGCTAGTTAGGGAGGGTGGAAGAAGAGACGTTGTAATCACTTTCAAATCCAAGGAGGATATGAGGATCAATAAAAGCATGATTAATGGTTGGTTCCAGGATTGGTGTGTCTTCATAAAGGAATGGTCAACTGATATTCATTTTGAGCACGAAAGGTATGTCTGGTTGAGTTGCTATGGAGTACCACTAAATGTATGGAATACCAGTACTTTTAGAAGGATCGGCAGCCTATGGGGGGAGGTGATTCATGTTGATGGAGACACCTGTGAGGCAGCATCATTTCGTTGTGGTAAGATCAAGATTGCCACAAGAACTATGGAGCCAATAAACACAACCTTAGATCTGGTTTGCAAGGGAAGAGTATATCCCATCAGAGTTTGTGAAGAGCAGGTTGTGAAGGAGGTAAAAGCTTCTTGCAAATGCAACATCTCTACTGATGATGAGGAGTATGCTAGCTCCAATGCTAATGGTGGGGTGCAGATCAATGGTCCCAGTGTAGAGGAAGACATTGATGATTTGGCTGATGCGGAGGGCGATGATGTGGCAGGTATTATTGAGCTAGCTGAAGAGGTGTTGCCAGCAGGGCAGGGTGAGGCGGATGCAGCTGGTAGCTTGCTGGATATCTCAGTAGTTGAAGAGACTGAAGAGTACATCGGGAAATCAAATGAAGTTGATACACGTAAGGCTGCAAATAGCATGGGGAAAGCAATGGAAGATGGCACATGTGAGGCAGAGATAATAATGAAGGAAAGAGAAGATTTGCAGCAGGGGTGTAATGATGAGGTTCAAAGTGTAGGAGATCATTCTCCTATAACAGGTTTTGTGAGAAGTTTGAGTGGGCCTTCGAGGGTTAGATCAGGTATCCATTTGGAAGTTTTATTGGGCCATAAGCAAAGGATTAATCCGAATTATGGGCTTGATTCACTGCAACATTTTGGACCTGGTAATGTAACTGGCATTAGGATACCTAATTTGTGGGCTGAGCATGGATTTATGGAGTTGGGCTCTAAGCCTAATGAGTGTGATCCTATTAGCGTTTCCAATAGTGACTCTGCTGCTACTAAGATAAAGTCAAGAAAAGACAAAGGGAAAGGTAAAGTTGGTGCTAGAAAGTCAATGGCAACTCGTGGTTTCACTGGTTTTGCTAGAAGATTAGGGCATGGAGGAGCTGGATCAAGTAAAAGCACTCATAAAAGAGCTGTAGTCAGATCTGCAGCTGCTGTTATGTTGAAGTCTACTTCCGAAATTTCTGCTCATAGTAGCATCAAAGGAAACTTCCATGAGGCACAACAAACACTACTCTTGGGTAAAAGCTTGGGAATTGATTGCAAGGGTCAAGATGAGGCAGTAATTCAAAAACTTGTGCAGATGGAGGAGATGGATAAGGCTCGGCTTAGGGTCGGGATTGAGGGGACAGAATAAGGCGCTCTCTCTAGGTGGTGTTGAAGTGCTTAAATTTGTTCTTTTGAAGTGGTTAAGCTGGAATATCAGAGGGCTTGGCAGGCCTGAGAAGATGAGGAAAATAAGGAAGCTTTTGGCAGACAGAAAAATTGACATGGCTTTGTTTCAAGAAACTAAAAAAGCAAGCATCTCAAGTGTGGATATTAAAAGATTGTGGCCTAGAGATAACTTCGAGTTCATGGCTGTTGATGCTGAGGGTAGGGCTGGTGGGCTGCTTTGCATCTGGGATCCTGTCGTATTTCAGCTCACAGATTGTTGTAGCAATAGAAGTTTCCTTCTGCTTGCAGGTACTATTCTCAACTCCTTTGCTTGTGTTGTTATTAATGTGTATGCTCCAAATGATACTGTGAGGAGAGGCAAACTATAGGAGACTCTTGTAAGCTTGAAAGCTATTTTCCACACACCTTGGTGTGTAGGTGGAGATTTAAACGAAATTAGATCTGTGGGTGATAGAGTGGGATGCCTAAGAAGGGAAAGGGGTATGAAGGACTTCAATGAATTCATAGATAGATGCGAACTGACTAAGTTACAAATACTGGGGAGGAAATTTACCTGGTATAACGCGTTTGATGGGAATAAATGGAGCAAAATAGATAGATTTCTGCTAAGCCCAGAGTGGATTGAAAGATTCAAGCTTAATCTTTAGGGATTACCTAGACTGTTGTCTGATCATTGTCCCCTTCTTTTATTGGAAGAGGAAAGGGACTGGGGGCCCAAACCTTTAAAATTCTCAAATGCCTGGTTGTTACATCCTAGTTTTGCTTCCCATCTTGCATCAGTTTGGAAAGAGTCACAAATACATGGCAGAGCAGGGGCAATATTGCAAAGGAAATTACATGTATTAAAGTCAGCACTAAAACAGTGGAGCAAAGAGGTGTATGGTAACGTGCTAGAAAAACTGAAAGCAGCAGAGAGTGAGTTACACTTCCTAGATGTACTGGCTGAAGTCAGACCGTTGGTGGACACAGAGCTGAAGTTAAAAAGAGAGATTAGAAGTGAAATGTGGAGGCTTAACAGAATGTTAGAATGGTCATCGCTACAAAATTCTAGATTAGAATGGAACCTAATTGGGGACAGGAACACTAGATTTTTTCATGTGATGGCTAGCAGTAGGCAGAATAGGAACGCGCTGAATTGTATTTTAGTTGATGAGTGAGTGGTAGAGGAACCAGAGCATGTGAAGCAGGCAGTTTGGGCACACTTTAACAGGCATTTTTCAGAAGAATGGAGGAGTACCTACAATATCAGGTGACTTCAAGAATGTCAGATGCAGTAATTTTTTTAAGCAGTTGGAAACAGAGTTTTCAAAGGAGGAGACATGGGCAGCAGTAAAAGAGTGCGATGGGAATAAAGCACCAGGTCCAGATGGGTTTAACTTAATGTGCTTTCAAAAGAACTGGAAGGTGTTTAAAGATGAGGTGATGTCTTTCTTGAAGGAGATTCATAGTTTGGGTCGTTTGTCACATGAGATGAATAGTTCTTTTATTACATTAATACCCAAAAAGGTCAACGCAGGTCAGTTAAATGATTATAGGCCTATAAGCCTGATTGGGTCAATATATAAGATTTTATCTAAAGTTCTCGCAAGTAGACTCAAATCAGTGATGTCAGAAGTAATTAGTGAAACTCAATCAGCTTTTGTGGGGGAAAGGAACATCTTGGATGGGGTTTTGATTGCGAATGAAGTTGTGGATGGGTGGAAGAAATCCAAGAAGAGGGGGCTGCTACTCAAGCTTGATTTTGAGAAAGCTTTTGACTCCATCAACTGGGGCTTTTTATTTTCCATGTTATCAAACTTTGGTTTTGGCTACAAATGGATTTCATGGATGGTAGAGTGTATCTCCACTGTTAGAATCTCAGTCCTTGTGAATGGGTCCCCAACAAAAGAGTTTAACCCTCAGAAAGGACTCAGGCAGGGTGATCCATTATCACCTTTTCTGTTCAATTTGGCAGCTGAAGGGCTCAATATTCTACTGCTCAGAGCTAGGGAAAAGGGATTGGTAAAAGGAATACATGTTGGAGGTAATGGGGTGGTTGTTTCTCATCTTCAATTTGGCGATGACTCACTTTTATTTTATGAAGCGGATATGCAGGAGGTGATGAACCTGAAACGAATATTAAGGTGCTTTGAAATGGTCACAGGGCTCAAGATTAATTACCACATGTAGACGTCCCCGAACGCCCCGGGAGGAACGAGCTCCCGTTTCGTTCATTTGGGGTTCACTATAGTTCAGGACTCTCAAATTGTCACGGTTCGAAGTCTGAACCAAAGAGTCCAAATCCGGCAAATCGTTTTGAGAAAACAAAATTTTGAAAGAAGTGCCAAACATGGACTGCTTTGCCAGATACAGAGTCGCCACCTAAATATTTTATTTTGGAAAATTTAGGAAACACTGACTCGTTGCCTAAGGCCACGTGTCCGTCATCACCAAAGTTGCCTCGGCTCGGGAACTTGGGTACGATTGGGGAAGGTCACTTCGTGAGCACCCCCGCTCGCCTGATCAAAGATCGGCCTCTACTAACCATGATATCTATTTTTGAAAACATTATGTGTTCTTATTCCGGTTATTAGCCTAGATTTACTATGTGATGCGCATAGCATACAAGTATAGACTGGATCGCCTAAATTGGAACAAAACATTTCATGTTTGTTTTTGAAAGATGGTTTGCTACTCGCAAGTAGGCTTAAGATGCAGATTTTGCCACCCTCAAGTGGGCTTAGGAAAAGATGGTTTTGCCACTATTTAGTGGGCTTAAAACTCACAGTTGATGATTTGTTCCAATCCAAATAACCCAACCTTCACCCACAGGCATTCAGGCATGTTATATCACATAAGCATTTAGCCTCATGGTAAGCATGTTATTCATGGCAGTCACTCACACGCATGCAAGGATGCTAAAGCATAAAACTTACCGAGTACTCCAAGCCAAAACAGAAGCTCATTAGAAATCCATGCATGACCCTAATTATACAGAAATGCCTAATGCAACACATGCAAAATGCAACTATAGCAGGCTCGGCTATTCTAAACATGGCATATGAAATGCAATGGCTAACAAGTACTCAACTTGGAAATTGAAATACAATGCAGTTAGTATGATGCGCCGAGCCCGGTGCATGCAAAACAGATGAATGATGCAAACATGCTGTTATACTGTATGCTAATTGAAACATGCCCTAATCTAACCATCATAAGCAGGTAAATAAAAGGGAAGAAAGACGTGGGGTTGGAAGACATACATCACACGCACGCACACTTATTACAATATTGCCCTCGCGCAGAGGGTCCGAATAAAATAATATACAGTCCAAATAATACAGTCCGAATATAAACAAATTCCTAATTAATTTACAAATAAACTAAGAAAAATAATAAACTGGCATGCAAGCCAAGGACTGCCTCGACTCTGATGAATGATTAAATAATAAACTGGCATGCAAGCCAAGGACTGCCTCGACTCTGATGAATGATGTATGTTTGGGCTGCCTTGCGCGAAAATCCACTGGGATGCCCCAATTAGCCTCTGTTTTGCAATTATTCTTGGAAAGCGCGCCAAGCCCCGGAAGACTGCTGATTCTTGATTTGCTGCAACAGAGAACAGGAAAAGGGCATAGCAATGCATTTTCACAAATGTATGCATGCCTCGATCCTCGTGCCACCAATCACGCATCTCGATGCAAGATGGCCGAGGGGTCGAAATGTGCAACTCAATATGGAATGAATGCACATGAAAGCTCAACTAAAACCTAACTCCATCATGGATAATCCGGAGTGTCGGTGACTGGGAATTGAGACACGTTCCGTCACTCGAAGTACGAAACGTACCTCGTTTCCCGTGCTCGGGCTAACCCCTATCCCAAGCACGATGCAATATGCATGACATGCATGAAATGCAACTAAGATACAACCTAGCATACACAATGCTATGAAATGGCATACACGATGCGCTAATCATACAACCTAGCATACGCAATGCAATAATGGGCTTACACCAACATGAGAGAGCCTCAGCCACACTCACATAGGAGGCCATTAGATGAAAACAAGACAACTCGAAATGCGTGCACGCGTGCACGCAAACCAAGGACCGACCCTCAGGCACCGAAATGCCACTCTAATGAGACATGGAAAAGACATGGAATATGATATGCAAATATGCAAAAATAAGTAGCAAAATGAGGGGCAAAACAGCCCCGAAACAAGGCGAAATGACACCCGATGCATGGAATTTCTCTCGAAATGCAAAACTAGGTACATGAAATGGCTTACAGCTATACAAAGCATGCATAATTGGTACATAGAATGAAAAGACAGAAGCAAGGCAGCCCCAAAATAAGGATTTTTACAGTTCAAATCATGGCCAAAAAGTAAGCACAAGTGGGACTAAATTATCATACAAAAATGGCTCTACAAGGGAGGCAATGAAGCAAGTGGTAGATGCAAATCCCAAACAGAAAAAGACTCTTCTACAACACTGAAGAGGGACCAAAAATATGACTACTTAAAGTTTATGGAAACCCCCAAAACAATATACAAGTATGCTCAAAATGCCGTGCAAGGTAGGGCCCGAAAGAGGTCAAAACACAAAGTATACAAAACATTCATCAAATAGCCAAAGACCCTTAATGAAACATGACAAGGGGGTCAAAATATGGCCACTTTCAGTTCGGACCAAGGTCCAAAAAGTGAAGAAAAATAGGCTAAAAAAAACATGCAAAATGAGGCAAAAACATGGATTTCAAAGCAAGTAGCACATGGGGTATCGAAACAGTGATGAGCCCTTCTTCAATGTTGAATAAGGGCTCAAAAAAAGCTCACTTACAGTTTATGACATTCCCCAAAACAGATTACACATAGGCCAAAAATAACATGCAAGATTAGGGCCTAAAGGAGAGATAAAGAAGGAAGTGCAAGATGGGGACCTCAAATGACAAAATTCCCTTAATGAATCATGAAATAGAGCTCACATAAAGGATGCTTTTAGTTTTGGTCGGAGCTCAAAACAGCAAGCAAAATAGCTAGAAAAATGTTGCAAAATTAAGCTCAAAAAGAGGGAATTGACATTTACCCGTGAAGACCAACCCTTGGTTGCTTCTTGGCTTGAGAAGTGATGCCTCCTAGCTACTGGAAAGCTCCCCAAGCTGCTGGAAATGGAGTAGTGGTGGTGATGCTAGGTAGTGATGAAGGAATGGTGCAAGGAACTTGGATGCTTGAGCTTGAAAGAGAGAGATGGAGGGAGATGTGTATACAAGGCTTAAGGCAAATTTTTTCAACCTCCAAACCAGCAGCTGGAGCTGCCGTTATAAAGGCAAAAAGGGGGGGAAAAGGGGGGAAAAAATGGAGGGAAAACCAACCAAGTTTCCCTCCAAAATGGCAACCCCCTCCCGGATACCAAATCCGGGGAAAATGAATACATATTTGTAATGCACCAACCCTGAGGATCATGGCCGGCCAGTTATCCAAGCTGCAGGTGGCCGGCCGGCTACCTCCCATGGCTGACCGGCCAAGGGTCAAAAAGGTCAATGAGAATTAGTGGGCGACCATATGATATTGGTGGCCTCCCATGTGTGCACAACACAACCATGTGGTCAAAAACTGGAGAAAGTGAACCAGGAGAGAGAAAAGCCCACTTTTTGGAGGGGTTCAAAAGGGTCAATCAACATTAGTGGCCGACCATATGATATTGGTGGCCTCCCATGTGTGCACAACACAACCATGTGGTTTAGAGCTGGAAAAAGTGGCCTTAGGGTGGTCAACATTGGCTTTCAAGTGAGAAAAACGGGCGTTAGAGGGCGAAAATGGAATAAAACTGGCCGCAGAGATAATTAATGGCCTCCCACCCTTCTATGACCTTCCTAACAATGAAACAGAGGTCCCTGCCAAAAATGAGCCCAAACCGATGCAAAATGAAGGTTCGGGGGGCCGAAACGCGCAGTCCGGGGCCCCGAAAATTGACTGTTAGGCACCGGGAGTGGTGTTCGACCACGAAGTTGGTCTCTCGGACCACAGTGTGCCTTAAAGGGGAGCAAATAATATGTATGCCAAAAACTGGGGCAAACAGAGGTGGTTAGGCGGTCCCGAACCGAGGCACACGGCCGACGGCTCTGAAAAACCGGAAACCGGGCTCCAAACGGGCAAAATGGCCTATGACCACAAAACGTAGCCTGCGGCCACTGAGAGATGATCTACGAGACCTCTCCCTCCCTTCGCGAAGAGAAAATAGAGAAAACCGAGCCTGGTTCACAAACCGAGGCAAAACACAAAAGAGTCCGGAAGTCCGGAGGCAAGGCTTGCAGCCGAGACTCTGAAACTTCTGAACGAGCACAATATGCAATATCACCAAGCGCTCAACTGGTGACGTCTGAGTCTCAAGGTCGGTCAAAAATGGGGTGTCTACAGTTGCCCCTCTTTGACAGAACTCGAAAGTCATAAGTGACGGGAGTGAATGTCAAAGCCCAGAGACGACCCATTTTTGACAAGGCCGAAGACTTGGACAAACATACAAAATAACACAGATGTGCCCGCAGGCATGCCCACAGGCAGGGGCAAAATGCAAAATGATATGCAGAAATATTTTGAAGATTGGACTTATATGCTACGCGAAGCCGGTTTGATGATTGGACTTATACGCTACGCGAAGCCAGTTTGATAATTGGACTTATACACTACGCGAAGCCGGTTTGAAAATTGGACTTACACGCTACGCGAAGCCGGTTTGATAATTGAGGATTCATGCAATGCACTGTAATGTAGTGGCTGAAATGCAATGTAATAGCTAGGAAATGAAGGTACCCACAGGGGCAATTGGCAATGACTTACCTCATGCTGCTGGGGATCTCTTGCTTCTTCTCAGTTGAACCATAGGTACTACTTTTCTCCCTGACTATGGTTGCAGCTTTCCCTATTCTCCAACAGGGTGACTGACTAGGTTGGATCAGTATCCAGAATTGAGGTGCATACAGATGCTATCTCAATCTATGGGGCTGATTTCAAGTCGAGGATATACCCCTGGGTATTTAAACCAGACTTTAGTCTCGGAAATCCCGAACCTTTGCGTTCTAGGCATAAGCCATTCGAACTCTAGTTTCCACCGTCTCAGTTGGTCTCCTAGGAACTCACCGCAAACACAGGCAGGTGGCTATACCAGACCACCAGAAGTCGTTCGGGCACGACAAACACCAAAGGAATTGCACCTTTAGAGGATTTAAGGTCTCCTAGACCAGGGAGTGCACAAGACAGTGCGAAGAAATGCAAGTAAAATGCAAGTACGATGCGCAAAAAAACAGCGCGAATGATGATGCAGGATTTAAGGTCTCCTTAGACCAGAGGATTTAAGGTCTCCTGGACCAGGGAGTGCACAAGACAGTACGATGCAGAGTGAATGTACAAAACAGTGCGATACAGATAAGGTGCGCAAGATAACGCGAATGGTACAATGCACAAAATAGCGCGATACGCTAAGCAGCGCGATTGATTTGAAATGCACAAGACAGTACGATGCAGGTGCGCAAAATAACGCGAATGATAAACTGCACAAAACAGTGCGATTGAGGTGCGCAAAATAGCGCGAATGATAAACTGTACAAAACAGTGCGATGCGCAAAATAGCGCGAATGTAAACTGCACAAAACAGTGCGATTGAGGTGCGCAAAATAGGGCGAATGATAAACTGCACAAAACAGTGTGATGCGCAAAATAGCGCGAATGTAAACTGCACAAAACAGTGAAATTGAGGTGCGCAAAATAGCGCGAATGATAAACTGCACAAAACAGTGCGATGCGCAAAATAGCGCGAATGTAAACTGCACAAAACAGTGCGATTGAGGTGCGCAAAATAGCGCGAATGATAAATTACACAAAACAGTGCGACGGAGGTGTGCAAAATAGCGCGAATGATAAACTGCACAAAACAGTGCGATGCTCAAAATAGCGCGAATGTAAACTGCACAAAACAGTGCGATACTGGTGCGCAAAATAACGCGAATGATAAACTGCACAAAACAGTGCGATGGAATGCATCTTCTATGCAAGTATGGAAGCACATTCTATGCAATATTGAAAGCAAGCATATTCTATGCATGAAACAAGCAAAGCATATTCTATGCGGAATCGAAAGCAAGCATATTCTATGCATGAATCATAACGATGCGCGGCACGCATGCAACAATAGTGTATAAGAAAGTTCACATTCTATGCAATTGAGGAGTATCAAATATGTACTCTGGTGCCTCTGATTTACCTCTTAGAGGACTTCACAACATATTCAGCTCAAAAGGGCACACCCTGTTCGAATTGGCGAGAGATAACATCTGCATGTAAACCCTCGGGTGTTGCTTGGACCGTCATTCTGACTTGAAGCAGGCTTACACTTGAGGTAGAGGCGCACTCACACTTCGGTAGTATTAAAAGGCCTGAAGAGGTACATCCGGAATACAATCACGGAACTTGCTGAAGGTGAAACTCACTCAGATGCTTCGATTTTCCTTCTTTTCTTTTGCTTTGCAGTCCGGAACCTAAATAGCTTCAGATAGGTCCTTGTTTTACTGTTCTGACATGACCTGGGTTGAACCCTGCGGTTTTACGAAAGAACGAATCTCGTTTTGCACAGATGTGGAGAATGTCACAGCACTCTGAGCACATGATGATTTTTTAAAATTGAGAAATGAGTTCTCGACCGAGTATTGAGCCTACAACTAAACACAGCGAAAAAAGACTCAATAATGGAAAACAAAAGGTAAACAACCTAAACACATCGAGACACACTCGGACTGACTCAAAGCAAGAATCGAGACAAGACAAAAGACACAACACTCAGACGTGTTACAAAGACGAGTGACCCCTTGGTGCACGAGGAGCCAGTTTCTCCGGGTATTATTTCCCACCCTTTTCTTATTTGTGATTCTCACATCACTCGGCCCTCAGGCTCTGTTTTTTTGAAAAAAAAAAAACCCTTTCCTCACTTTTTCTCTCAGCGCACATCTCTCTATTCTTCAATCTCTCATTTTTATCCCTTCCATGGGTGGTTGATGGATAAACAGAAAGTTCCGGGTTCTTGCCCAACATAATCAGTTCGTGGCTATTTCCTTCGGTGACATCTGTTGATGCGCCGGATGAGGGAATGGAGTATCTTGATCCATTCCAATCTTGTGCTTCGCACTTGGCTCGATATCTCGCTGCTTGGAGGATGAGAGAGCTGTCAGCCCTTCCACTGTCGCCTTTAGTTATGCCTTTTCTGGCAGGTAGAGTGCCCTTCTTGGCAAGTATGACGCCTTTTCTAGCATGTATGTTGACAATGGGGAAAAGACAGAACACCTGACTCAACTGTGCCCCTAGTTCATCATTTTGACCATTTTTGTTTTTGGCTTTCTACTAAATCAATTTTAACCAAAATGAGAGTTAGATTAACACGCTTGTTCAATTTTCTGATTCAAAATCACGCAAGTTAGGTCATGAGCACTGAAAATTTTCCTTTTTTGGGTCCAAGAAAAAGGTCCAGTTTTGGGAAATGGAATAGTTTTCGAGAGAAGATCAGTCAATCTCAGTAAAAATTCTCAAAAACTATTTTTGCAAACGACCACTGCTCAACAAGCACGGAACCTACTCTTGAGATGCACAACCTCGGATCCATATCAATGGAAAATTGCCCCTTGTCTGAAGGACACTGCATGGCAACAGAAAGTTGCCCCTTGTTTGGATAGTACCACAGCGCATTATAATCAGTCCTTAGAGCGACGAACACAACCAGACTCTCGGATACAGAGAAAGCGAAGATGATCAAAACCATTACATGGGCACAATCGATTTGGAGTGTTTTACGGGTGGACTTCAGAATGAAGTTGCCTACGTATCCCAAAGATGGGAATCAAGCCTTACGTAGTTCGGGGTTAAGGTACACTCGGGTATTTAACCTCTCCTTTTTATGCTCTAACTTTTGCCAAGGTGCCTGTTGCGGGTTTTCGACCTTGCGAGCTTTGTTTTTCTTTTCTTTTCAATTCTTTTCATTTCATTTCATTTCTTTTTTGATTTTCTTCTTTTGTTTTTTTGTTCTTTTCTTTGCATTTTTCTTCATTTTTCTTCTTTTTCTCTCTTTTTTTTATTCTTTGCATTTTTCTTTTTTTTTTTGTTCTTTTTATTCTTTTTTTTTGCTTGCTCTAACTTTTGCCTGGGCCGCCCTTCCGGGTTTTCGGCCCAGCGAGCCTCTCAAGGGTAAAAGTGTAGCTTTGTCCATGTCCAATGGTTTTGAGATCCTGAAGTCGTCTGAATCCAGGAGAATGGCTGTTGTTCGCTGACGATGCAAGAGTCCATCCAATGGGGGGTGAATTTGCCCCTAGTGTTGTGGATAGGAACTCAGCTGTCCTTCAGCAATACTTTCTTTTTTCCTCCCTTCTGGGATTTGACATTCTTGCCGATCTTCATTGACTTGCGGAATGATCCACCTTTGGCTCTTCGAGCTGTCTGACATTTTTTTTTTGCCCATAGTTCGAAGGGTGCTTCTGACCTAGCTTCGCAAGCTTCTTTTGATGACATCTGGTCTTCTTGATCTGACTTCCTTGCCTCTTGTTCGAGGGCTACTTTGAATCTGGCCACACAGGCCTCACATTGTAGTTGACCGTCGAACGTTCTGAATTCGAGTTCAAGGTTTTGAAAGCGGAGGGGTCGAGTCTCGAGGCTGAGAGCGATCCTAAGCTGCACAATCTCAAGAGCGATTCTACACAGGTCTTCGCAGGACCACACACAACATTTTTTGAAATCTTTTAAGAAAGCGACCAGTCGCTCGCGCTGAAGACAGTGTAGAACCAATCTAGATCAAGCCAGGATCCTTCCCAGTACTCACACTAACAAGCATGATTTCATTCATTAAGGGCTTAACACGCCTCTCTTTCTCTCAAATGATCAAAGTTTTGCAAAACCCGAGGAATTCCTTCCTCTTTGTTTTCATCACAATGTTCAAAAGGGTTTGAAAAACTTAGGTCAATGCAATGAATTCAAGGCACAGAAAAGACACAGCTTCTAATCAAATACTGCCATCTCATTTAGAATTTCTAGCATAACTGGCACACGGCAGAAGCAAGCTCAAAAGCATGAAAAACCACTGCTGTTTCATTCAAATCTTCTGGTGTTACTGGCTCCCCGGCAGAAATAGACTCAAAAGGAAGCGAAAAGACAGACATAAAACAGAATAGTGATATCCGAGGTAATGCCCCCGAGATCACCCGACTCCTATACAGCAGGACTGACTCGATACAACAAGACAAACCCAAAACAAAAGAGACTGACTCAAAACAAAAGACAGACTCAAAAACAAAACAACAAGACTGACCCAATACCTAAGTCAGAATGTACAAAAACCAGCATTCACAAATGCTCAAAACAGTGCGTGCCATACACCATATCTGAAATAAACTGAACGCCGCCCGCAGGTGGTTCATCCCTCGATCACATAACATTATCCCCCCAAATTCACCGATCTAGTGCCGATAGACTTTGCTAAGCTCGGCGGGAGGATGACCCCATTGTCAAATAGATTCTGTACTTCATGGCGAAGACGGAAGCAATCGTCGGTAGTGTGGCCGGTTTGTTGATGGTACGCGTAGTACTGGGTAGTATCATGTGTAGCCGGAAGAGGGTTCGGGAGAGGCCGAGGCTCAAGGGGTTTGAGATGGCCTTGTCCAACAAGGATTTGGAGAGCTTTGGACAAAGGCATATAGAGGGCATGGAAGACCCTCCGACCTCGGGGTTGGTACTTCAAGGCTTGTGGATTTTTACTGGGCGCATCAGCAAAGGGATTGGCAGGTGCTGGCCTGGTTTGCCGATCTCTTCCGAGTGGAGGATTAGAGATAACAGGATCGTCTCTGGTATGGCAGCCCTTCTCCCGATGTTCCCTTTGATTTGGACTGCCCCCAACCTGAGTAGCGAAAGTGTCATCCACAGCTTTTGCAACAACTGCGAGGACTTGCTCTTTGTTCAGTCCCTCGGCTTTTAAAGCCTCAACAGCCAACAGAAGATGTTCATTGGGATCCATGTCCGCCCCTATCTTGTTCCTTCCACTCGCCTCCACTTTGCCAAGGGATTGGCCTTCCTCAAATGCAGCCCGTCCCAACATTGGGGAGCCTTTTGACATGAAGTTCCCGGTATGTGGTATGGTCGATGATGGAGCCAATGTCCCGGAGGCCAAATCTGTCACGGTTCTTTGAAGATCTTTAATCATTCCCATCAACTCAGAAGTAGTGGGTTCACGGGTTTGAGATGGTTGAGGTTCAGGTGCACCCATCATGCATAAGTCCATGCTTTCTGGGATAAACACCTCAAGCTTGGGTAGATGGGCCGAGTTGATGTATATGCTGGGGTCATAGGTGGATGGCAGTATGTGGATGAGATTGAGGTAGGCAGGAGATGTTTGGTCATTGGGGTCTGAAGGTGGAGCTATCGTCTGATTGTCGACGAGATTTTGGATCTCATGACGAAGGCGGTAGCAACGATCGGTGCCATGACCGCGCTGCTGATGGTACATACAGTACTTGGAGGTGTTATGTCTGGCTGGGAGTGGGTCAGGAAGAGGTTGAGGATCGAGGGGCTTGAGATGCCCTCTTTCCATTAAGGCTTTTAGTGCGCTAGTCAGGCTCATATAGAGGAGGGTGAAAGTTCTGTCCTGAGCTCGGACTGGGCCAGCTGTTTGTAGGCTTGGTTTGGCAAAAGGGTCGGCTGTGGCGACTGTATTGATTTCGGTGGGTTTGGGAATAGCGCTACTACCAGCGTTGGTATTCCCTGAAATCACCCTCCTTGTCAGTTCCCTTGTCCTGGGAATGATCTCGCTGTTGAACGCATTCTCGACTTGAACCCCCAGTTCATGCAAACTTTTGAAAGTGAATAGTGGAGCGACTATCAACTTTTGCAACATATCATGCTCGAGGTTTCGCACCATCATCTGCACTTGATCCCTCTCAGAAGGGTGATGATCTGTCATTTGTGCTGCCTTTGCTCTCCACCTTGCAACGAATTCCACAAAAGGCTCTGTTGGGTTCTGGCGAGTTGCTTCAAGCTCTTGGATGGTCATTTCAACTTGGGTATTGTAGGAATACTGATCGACAAAGGCCTCAACCAGTTCTTCCCAGTTTTGCTTCACTGTATTCTCCAACTTAGCGTACCAAGTGGCTGCTACACCCGACAGGGTTCTCCCATACAGAGAGAGTTTCTGTGGCTTAGTCAGACCCATCGGCTTCAGGACATTTAAGAAAAGTCGGATATGTACCATTGGATCTCCAGACCCGTCGAAACGGTCGATATATGGCATTTTGAATCTGTCTGCGAACCGGATGGCAGCCTCGGTGTGCCCATCCTCAATGTCGGGAATGGAGTTAAGGCCCTGTGCCTTTTTGAATTGCTTCTCAAGGTTTGTAATTTCCACTGCAGTCAGATTGAACTCATCAACATGAAAGGGTTGAGTTCTCTCATTAGGCTGCACCAAGGGTCTGAGCACCTGAGCTTGAGCCAACCCTTCTCGAGGATTCAGACACTGCAAATCTTCAACTGGCGGAATTGGGTCAAAGTTCGGCTGGGGTCCCAAAGCTGGATGTGAGGCAGATGCCCCAGATGGGCGCTGCGTTTCAATACTGGTCTCAGCTTGCATGGCAGTTCCCTGATTTAGCGCTGCTATCACGGCCGCAAATTCTTCCGAACCTTGTGCCATCACGGTCTGCTGAGTCTGAACAAAGGTGATGTGACTGGCGACTGACGGATTAGATGAACCGATGAGCCTTGACCGACTTTTCTTTACCTTGCCTCAGCGAAAGAACACTGGTTGCCCTTGAATTAAATTTCTGACCTAACAAAGTCTATCAGCACTAGTCCAATGTACCCGGGGGATATCGAAGCCTTCTGAAGCTATGGTTCCAAGACTACCTAGTAAAAGGGGAAACATGCAGCATCTCAGCCTGATTTTACCTGAACAGATATGAGCCTATTTGAATGAGTGTGCCCTCTACTGAATTCTGCCCCAAAATTTGGCCTGTAAACCGTTACCCTCGGGTAAACTGAATCCCAAAATACTGAACTGGTGTCCGCAGGCCTGATGCCCCAAACTTGCAAACTGATACATGCATTCCTGTAGAGACACACTCTGACAGCATATAACAGATAATTGAGAGCCAAAACACCCCTATGTTGGGGTAGGGTTTCCCTGTCCTATTTTGTCAGGAGCTAGGGTTTCACTACGTATGCAGCGGCTTCAAACAACCTATAAACGGGTAAGCAACCTGTCCTAGTTTGGAATGGTCACTATGGATCCGAATATGCACTAGGTTGAATGGTCAAAAAGGGTGCCCCGGTAAAATCGGGGTTTGTGTTCCCATACTGGCAGAGCCCACAACCGGTCAGCCTTATGGTTATGCCTTGACAAGACAAGCCTTCGGCAAACCGTTCAGGAATAGCAGATGGAAAACACGGTGTCCTAGGCGTACCAATGCAAATGCAATGCAAAGAAACACACAAGTGTAATCAAAACAAGATATCATGAGTTCGAGTCAAGTCCTCTAAATCCCCAGCAGAGTCGCCAGAAACTATAGACGTCCCTGAACGCCCCGGGAGGAACGAGCTCCCGTTTCGTTCATTTGGGGTTCACTACAGTTCAGGACTCTCAAATTGTCACGGTTCTAAGTCTGAACCAAAGAGTCCAAATCCGGCAAATCGTTTTGAGAAAACAGATTTTTGAAAGACGTGCCAAACATGGACTGCTTTGCCAGATACAGAGTCGCCACCTAAATATTTTATCTTGGGAAATTTAGGAAACCCTGACTCGTTGCCTAAGGCCACGTGTCCGTCATCACCAAAGTTGCCTCGGCTCGGGAACTTGGGTACGATTGGGGAAGGTCACTTCGTGAGCACCCCCGCTCGCCCGATCAAAGATCGGCCTCTACTAACCATGATATCTATTTTTGAAAACATTATGTGTTCTTATTCCGGTTATTAGCCTAGATTTACTATGTGATGTGCACAACATACAAGTATAGACTGGATCGCCTGAATTGGAACAAAACATTTCATGTTTGTTTTTGAAAGATGGTTTGCTACTCGCAAGTAGGCTTAAGATGCAGATTTTGCCACCCTCAGGTGGGCTTAGGAAAAGATGGTTTTGCCACTATCTAGTGGGCTTAAAACTCACAGTTGATGATTTGTTCCAATCCAAATAACCCAACCTTCACCCACAGGCATTCAGGCATGTTATATCACATAAGCATTTAGCCTCATGGTAAGCATGTTATTCATGGCAGTCACTCACACGCATGCAAGGATGCTAAAGCATAAAACTTACCGAGTACTCCAAGCCAAAACAGAAGCTCATTAGAAATCCATGCATGACCCTAATTATACAGAAATGCCTAATGAAACACATGCAAAATGCAACTATAGCAGGCTCGGCTATTCTAAACATGGCATATGAAATGCAACGGCTAACAAGTACTCAACTTAGAAATTGAAATACAATGCAGTTAGTATGATGCGCCGAACCCAGTGCATGCAAAATAGATGAATGATGCAAACATGCTGTCATACTGTATGCTAATTGAAACATGCCCTAATCTAACCATCATAAGCAGGTAAATAAAAGGGAAGAAAGACGTGGGGTTGAAAGACATACATCACACGCATGCACACTTATTACAATATTGCCCTCGCGCAGAGGGTCCGAATAAAATAATATACAGTCCAAATAATACAGTCCGAATATAAACAAATTCCTAATTAATTTACAAATAAACTAAGAAAAATAATAAACTGGCATGCAAGCCAAGGACTGCCTCGACTCTGATGAATGATGTATGTTTGGGCTGCCTTGCGCGAAAATCCACTGGGATGCCCCAATTAGCCTCTGTTTTGCAATTATTCTTGGAAAACGCGCCAGGCCCTGGAAGACTGCTGATTCTTGATTTGCTGCAACAGAGAGCAGGAAAAGGGCATAGCAATGTATTTTCACAAATATATACATGCCTCGATCCTCGTGTCACCAATCACGCATCTCGATGCATGATGGCCGAGGGGTCGAAATGTGCAACTCAATATGGAATGAATGCACATGAAAGCTCAACTAAAACCTAACTCCATCATGGATAATCCGGAGTGTCGGTGACTAGGAATTGAGACACGTTCCGTCATTCGAAGTACGAAACGTACCTCGTTTCCCGTGCTCGGGCTAACCCCTATCCCAAGCATGATGCAATATGCATGACATGCATGAAATGCAACTAAGATACAACCTAGCATACACAATGCTATGAAATGGCATACACGATGCACTAATCATACAACCTAGCATACGCAATGCAATAATGGGCTTACGCCAACATGAGAGAGCCTCAGCCACACTCACATAGGAGGCCATTAGATGAAAACAAGACAACTCGAAATGCGTGCAAGCGTGCATGCAAACTGAGGACCGACCCTCAGGCACCGAAATGCCACTCTAATGAGACATGGAAAAGACATGGAATATGATATGCAAACATGCAAAAATCAGTAGCAAAATGAGGGGCAAAACAGCCCCGAAACAAGGCGAAATGACACCCGATGCATGGAATTTCTCCCGAAATGCAAAACTAGGTACATGAAATGGCTTACAGCTATACAAAGCATGCATAATTGGTACATGGAATGAAAAGACAGAAGCAAGGAAGCCCCAAAATAAGCATTTTTACAGTTCAAATCATGGCCAAACAGTAAGCACAAGTGGGACTAAATTATCATACAAAAATGGCTCCGCAAGGGAGGCAATGAAGCAAGTGGTAGATGCAAAGCCCAAACAGAAATGAGGCCATTAGATGAAAACAAGACAACTCGAAATGCGTGCAAGCGTGCACGCAAACCGAGGATCGACCCTCAGGCACCGAAATGCCACTCTAATGAGACATGGAAAAGACATGGAATATGATATGCAAACATGCAAAAATCAGTAGCAAAATGAGGGGCAAAACAGCCCCGAAACAAGGCGAAATGACACCCGATGCATGGAATTTCTCCCGAAATGCAAAACTAGGTACATGAAATGGCTTACAGCTATATAAAGCATGCATAATTGGTACATGTAATGAAAAGACAGAAGCAAGGAAGCCCCAAAATAAGCATTTTTACAGTTCAAATCATGGCCAAACAGTAAGCACAAGTGGGACTAAATTATCATACAAAAATGGCTCCGCAAGGGAGGCAATGAAGCAAGTGGTAGATGCAAAGCCCAAACAGAAAAATACTCTTCTACAACACTGAAGAGGGACCAAAAATATGACTACTTAAAGTTTATGGAAACCCACAAAACAATATAAAAGTATGCTGAAAATGCCGTGCAAGGTAGGGCCCGAAAGAGGTCAAAACACAAAGTATACAAAACATTCATCAAACAGTCAAAGACCCTTAATGAAACATGACAAGGGGGTCAAAATATGGCCAATTTCAGTTCGGACCAAGGTCCAAAAACAGAATAAAAATAGGCTAAAAAAAACATGCAAAATGAGGCAAAAACATGGATTTCAAAGCAAGTAGCACATGGGGTATCTAAACAGTGATGAGCCCTTCTTCAATGTTGAATAAGGGCTCAAAACAAGCTCACTTACAGTTTATGACATGCCCCAAAACAGATTACACATAGGCCAAAAATAACATGCAAGATTAGGGCCTAAAGGAGAGATAAAGAAGGAAGTGCAAGATGGGGACCTCAAATGACAAAATTCCCTTAATGAATCATGAAATAGAGCTCAAATAAAGGGTGCTTTCAGTTTTGGTCGGAGCTCAAAACAGCAAGCAAAATAGCTAGAAAAATGTTGCAAAATTAAGCTCAAAAAGAGGGAATTGACATTTACCCTTGAAGACCAACCCTTGGTTGCTTCTTGGCTTGAGAAGTGATGCCTCCTAGCTGCTGGAAAGCTTCCCAAGTTGCTGGAAATGGAGTAGTTGTGGTGATGCTAGGTAGTGATGAAGGAATGGTGCAAGGAACTTGGATGCTTGAGCTTGAAAGAGAGAGATGGAGGGAGATGTGTATACAAGGCTTAAGGCAAATTTTTTCAACCTCCAAACCAGCAGCTGGAGCTGCCGTTATAAAGGCAAAAAGGGGGGGAAAAGGGGGGAAAAAATGGAGGGAAAACCAACCAAGTTTCCCTCCAAAATGACAACCCCCTCCCGGATACCAAATCCGGGGAAAATGAATACATATTTGTAATGTACCAACCCTGAGGATCATGGCCGGCCAGTTATCCAAGCTGCAGGTGGCCGGCCGGCTACCTCCCATGGCCGACCGGCCAAGGGTCAAAAAGGTCAATGAGAATTAGTGGCCGGCCATATGATATTGGTGGCCTCCCATGTGTGCACAACACAACCATGTGGTCAAAAACTAGAGAAAGTGAACCAGGAGAGAGAAAAGCCCACTTTTTGGAGGGGTTCAAAAGGGTCAATCAACATTAGTGGCCGATCATATGATATTGGTGGCCTCCCATGTGTGCACAACACAACCATGTGGTTTAGAGCTGGAAAAAGTGGCCTTAGGGTGGTCAACATTGGCTTTCAAGTGAGAAAAACGGGCGTCGGAGGGCGAAAATGGAATAAAACTGGCCGCAGAGATAATTAATGGCCTCCCACCCTTCTATGACCTTCCTAACAATGAAACAGAGGTCCCTGCCAAAAATGAGCCCAAACCGATGCAAAATGAAGGTTCGGGGGGTCGAAACGCGCAGTCCGGGGCTCCGAAAATTGACTGTTAGGCACCGGGAGTGGTGTTCGACCACGATGTTGGTCTCTCGGACCACAGTGTCCCTCAAAGGGGAGCAAATAAGATGTATGCCAAAAACTGGGGCAAACGGAGGTGGTTAGGCGGTCCCGAACCGAGGCACACGGCCGACGGCTCTGAAAAACCAGAAACCGGGCTCCAAACGGGCAAAATGGCCTACGACCACGAAACGTAGCCTGCGGCCACTGAGAGATGATCTACGAGACCTCTCCCTCCTTTCGCGAAGAGAAAACAGAGAAAACCGAGCTTGGTTCAAAAACTGAGGCAAAGCACAAAAGAGTCCGGAAGTCCGGAGGCAAGGCTCGCAACCGAGACTCTGAAACTTCTGAACGAGCACAATATGCAATATCACCAAGCGCTCAACTGGTGACGTCTGAGTCTCAAGGTCGGTCAAAAATGGGGTGTCTACACCACAAGAGTGTGGTTTGCGGGGTTGGTTTACCTGATAGTTTGATCAAGGATTTTGCTTCTTTACTTAATTGTAAGACTCAAAGTTTGCCTTTCAAATTCCTTGGCCTTCCTTTGGGTTCTTCACCAAGTAGAAAGAAGTCTTCATTACTACAAAAATAGATAAAGATCACACTTTTTTTGTGTGATGTATGTTATTTAATCACACCTTTTAAGTTTTTATTAAAGTGTGATCTTTGGGAGTGTGATTAAAAGTAGTCATTTTTAATCATACTTTTTAAGTGTGATTAAAAATATTTAGATCACACCTTTTAAGTGTGATCTTTGGAAGTGTGATTAATAACATTTAGATCACACCTTTTAAGTGTGATTAAAAATATTTACATCACATCTTTTAAGTGTGATTAATAACATTCACTACTAAAAAAAATACTTTTTGCGACCGTCACATGCCGTCGCAAATAATAAAAATACAGTCGCAAAAGACTTTTTGCGATGGCCTATGCGACCGCACATGGGGGACGCAAATGTGGGGGTGGCAAATACTTTTTGCGACGGCAAAGCAACGGTCACAAATTATTTACGACCGCTTAAACTACATTTTGCGATAGTTATTTTGCCGTCGCAAAAAAAAAAAAAAATAAAAAATAAAAAACACTTTTGGCGACCAATGTTTTACTGTCGCAAATAATTATTTATTAAAAAAAATTCATATATGGGTTTGCTACAACAAAAAAATCAATTACAAGCACCAAACAATTTTTTGTAAATGAAAAATAACAAAATTAACAAATTAATTAAATTTATAATAGACATTATCCATTAACCATCTTTAAATACACTATACTAAAAAATTCAAGTCTTCAAAAAAAAAAAAAAAAAAAAAAAAGAAGAGCAACATAATTTTTGGCTCCCAACATCAACCGCTCGATCATATCAACTATTCCCTCAACAAAATCTGCAAAAACATATATCAAACTTGACTTGAAAATTTAATACACTTAAATGTGTTAGTTTAGCTTAAAATAATCAAAATAAAACTATGTTAGTGACCTACCTCTATGGCAGATCAGTGATTTGCAACAAGAGTTTCAATTACCTTAAGAGCAACTTCAAGCTTAACTATGGGATCACTTAATTATGGCGTGCGGAATTATATAACAGTATTGTGGCGAGAGATTTCCCTAAGAGCAGAAGATAGCTAGCTCTACCAATAATGTTTTCCTCAATCATTGGCAACTTAAATTACAAGTTCTCTTTCTACTTGTAAATATGATGAATTGAGGCTGAGAGTATGTAGAAATATTATTTGTTCACAATTTAACAATGAGACAAAAACAAGGTGAGTCTTTTATTCAATTCTAGAATTAAATTTGTCATACAATGCCTTCAATCTAATAGAAAGAGTAAATTTTGCACATAGAACTCAAATACTATTTTGTCTGAAATTCCCTGGAAAGAGTGTGCAACATAGTGATAATAAAAGAATGGTGCTACACAGCCTTATCTCTAACGAAAGTCGAACCCTTAACCTCTCATACGTGAGAAGTAGGAAGTTGATGTTGTTGGGTTAGAAGACTGTTTGGCACATATAAAATAATTACTTAGAATCAAGAAATTTTGGAAAGAGGGTGATGAGTTTTTCACCCAATTTAGAGTAATGCCCTGTTTCTAGAAATTAATGCAAGAAATTAGTGAGGTAGAGATGACAAGTGATGTTGATGAGAAAGTGAAATGATGGTGAAATTGAAAAAAACATGAACGATTCAAAATGAAAGTTGTAGTAGAAGAAATTGGGGACATGGATCTCGGTTTATCAGAATTTTTTTTTTTTTTCCCGAAAGGTCTCTAAAATCATAATCAATGCTTTAGGTTTACCTAGATCCAAAACCTCAAGCCCAAGATAGGGAATGAGAGGCTTTGGTATAACTATAGTTGGATGTCCAGCATAGGCCATCAACAGAGGAAGAGCAAGAATTGATGGCAATAATAATTTCCTGTTCTTCATAGTCAGAAAGACCTAGTTTAGCATTAACTCTGAATGCAGTAATGCAAAGAGAAAACAGTGCTCTTGAAATAAATGGGCCGATAAATCCAAAAAATATGATTGGAATACTCACACTCTCCAAGGGACATCGAGGACATCATTTACAAATCCAAGCAAAATCATGAAGCAGATGGATGCCAAAGCCGCATTGTACTCAACAAGCCACTGCACATATTAATAATCAACAGTTCAGTTTATCACTAGTTAGAGAAAATAATGTTCCTCACCTAACAATGCAGAAGAAAGAGGGTTGTAATACCCAAAAAAATACAAAAAGAAGACACAATTGATGACGGAAAATAGAAGTACAACATTTGTTACAACTTACAACATATGACACAGAAGTGCATAACAAACTCACACATCCTTACAATAAAGTACAATTGACAAGGCCAAAAAGAAAAGATGGTCACCATATACAATAAGGTAAATTACAAAATCATTAAAACTGGAAGCTAATATTTTTTTTTTCCCAGAAGTATATTAAGAAAGCATCAAGAGGGGATGCCACCCAATTCCCAATTCATGGAAAGGAATCTGCCAAAATGGGGTTGCTTTCCAACCATCTCATTGTAATAGGTAATTTACTAAAGCAACTTCTATTTATATAATTTTCCTTATATATAATATAGATGATTTGAATGTTCAATCCACCAAAGTCCAAATTAAAAGAGGATGATCTCATCATAGTGGAATGCACATGATTCAGAATTTTTTTTTTAACTAGTGCTATGTACTCATATTTTTATTTTTAAAAAGTTTGTAAAATTTTAATATATAGCATAGATTTAAATTTGTATAGTGTAACTCACACATAATAAATTCAATTCACATATGATGTTTTTCTAGGAAAATTGTCTGAGGCTCTGTTTGGATCAAAGATTTGAGGAATAACATGCAAAAGGAAAGAAAATAGGAAGGATATCAATTCTCAAATCCTTAATCCAAACATAGTCCTAGAAGTGTTCTAAGTTGTGCCATAATGTGAAGAATGAACCTCTTAGCAGCATGTTTCAAGCCATGATAGAGAGTTGTGGGATAGGCTTCAAAGCCAAGCATCACTTTTATTTCTCACGAGCAGAAACTGTACATAATGGGGCTGCGATGGGCCAAACGACTAGTATGATCATTCGTTACACAATCAACTTAGTGGAAGTAACCATACCATAGAGCTCCAAGAAGCAAATGCAAAAGTTCCATGGATTAGAATCATCGGTTGTGGGAGCAGTCAATATAACCCCTAAAGAATCTGAAGGGAAGCAGAGCATTGGGACCTATTATTGGCCATGAAGCAAACTGACCCGGTTTGCACATTGTTTGGTCATTCTCGTGCACTCTCAAGTTTGTCAAAGTCTTCCCATCCATAGAACCCTAGGACTCCAGACAATAGGAACTCGCAACTTTGCTTGTCAAAAAACGCTGGCCCATGCCTCCAAATTTTGGATTAGCAGAAAAGCATAAATTATCCCTTAAATTCAAGCCTGAATTTTCGAAAGTAGTTCCCTATATTTTTATAACAATTGCAAGAGCATTGAAGAACAAAAAAATGGCAAGATTTAGATTCTTACAATTTCAGGGCACTCATAATCAATACCAGCAGCTTCAATCTTCTTACGCTTTTTTTGGTCACGTTTTAGGATTTCTCCCACCAGCTTCTTGTGCTCTTCCAATGTTCTTTCCTGAATAATCATCACAAGTAAATGGTTACTATCTCTTCAAAAATAACCACATCAAGATCAATAGTGAATGACAGGTTTTCTTAATTTGCCTCATAAGCATCCAAGAATGATTGCCAGATGTCTGTATCTATATTCACACACCTTGTCATGCCGCTTCCTTTCAATTTGAACCCAGTCCACTGGCTTGTGCCATCGGCTAGGGCCCTTCCACCTTAAAAATAAAGTAAAACCATCAGCAATTCATTGGTGTCACAGAAACTAAATAATTTTACACAGAACAATTGTATTTATCTCCTCTATTTATTTACTTGATTTGATTTCTTCTGTTTTTTTTTTCTTGAAAATCTTATCATTTTCTACGATTATTATGGGAAACCACAGTCTAACAAACTGCAACTGCTTCTGAGGAAACACTCAACCCAACTTTTAAAAGAACATGGTAATATCATATTTTTCCATACAGTAGATGATAAGTTAGAATTCATATGAGGCAGGTCTCAAACAATTAAACGATAGCAATCAAGAATAGATAATTGCTTACAACTTTGGATGAACACGCTCAGGAGGAATAAGATGGACTTGAAACATGTGCTCAAACATAAGATAATTATGCATACATTCAGATACAATTTTTGCAACCTGCACTAATTAAAAACCAACGATAAGACACATTACTAAATAACAAGTATCCACATGAATTTTTTCTTTGAGGTAAGTACAACCTCAGGGAACTCAAATTCAATGAAGCCAAAGTGCTTGGATTTTCCTGTCTACGAAACATCAAATCATATAAACAATAAAAAACAGTTAGCAATTAAGAGACTGAAACTAAAAGACAGAAACACGTACCTAACACAAAACATGAGTGCTCTAGTCACAACAATAACACCATAAAAAATCAAAAGGAATTAATAATAATAATATAACTTGTATTATTATTATAAAGAAGAGCAATCCTTTTAGCAATACATTGGAGACAATTCATTGTTGTTTTTTTACCTTTTAATGTATGAAACTCCCCTACCTCCCTTGTTATTTTGGAGAAATACCGGTAATTTCCATTCTTTTCATACAATTTTAGAGACAAGTTAACAAATAAATATACATTTTTATGTATACATTAAAATAATAATTATTCTCTCAATTTTTTACATTGCAAATACATTTATATTATATCGAAATAGTAAGAAACCATTTTCTACATTGTACAAAAGGCCATAATGTCTATTTTAGAAAGCTCTATTCATAAACAATATGGCCTTTATAATTCCTAAACTTAAAAATTCTAAAGGATGAGAGATTAATGGGAATAAAACAATATTGTTTTTTTTATTTTTATTATTGGATCCAAGTTATTTTCTTCAAACTGATAATATGCTTTATTTGTATCTAAGCATGTGTCCTCCAAATGTATAAAGCATGTATAGTTTAAAAAATTAAATAGGAGACTTGCAGTGAGTGGATGTGTCCGACATGGTTAAAAATCTTAGAAATGTCCATTCTTCTTAGATAATGATTAAACAAACAAACATTATAATTAAACAAATCTTCAAATTTAGTTTTGTATTCACAAATGCTTAGTCAAATTTAATATATATATATATATATATATAACAATAATTAGAAGCAATAATAATATTAAGAACCCAACCTTCTTATTCTTGGCAAGTCTAAGTTTCTTGATGGTGCCAAACTGTTTAAAGAAACCTGCACAAATATGAACAATAAAACATTTTCTGCTTTGAAATTCATACACACATCAGCACATACATGTATATATACACTCTTTTTTTTAAAAAAAAATTGTACCTTCCATTTCATTCTCATAAAACCCATGTGGAATTCGACCAATATAGAGCACTGTAGCTTTATTTTCCGTAGTTTCACTTTTGGGAAGCTTATGGCCAGGACCGCCCTCTAATGGCTGCGAATCACATAAACTTCTACATAAATCAACATGTAAAAAAAAAATGCAAATAATTTAAAGAATTATGAATAACTAATAAAAAATACCAAGAAATCAGCAGATTCATCTTTTTGGGATGAACCTTTCTTTAATTTCTTCATCATAGCTTTCTTTGCTTTGGCCCCCATCTCACTAACAACGCAAATATAAAAGTTAGAATTAAAAGAAAGTCATATACAAAAGAAAATAATCAAATTCAGAAAACTAAGCAAAACATGATATATGAATGATGAAACCAAAATGCTCCAATTCTAGTTTTCAATCACCATAAACATTTAAAACCAACAAATTTTTCCGATCTATAAGATAAATCTTGAGTATTATTAACGACGGTGTGTTCGTTTTGAACAAAAACAAATACATATACATGCTTACAAACCATATTCATGTATATGGAAAGGTACAGTAGGCTCTATATCTTTGTTACCTGATCGGAGATTTAGCTGAATTTCTGGGTCCGAACACGAGAAATCTCTACTACAGAGAGAGCAGAGATATGTGTGTATAATGTAGGCGTCGAGATGATACGCCGTGGTGTCTTTGGTAGCCCTAACTTTCTTTTTACCCTAAAATTAAAAATATTTATATAATAAAGCACAAGGAGTCTTTTGAATTCTTAACATATTTTTGTCACACCTTTATAAGTTCCAAAATCGATCCATTTACCTGATCCATTTACCTGAGAGAGAGAGATTGCGAGCTGTGCAATGGCGAACGGCCAGGGCTCGTTTGCCCTTTTGGCTGCTCCTCCGCCGCTCGTCGTCGATCGAGAGAGAGAGAGGGGGAATGGAAAAAAAAAGGTGGGGAAGGGAGCGGGAATGGAAAACAAAAAGGGGCAGGAATAAAAAATAATTTTTTTTTGTCAGAAATGAAATTTAAATAACAAAATAATATCGATTAAATTTTTTTTTTTTACGACGGGGTTGCCGTCGTCAAAAAAAATTATTTTTTGTTAAAATATATATTTTTTGTAGTTCATGAATTTTTTTAAAAAAAAATCTTTTTTTTTAGTTATTAAAATTGAAAATTCATTTGTTTCATTTTTATTTTAATGAAAAAAAATATTATTATTTTTTATTTAGTAGAAGTAAGGGTAAAAAATAAAATTTTTTTTTGGTCATAAATGAAATTTAAATAATAAAATAATGTCGTTTAACTTTTTTTTTTTTTGCGACAGGAGTTGCCGTCGTCAAAAAAATTTATTTTTTTGTTAAAATATATATTTTTTTGTAGTCAATGAATTTTTTAAAAAAAATTCTTTTTTTTTAGTTACTAAGATTGAAAATTTATTTGTTTTATTTTTATTTTAATGAAAAAATATTATTATTTTTTATTTGGTAGAAGTAGGGGTAATATTTTAATGAAAAATATTTTCCACTAAAATTAAAGTTAATTTTCTGTGATCAATGAAAAATATTTTTCTACGGCCTTTTTTTTTTTTGTTATTAAAAATCATGAATTAATTTTTTGTAGTAGAGGAGAGGGAGTGATAGTAGTGGTGGATAAGAGATGATGGCGGCGGCGATGGCAGTGGCGGCGAAGGAGATTAGTGGTAAAGTTGTGGTAGTGGTAGAGTAGATGAAGTGGCAAGGGTGAAGGAGAGGTAATGGTAGTAATAGTGGCAGTAGTGGTGAAGGTGGTGGATAAGAGATGATAGTGGTGGTGGTGGTGGTAGCGAAGGAGATTAGTGGTGAAGTTGTGGTAGTGGTAGAGTAGATGAAGTGGTAAGGGTGAAGGAGAGGTAATGGTAGTAGTAGTGACAGTAGTGGTAGTGGTGGCAATGGTAGTAGTAATGGTAGTCGTAGAGGTGAAGTGGCGACAGTGGTAGTAATGGTGGTAGTGGAATGGCATTTGCAGTAGTGGTGAAGGCGGTAAAGGAGATGGGTGGTGAGAGAGAGAGATATGAGTGAGAGACAGAAAGAGGAGAGAGAGAGAGAGAGAGAGAGAGAGAGAGAGAGAGAGAGAGAGAGAGAGAGACAAATAAGAGTGATGAGTGAGAGAGAGACAAAGTGGTCGCTAAAAGTGCATTTTCTTGTAGTGGATAGATAAATCGAGAGAGAGCTTAGTAAATAGAGAAGACGAAAGGGAGAGAGTGAGAAACGCGAACACAGTGGGAGAGAGAGAGAGAGAGAAAGAAAATAGAGAGAGAGGGACAAAAAGATAAAGAGATAGAGAGTAGAGATAAAAAAAGAGACAGAGAGAGAAGAGAGATGAATGAGAGAGACAGATAAAGAGATAGAGAGAAGAGAGATGAGCGAGAGAGACAGAGAGAGATGAGAGATGAGAGATGAAAGAGATAGAGAGATGAGCGAAGAGACAATGAGAGAAAATAGACGAGAGAAGAGATAGATGAGTGAGAGACACAAAGAGAGAGAGAGACAGATAGACAGAAAGAAAAGAGTGATAAGTGAGAGAAAGAAAGAGAAGAGAGAGAGGAAGATGAAAAATGGGTGAAAAGATATAGACAAAGAAAGAAAGAGAAAAAAAGAGCGAAAAGAGATAAACGAGAGAGAGATGAGCGAGAGAGATGAAGATAAGAGAAACCAAGAGCGAAGAGAGATGAGAGAGGTAGACAGAAGAGAGATGGGCGAGAAACACAGAGAGAAAGAGAGAGAGACAGACAGACAGAGAAAAGTGATGAGTGAGAGAGAGAAAAATAAGAGAGACAGAGACACAGAAAGAAAGAGAGAGACAGATAGACAGACAGAGAAGAGTGATGAGTGAGAGAGAGAGAGAGAAAAGAGACAGAGACAGAGAGATAGGAAGGTGAAAAAATAGGTGAAAAAGTTCCGTGTCTAAAGCCTCATTTTCTAGTAGTGAGTCGCCTGTATCATTCATGGATAGAATAGAGGCGCGGATTTGGGAATTGTATATTTTATATAAAAATCCAATTGAAATATTTTATACAATCACACCTATATAGGGAGTGTGATTAAATATATATATATATATATATATATATATATAATTACACTTATTTAAAAAGTGTGATTAAAAAGTAGTAATGTATATATAATCACACTTTAATTAAAATGTATGATTAAAAAATATATATATAACCACACTTATTTAAAAAGTGTGATTAAAAAGTAGTAGTTTATATATAATCACACTTTAATTAGAAGGTATGATTAAAAAATATATAAATAATCACACTTTAATTAGAATGTGTGGTTAAAAAATATATGTATAATCACACCTATTTAAAAAGTGTGATAAAAAAGTAATAGTATATATATAATCACACTTTAATTAGAAGGTGTGATTAAAAAATATATAAATAATCACACTTTAATTAGAATGTGTGATTAAAATATATATATATATATATATATAATCACACTCGTTTAAAAAGTGTGATTAAAAAGTAGTAGTGTATATATAATCACACTTTAATTAGAAAGTGTGATTAAAAAAATATATATATGATCACACTTAATTGAAAAGTGACATAAAAAATAATAATATTATCACACTCAATCAAATTAAGTGTGATTAAAATATCAATCTAATTTTTTTTTTATCACACTTCCAATAAAAGTGAGATCTTTTTTTTTTGTCAAAGTGTGATCTTTAACTATTTTTGTGGTAGTGCTTGGAAAGCTGTTATAGATAAGGTCAAACTCAGGCTTGCTGGATGGAAAAGGAGGTTACTTTGTTTTGCTGGCAGATTGACTCTAATCAAATCAGTGCTATCTACCTTGCCTGTATATTATTTATCACTCTTTAAGTTGCCGGAAGGAGTTGCTAAGGAAATTGATAAAATACAAGCAGCCTTCTTGTGGGGAGGCACAGACTTGAAGAGAAAAATCCACTTAGTGCAATGGAATGAGGTGACCAAAAGCATCAATCAAGGTGGATTGGGAATTAGGCGAATCAGAGAGGTCAATACTTGCTTACTACTGAAGTGGTGGTAGAGATTTGCCAATGAAGAGGAGGCACTATGGAAGAAGGTGGTGTGCAGTAAATATAATATTGTTGTTGATGCTTGGCTCCCAAATCAATCTAATGGCACTAGATGGTCTAAGCTGTGGGGTGACATTTTAGCAGTGGCAGAGAAAAGAATCAGTCTTCTTCAATTTTTTGATAACAATTTTCAAATTAAAGTTGGAGATGGGAATAGAGTGAGATTTTGGCATGATAAATGGTGTGGTGGAGTTTGCCTTAAGGAGGATTTCCCTAGACTCTACTTCCTTTCCACTGTTAAGTTTGGTTCTCTCAATTTTTTTGTTGATAAAAAAGGTGGCTTTGAGTTGTGGGATCTCAGTTTCAGACGAACTCTGTTTCTGTGGGAGGTTGAGGAGGTATCTAGACTCACTGTTGTGTTAAGAGCAGCTCCTTCTTTATGTTTGGGTGTTAAAGATAAACCATTTTGGCTAGCAGGCCAATCTGGTCAGTCCTTTGTTGCATCCCTGTACAGGCATATTGAACTGGGATTTGGCAGTAGTGTGAGGTCTAGTAGTCTGGTGTGGATTTATTATCTTCCACCCAAAGTCCAATCTTTTGGGTGGTTAGCTTGGAAACATAAAATTAAAACATCCGTCTTTCTTCAAAGAATTGGAGTTCTAAGTGAGGAAGCATCCACTGTTTGCATCTTTTGTAAATTTGAGGCTGAATCTGCTGCTCATATACTTATTCATTGCCCTTTGGTTTGGAAGGTTTGGACTGACCTATTGCAATGGTGGGGATCGATTTGGGTGGTGCCTGGCTCGGTTGAGTGCTTGTTGAATTGGTGGGATGGTTCCTACCTCATGAAAGTTGAAAGGAGGATTTGGAAAGCCATACCTTTAGTTGCGCTTTGGTCCATTTGGAAACATCGTAATGATTGTGTTTAATAATGTACAACCAGATATGGATGAGCTACAGGAGTTAATTATTGTCCGTCTAGCGATTTGGTTGAAGGCCTATTCGAAGCATTTCCAGTTTTCTATTAATGACTTCCTGCAGAACATTAGGCAGATTAGAGTTTGTTTAAGAGGCAGCATTTGATGAGGTATTCAGTGTTTCTTGTCCGATTTAGGTGCAACAGCAGCCAAGTTCTCTTGTAAATGCACTGGGCTTGACTCTGTTTCCTCCTGCCTGTGTACAGTTGTGGTTTTGCTCTTTCTGGTTTTGCTTCTTCTGGTTCATAACAGCTCTGTTTGGTAATTGGGTGTTTGCTGCAAAATGGTTTGGTCTGATTTTGTGAGATTATTTACGTAGTATAACATGTTAATTCACTTTTGTTAGATGATTGAGAAATAGAAAAATTCTAAACAAATTATCAAATATTCAATCAAATATTTAGGTGGATGTGGAACTCACCATGTGCTACAAGTAAAAAGAGTAATGTTAGAGATACAAAAAAAATCTATCAAACACTTGTATGGGTGTGGAGCCCATATTCATGTGGTGTTTTGTGAAATTTTTTGGTAAAATATTTAAAATCTTCAACATTTTTACGTGTAAAATGTAGGGAGAATGAAAATAAAAATAAAAATAAAAATAAAAATTTTTATATTAATTTTTTTGACTAATTTAATCACCATCTAATATTCTTGATTTTTTTTTAATATTACCAAACACATTAATTAATAAAATAAGATAATAAAATTTAGGGTAAATTACAAATATACGCTTAAGGTTTGCTTAAAATATGAATTACCTCTTATGGTTTGAAAAATTATAAACACCTCCCTGTCAGAATTTTTTATTTAACAGAATTAATTAAAAAAGTAAAATTTTTAGCTATTCACCTAAAAAATAATAAAATTATCTAAATTATTAATTGAAATAAAATTTTACCATTACTAAAAATTATTAATTAACTTAATAATTTATTAATAAAATTATTTATTTATTATAAAATTAAAAATTTTAAAAAATATAATATAATTTCTAAAATCACATAAGATATTTTATAATTTACGTAAATCTGATGATGTGTGTTTGGAACTTATCCTAAAATTTATAACATTTCACTTTCTTATAAATACCCCCATTGATGAGGCGTGTGTCCTCCACACTCCAATCCATTACTACAACAAATACGCACACCAATATGAATAATATTATATGTGTTAATTAATATATATATATTAATGTATTAATAGATAATATGATATTAATGGTATAATTTTAAGTATTTATAAGTTGTATAATAAATATAATTAATAATAATATTATAATACTAATTAATACATTAATATATACACTAATTAATACATATAATACTACTATCACATATATATATATATATATATATATATATATATATATATATATATATATATATATCTTCTTTTTCTATAACATTCACTTTCCTATAAATACCCCCATTAATGAGGCGTGTGTCCTCCACACTCCTCCATATCCATTACTGCAACAAATGCACACACATATATCTTCTTTTTCTATAACATTTCACTTTCCTATAACAGCAATGCTAGGTATCATGAAAATTTTGTCATGAAAATAATCATGAAAGTTTTGTGACCCTTGGATTACACTTACAAAAACAGCACCACACACTAATCAAGGTAATCCAAGGATCATAATTTTTTCATGATCATTTTCATGACAAAATTTTCATGATCCCTAACTTTTCTCTTCCTATAAATACCCCCATTGATGAGGCGTCCTCCACCACACTGCTCCATATCCATTACAACAAATACACACACATATATCGAGTTCGGATCCTCTCCTTGAGGAGGGTCCTTGAGTTCCTGCGGGCAACGGCCACGATGACCCGTTTGTCATCCAACGGCTCATATTAAAAAAAAAAAAAAAAAAAAAAATCAAATTACAGTGTGTTTTATGCTTCCCGCCCAAACAAACAACAACACAGCATTCACTTTCAATCTTACACACCACTCTCACTCTCACTCTCACTCTCACGCAGCAGTCGCCTCTGTCGAACCCATCCCTCATCCTCACCGGCGAACCCATCCTCACCGGCGAGCTCCATCCTCACCGACGGCAAACTCCACCGCTCCAGCTCTACGCTTCGTGAACTCACCATCGGTTGAGCAAAGATCTCTTCTTCACGAACCAGGTTGGTCTTCGAACAAAGATCTTTTGTCTTCCGACATCTGAGATTGAGATTGAGATTTGGGTTTGGAATTGATATGGACAAGTTAGAGTGAAAGGGAATCCCTCATCTGCTCGTTCCATATTTTCAGAATTAGGGATTTTATAATTTCAAAATTAGGGCTTTTTAAAAAAATTAGGGATTTGGGTTTTGAAAAATTAGGAATTTTGGTTTTTGAAAAATTAGGGATTAGGGCTTTTAGAAAAATTAGGAATTTCAGAAGTAGGGATTTCAGAATTAGGAATTAGGGATTCGAATTTCTATTCGAACGGCTAAACATTTAGGGCTTTTAACGTCTGAATTTTTTTTCAATTTGAGGATGATTTGGTAATATTTTTTGGAGATGATGAGGGTAAAGATGAACCCACAGTTCTGATGTTATGTAATATGAATGTAACCAACCCACAGTGCTGAAATATGAATCTGATTCTTTGTTGTTGTTGAAAATTTAGTTGTTCTGAGTTTGAATTTAAAGGTCTTTCCTTGCAATTACTGTGTAGGACTAATGCGATTTGCTGTTTCTTTTGTGATGTAGAGAATTTTCTGACCCATACAATCTGATGGAGTATACTATATTTGCTTCCTTTTATTTTAGGATTTAGTTTCCCAACTTGATTGAATTTTATTACGAGTCTAGATTATGATTTAGTTTCCTATTTTGATTAGGTTCTCTAGCCTATAAATATTTGGTATTTGCATAGTAATCTTAGCTTGGAATTAATGAATTGAGAGTGTTCTAGGTTGTGGCCTTGTGTTAAGGCTTGTGGCCCTCTTCTTCCAGTATTTCCCTCTCTTTCTTCTACTGCGTACTGCATCACTCGTGCATCATTATTAAATTAGAGAGAATTTATAAAAGGGTTACAAACTGCATATCAACGAGAATGGGGAAATACAAAGATAGATAGTTTTGTTAAAAAATGGAGCAGATATACAAGAAGCAGTTCATGGAGTGCCCACTGATAGTTTTGTTCAAAAATGGTGCAGAATGCAGATATACAAGAAGCTTTTAGGATTGTGGCGGCATTAGGGCTAGTGAAGCTTTTAGGATTGGAGTTCCATAAGATAGAGGATGCTTCCTGGGTTGCTAGATGGGTAACAACTGGGCATGGTTTCCTAATTGTTTGGTTGCCGGATTATGAAAGATTGACTGAAAAAAGATTATGGACAACCACCTTGTAAAATATTGTGGCAGGGAATTGGGGGCCAATTGGTGTAGAAAGGAGATAGACTTAATTTAGATATTATCAAAGTTGTCTTCTAGCATAAAATATTAACAAAGTTGTCTTCTAGCATAAAATAAAAGGAAGCAAATATTAACAAAGTTGTCTTCTAGACAATTGCATCTGTTAATAACCATGTTTGCATTTGTTAACATCAGAACTAGTTTGCATCTGTAACAATGTCTTCAAGTTATTCCTATGGGACATATTATTAGAACCAACTTCCATTAGCACCAACTTCCATTAGCACCAACTCTCATTAGCCTTCTCCTCATGTATGCAGATTTAAAAAATGGCTTCTTCTTCTAACATTAGCGACATGAGATTGGTACCGAGGCTGTGCAATTGTGGAAGAACAGCTGCTATACATATTGTAAGAACCAACGAGAACGGAAATGAAGGGCGTTTGTACTTTGTTTGCCCATCGAAATATGTAAGTTGGTAATTCTAGCTATTTTTTTCCTTTATTACACACATTAATATTTGTCTTATTGAACTAATGTATTCGCATGCATTGCAGAGTAACCCTCCCACTCATCATTGCAATTACTTCAAGTTCGTGTCTGAAGATGATGAAGACGTTACATCCAAAATCCGTTCCAACAGTACAGCTGCTGCTGGTATAACAATAGAAGACTTGAACGATGTAAGGATGAGGCTTCATGACATGGAAAATGACTATGGTCGAAGGCTGCAAACGATGGAAAATAATATGAAAAAGATGGTGTACTTCAGTGTATTTTGTATCATTTTGTACTTTATGATGTAACTTTTTGACTTTATTGTATTTTTGGGGAACTTAATGGAAGTTTGTATCTTTTTGGATTTTATGTACTCCGACTTGTTATCTATTATCTGTTATGGAATGAATTTTGGGGAACATTAAACTTCTTATTTGTTATGGAATGAATGATGGAATTTTGGAATGTTGGAATGAATGATGAAATGTTATGTTATGTTGCACCGGCAGATTCTGTTCTTGTTGCACAAGCAGATTATGATTTATGTGGATGCTTTTATGGACTGTGATCATGAAAAGGATGCTACTGTCAAATTAATTGCAGATCCAGTTTCAACATCATGGCAGAAATGAACAAATATATAGGCTATTGATTGGAGAACTTTTGACAGGAAAGCATGAAGATTAAGCTATGTCAAATGATATATAGGCTAAGAATGTGAGGAAGGAAAGTGATATTGAGTTAGTGGCAAAACCAAAGAAGGCCAAGTCAAATGATGGAGTACACTTAACCACCAATTTGATTGAAAATGCAGACAAAGTATCTCCTGAAGTTAATGAGCAAATAAAAGAAGTAAGAGCTCTGAAAAGAAGTAACATTGATGAGGTTGGCAGATGCCTTGCCAATGCATCATCAAGTGGGTGTATATCAGTCAAGAAACGCCGGTTGGAAGAACAAGTTGGTGTACAGCCATAGCTTGTCGAACTAGGCAGCAGCACAGGGTAAAATATAAATTAAGGGCTGGGATTGCGTCATATGATTCTAGAGAAGGGAAACATCTGAATGACAGAAGACAAGAGGGCATTACGGAGAAGGAGAAATCACATCAAAAGTTGACTGATACGATTGCTGCTGTTAGAATTGGTGAATTGAGAAACAACAGAGGAAGAAGAACTCAGCGAAAACTGTCAGGTCCGTTAAATGGAAGCTGCAACCTTCATAAATCAATCAATCAATTTGTTGGGAAGGAGACTAATGGAACATCTCTTGGAAAATCAAACAAATCAAAGACCAATGCTGTGAGTCCTTCCATGGATCTAGGCGTGAAAAGGAAAACAAAAAGGAGACAGAGTGATGCAGATACCATGTCAGCTGGTGAACATGCTGGAGGAAATGCCAGATTAGAAGTGTCACCAGGAGACAGATGCAAACCATCTGGTCCAGCATCGACTACTCCTGTTAATTGTACCACTCCTATAAATGCTGCATCACCTATTTGTATGGGTGCAGATTATCTCAAACAGTCATGCAGGAAGAATTTGTCAAAATCATTCCTTATTAAAGACAGTAAGCTACCTGCATTTTTCTATCTGGGCATGCCAGTAAGCTACCTGCATTTTTCTCTTAGTTAGCATATCAACCCTACTGACTTAAACTTTCTTCTTTCTATTTCAATGCACTTTCCATTTGATTTGTAACAACTTCAACACAGAACATGAACACAGAACCAGTTCAATAACATGTTCAATATGAACATGAACATGAACATCAACCAACCAACACATATTTTAAAAAAGGATATTAACAATAACAGAATCAGTTCACTTGGGTTTAACATTTAAATTAAAATCAACTGTAACTGAACATCAACCAGTACAACTTTAACATCTAAATTAATACATTGGTCCTTAAAAATTGACACATTGGTACTTTAACATCACTTTGTAGCAACAGTTTGCTTCACAATTTAAGAGGCCATGTCTTCACGTTGCAGCCCAATTTCAGCATCAGTTTGGTTCTGTTGATGGTTGTCCATAGCCTAAAAAAGAAAGACAATTTTTAAGCAACTATAAATACATGATATCACAGAATTTTCAGCCACTATAAACTATAAATACATCAAGGACGCACCTCAGTACACATTGGAGTATTGCAAGACATTGCCACTATAAACTATAAATACATGATATCACAGAATTTGCTCCTCATTATCTAATTGAACAGCATAGAAGAATGAAGGATTCTGCAAAAATTTTTCTTTAAAGTATTGCAAGACATTGCCTACTTCCCCATATGCTAAACTTTGTTGTCTTTTGGTTCTCAAATAATTTTTAGAATCTAATTTCGTAAAACCAAGACATTGCCTTCCACCAGCTTCCCTACCCATGAGTTCAAAAGACTGGCCCAAACGAAGACCAGATTGTGCCGCTAAATCTAACTGAATTGCTTGGGTAGCAGATATCTTTCTTTGTGACGGCAACATGTGGGCACACTCGGGTGATACAAGATCATGGTTGTGTTTTTCTTTGAAATCAGTCACAACATATTTTCCAGTACCCTCATGTAATTTAATATAAAGTCGAGCCTCACACCCAGTCCTAGTTTCAGCTCTAGAGTTTTTTGACAATGGGTCTCGCTTGTCAACCTTTCGAAATCCCTCCTTGTTGCAAACCAAAAGTCTATGAATAAGTTGATTAGTGAACTTGTCCTTCTTACAATAATCTCTTCTTATGCTAAACCCCATTCTTCCTCCATATGTATTATAAAAATCATACGCACATTGTTCAGAATCAAATATCATTCCCAATTTTGGCTTCCAATCACAGTCATTCTCAGGTTCCATATCGATATCAAAATGCAACTGAAAACCCATATAAATAAAATCTTAAGTTAATGATAGTTGAGCTTCTTAATAAGATTTTTGGGTTGTTTAGGTTGTAATGCTGTGAAAATGAATTGAAATTGGTTTATAATTAACATTTATCTGGTTTATAGATAGGACCATATGTCATATAAGGAAAATTACTCCAATTAACGAAATTGAATTATTCATAACTGGCTTATCTGGTTTATTCATAAGGAATTATGTGGTTTATTTATCTGGTTTATTCATAAGGAATTATTCATAACGAATTAAGGAAATTTATCTGGTTTATCTAGTTTATAGATAGGACCATATGTCATATAAGGAAAATTACTGAATATAGATAGAAATAGCAGTTAATAACACAAGCATTTCAGTTATTCATAACTAGCAGTCTCATGGGTCAAAAATTATTCATGAGATTCAATATAACATATCTACACACCAGTTAATAATTACATGACCCATGAGACTGCCATGTCTACCAAAGGCCCATAACATTACCCTGTTCTATCCAATTTACAGTGTGCTCTATTAACTGGCAGTCTCATGGGTCAAAAACCAGTAGTTTTAAGGTTAAAGAAATAGCAGTTTATGTAAGGTAGAGGCACTTATCAAAAGGAGTATATGATACCTAATAATACACTAATAATACACTAAACTAACTATTCCATATTCAAGTTTTGTTACCAATGGAGAAGAAAGCACTTATTAAAAGGAGTATATGATACCTAATGATACACTAAACTAACTATTCCATATTGAGAATAATATTCTCATTGAACAGATAAGAAAATAGTTAGTTCCCACTTACTCTATTATGACAATAATTATATCCTTAGGGAATTAATCACTCTAATATTGCTAAGTGGCATCATTTTACTAAATGTTAAACTAAACCAGCTTTCACACTATTTGGTTATTTTTACTTCAAACAAAAAACAAAAAAAAAAAAATCATAGAAAAGCTTAATTTGGATAACTATAACAGCCAAATTTTAGCCACCTTGGAACAGCAACAAACAGCAACTGAATTCAGTACATGTACATGATAATTTTGAATTCAGCAACAAACAGCCAAATTGTAAATCATATATTAGCTAAATTAAATTATAATCAAATGGACAACAATCCATTACAGTACAAAACTATAAATACAAATGGATAACAATACAAATGGATAACAATAAAATTCACAACCCAGATGGTCGGATATTGTGGAAATAGAGATATTGTGGAAATAGAGGGTAGTGAAGAGGCCGTGCTTGATAAATTCCCAAGTGTCCCAGACAGCTTAATCGCTATTAGGGCTCGGAATTTGCTGTCCAAATTACCCCAATATGATGTAGCTGTTACGAAAGGGTATCCTATTATTGATAAGGGAGGAGGCAGTATAGGTGAATTGCAGAGGAGCCCTTTTCATCCAAGGCCCAACTCATTCTTAAAGCAAGGTCAAAAGGCAAGGCAAGGCAAAGAACAAGCAAACCATGACAATCTTTTGATTATTATGCACCCAATGATGCAGGATAGTATATCAATATTGGGAAAGGGACAGCAAACACAGACAGAGAGAAAGAGCATAAGAAGAAGAACTCACCGTCGGGGGTCGCCGTCGGGGGTCGCCGTTGGCCGTGGGTTCGCCGGTGAGGGTGGGGGTGAGTGAGGAGAAGGGGGCTGCGTGGAAATGGAGGTCTGTGCTGGAATGGAATGGTGGGAACAGAGCTGTGCATATACCGTTTGGGCGGGAAGTCAAAAACATTACATTTTCAATTTTTTTTTTTTTAATTAGAGCCGTTGGATCTGTTTCCACAGATCGTGGCCGTTGCCCGCAGGAACTCAAGGACCCTCCTCAAGGAGAGGATCCGAACTCACATATATCTTCTTTTTCTTCTTCTTACATGGCTTCTTCAACCCAAGCTCAAACACACCTCAACCAAACAAAATATGAGACTCCTAACGTTGTTGATGATGTTGAGAGACAACAACAACCACACACCATGGAGCCCCTTGAGCTCGAGGTCGCTGTGGCTTACTGGAAACGAGCCCAGTGGCTCCGAGCCGCCGTACTAGATGCAATTAATGGGCTGCTCTCGACCATATTGTTGATGATGGGTGTCGGAGCGGTCCGAAAAGCTGTCAAGAGCATGATCCTCATCGGGATCGCCGGAACAATTGGCGGAGCTTGTAGCATGACGATCGGAGAGTTTGTCTCGGTGTACTCGCAGTACGATATAGAGATGAGTCAGTTAAAGAGAGGGGGTTGGGAGAGAAAGATGAGTGAGAGTGAAATTGAGGAGAAGAAGAAACACTTGCCGAGTCCGTTGGCGGCGGCGTTCGTGGTGGGGGCGGTGGTGCCGCTGTTGGCGGCAGCGTTTATTAAGAATTATTGGGTTAGGGTTGGGGTGGTGGTGGCGGTGGTGAGTTTTGCACTGCTAGGGTTTCGAGGGTTGAGTGCAGTGCTTGGGAGGGCACCTGTGGTGAAATCTTGACTTAGGATTTTGGTTTGAGAGTGGTTGCCCATGGAGATCACTTTTGGCTTAACCAAGTTGATTGGTTCCACAGGAATTTAAATTTTGAGAAGTAGTAGAAAAAAATGATATTTGAAAATTAGTATAAATGAGATGTAATTTGTGTGAAATTGAGTTTGTATGGTATACTTATTTTCTTTGTACGTAATTTCCATTTTGTTGTTGTTGTTGTTGTTGTTTATTTATTTATTTTTTGATCAACAACAAAGAAAATTTTATTGATGAATAATGAGTTACATCATACATCAATGAAAACGATGGATGTACAAGCACCATAGCTAAGTAAAATGATCCTAACTAGATTGGTACCATAGAACAAGCCCAATCATTGCAGCATCACATCAAATTGGCGAGCGACTAACCAAAACAAAAAACCACAGCTAACACCAAAAAAACCATAGCTACTTCAAGTACACCAAGGCCAAAAGATATTATTGCTGTCTCCCATACAACTGCTGCTGCACTCCATAGGCAAATGCTCTTAATTGTCTCACATAGATCCACCATATCTGGATGCAGATTAGTAAAGATACATTCATTTCTTCACCCCTTCCCCAACCCACCAATGCAGCATTCTTCAAACTGACCCAATATTGCTGCAACTGCTACACACCAGATCCTTACTGATCATCTGCCAAGCCCATGACACAATACTCCTGGTGGTCTTCAAACCTCCCACACTGCTGCTGCTGCACTCCATGGACAGTTTCTCACCCTCTCTGATTTTAAATGCTTTTTTTCACCAAATGAAAATTACTCACAATATCATTTACAGAATAAATACACCCAAAATTATGTGATTTCTACCAAAGTGCTAACCTTACCTTAATTGTCTCACATAGCTCTACCAAATTTGGATTCTTATCAGTAAAGATACATTTGTTTCTGCATTTCCACACAGACCAAATCACTATTGAGGGAATAGTTCTCCAAAACATCCTTTCTTTTTTATTGAAATTCCAACTCAACCACCATTGTAATAGGCATTCTACTGAACTTGGTGTTACCCACACTAGCCCCCACCACTCAATTATGCATACTGTAGACGCGCCCTTGGGCCTCACTACAGTTCGGACTCAATTTGTGTCACGGTCTTGTATCTAATCTCGCATAGTGCAATGCAAGACCGATGAATCATCAAAGAGTCCAAATTCGGCAAATCGTTTTTGTAAACAGATTTTTTTGAAAGAAGTGCCAAACATGGACTATTTTGCCAGATACAGAATCGCCACCTAAATATTTTATTTTGAGAAATTTAGGAAACCCTGACTCGTTGCCTAAGGCCATGCGTCCGTCATCACCAAAGTTGCCTCAGCTCGGGAACTTGGGTACGATTGAGGAAGGTCACCTCGTGAGCACCCCCACTCGCCCGATCAAAGATCGGCCTCTACTAACCATGATATCGAGTTTTGAAAACATTATGTGCTCTTATCCCGGTTATTAGCCTAGAATTACTATGTGATACGCACAGCATACAAGTACAGACCGGATCGCCTGAATTGGAACGAAACATCTCATGTTTGTTTTTGAAAGCGGTTTACTACTCGTAAGTAGGCTAAAATGCAAATTTTGCCACTCTCGGGTGGGCTTAGAAAAGATGGTTTTGCCACTATCTAGTGGGCTTAAAACTCACAGTCGATGCATTATTCCAATTCAGATAATCCAACCTTCACCCACAGGCATTCAGGCAGGTATATCAAATAAGCAATTAGCCTCATGGTAAACATGTTATCATGACAGTTACTCACACACATGCAAGGATGCTAAAGCATGACTACTTACCAAGTACTCTAAGCCAAAACAGAAGCTATGTTAGAAATCCATGCATGATCCTAACTATACAGAAATGCCTAATGCAACACATGCAAGAATGCAACTACAGTAGGCTCGGCTATTCTAAGATGGCATATGATGATGCTACAGCTTACATGTATTCAACTTGGAATTGAAGTACAATGTAGTTAGTATGATGCGCCGAGCCCAGTGCATACAATACAAATGAATGATGCAAACATGCTATCATAAATATGCTAATTGAAACATGCCCTAATCTAACCATCATAAGCTGGTAAATAAAAGGGAGAAAGACATGGGGTTGGAAGACATACATCACGCGCACGCACACTTATTACAACATTACCCTCGCGCAGAGGGTATGAATTAATAATATACAGTCCAAATAAATAGTACAGTCCGAATAAATACAAAATCCTAATTAATTAACAAATTAATCTAGGAAAGCAGGTAAATTAGCACGCAAATCCATGGACCGCCTCAGCTCTGTTCCGAATGATGAATGATGCATGCTTGAGTTGCCTTGCGCGGAAATCCATTGCGATGCCCTGGTTTGCCTCTGTTTGCAATTGTTCTCGGAATATTGTGCAAAGCTCCATAAGGCTGCTGATTTCTGATTTGCTGCAACAGAGAGCAACAAAGGGGCATGGCAAAGTTTTTTCACATATGTATGCATGACTACTCTTCAGGGAGTGTAGTCCTCGATTCTCATGCCACCAATCACGCATCTCGATGCATGATGGCCGAGGAGTCGAATTGCACTACTCGATGTGAAATGAATGCACATGAAAACACAACAAGACCTAAACTCTATCATGGGTAATCCGGAGTGTCGGCAATCGGGAATTGAGACACGTTCCGTCACTCGGAGTACGAAACGTCCCTCGTTTCCCGTGCTTGGGCTAACTCCTATCCCAAACACAATACAAATGAGATGGCATATACAATGCGACTAACATACAACCTAGCATACGCAATGCTATGAAATGGTATACACAATGCTCGAAGTAACATGGCATACGCAATGCTCTAACATGCAACCTAGCATACGCAATGCTATGAACTGAAATGGCATACACAATGCACAATGGACTTACACCAACATGAGTGGACCTCAGCGACACTCACATCAGTGGCCATTATATGAAAATGAGACAACCGAAATGCGTGCACACATGCACGAATACCAAGGACCGAACATAAGACATAAAATGCCACTCTACCAAAGCATGGCAAGGAATGAAAGATGGCATACAAACATGTAATTTACAGCTCTAAAATATGATGCTCAATGGTCCCGAATCATGCAAACATGGCACACAATGCAAGCTAGGGGGCCCGGGTACCGAAACTAGTGAAGTGCATTACACTAGAGGTACCCAAAGCAATGCACCAAAGGCAAAACCATCCCCAAATAAACCCTAGACAGGTCTAAAATAGTGGGAAATTGGCCTAAGATAATGGCTCAACATGCATGAAAATGAAGCTCGTTCATTGGTCGATAAATAAGGCATGCACACATAACTCTCAAGCACTCTTGAAGAGATGAAAACATAGCAATATGACATTCGAACCAGCTCTGAAATGTGATAGAAAATGACCTCAAAACATGAACACATCTTAGCACATGCATGCAATGGGCTTCAAAACTCAAAATTAAGCATGGGTATTGAACTATAAGCATGCAAAACAAACATCATTCGACCATGAGGCCTAAAAATAGAGCTAGGGTAGTCCAAAATAAGCACATTATCAGTTTATGACATAGCCAAAAAGTGCCAAAATCAAGGGTCTACAAAGCATGCAACATTGGCTATCAAGCATGGTTTACATGGCATGCATATGAAGCGTATGAGAACTCATCAAACCAGCCAAAATCAGTGAATAAAACATGTCAAAATATGTCCAAATAACCACTGAAATGCAGCCAATGCATGCAAAAATGAGGGGCTCCTTTGGAAGGCTATGCAAGGGGGTGTTCTACACCTATATGATAGACAAACTAAAGGGAAAATCCACCTCTGGAAATGAGTTATGACAGCCTTAAAACCCACCAAATAGGCCCTGAAATCAGTTTAGGAAACATGCAAAGAAGGGTCCCTTTGAAAGGCCTTGAATGGGATTGCTCTACACATGCATCATAGACATAAAATATGGCAAAATGGGCTCTTGACAGAGCTTAGGCAGACCTTAAAACCCTCAGAATGAGGCCTGAAACACGACTTCAATACATGCAAAATAGAGTCCATTTGGAAGGCCAACAATGCTAGTAAAGAGAATGAGGGGTGAAAGGGTCACCCCTCTATGATTTTGGAGCTCAAAGACACATCAAGGCCACTGAAAATCTGTTGGATTTTAGTGGCTAAGAGGCCAAAACAAGGCCAATGCAAATGCTCAAATGCATCGCTCAAAGCATGAGGAAATGAAGCATGCAAGGAAAAATATGACTCCAAACAGAAAAGTGACCTCAAACAAACTCAAAGAGGAGGTCAAAAAAAGACTTTCTTCAGTTTAGGTCGAGGTCCAAAAATGCTCACAAATAAGGCTAATATACCGTGCAAAATGAGCCCTAAAAGAGAGATAAAGCATACAAGGAGGTAGGAGACTTCAAACAAAAAAGTACTCTTAAACAAACATGAAGAGGAGCTCAAAAAAAGATCTTTTTCAGTTTATGACAAATCTCGAAAATGTTTTCAAGTAAGGCTAAAATAGGATGCAAAATTAGCCCTAAAAGAGAGATTGAGGATACAAGGAGGTAGGAGACCTCAAACAGAAAAATGTCCTCAATTAAACTTCAAGAGGAGTTCAAAATAAGGCACTTTACAGTTTATGATGAAGCTCAAAAATGCTTGCAACTAAGGCTAAAGTTTGGAGCAAAATAAAGCCACAAAGAGGGAGATAGTGACTTACCCTTGTAGAGAAGAAGGCCAACAGCTGTAGATGTCCCCGAACGCCCCGGGAGGAACGAGCTCCCATTCTGTTCATTTGGGGTTACTACAACTCAGGACTCTCAAATTGTTACGGTTCGTAATCTGAACCAAAGAGTCCAAATCCGGCAAATCGTTTTGAGAAAAAATAGATTTTAAAAGAAGTGCCAAACATGGACTGCTTTGCCAGATACAGAGTCACCACCTAAATATTTTATTTTGGGGGAAATTTAGGAAACCCTAACTCGTTTGCCTAAGGCCACTTGTCCGTCATCACCAAAGTTGCCTCGGCTCAGGAACTTGGGTACGATTGAGGAAGGTCACTTCGTGAGCACCCCTGCTCGCCCGATCAAAGATCGGCCTCTACTAACCATGATATCAAATTTTGAAAACATTGTGTGTTCTTATTCCGGTTATTAGCCTAGGTTACTATGTGATGCGCACAGCGTACAAGTATAGACTGGGTCGCCCGAATTGGAACAAAACATTTCATGCTTGTTTATTTGAAAGATGGTTTGCTACTCGCAAGTAGGCTTAAAATGCAGATTTTGCCACCCGCAGGTGGGCTTAGAAAAGATGGTTTTGCCACTATCTAGTGGGCTTGAAACAAACAATTGATGATTTATTCCAATCCAAGTAACCCAACCTTCACCCACAGGCATTCAGGCAGTTATATCACATAAGCATATAGCCTCATGGTAAGCATGCTATTCATGGCAGTCACTCACACGCATGCAAGGATGCTAAAGCATAAAACTCACCGAGTACTCCAAGCCAAAACAAAAACTTATTAGAAATCATGCAAGAATCCTAAGTATAAAGAAATGCCTAATGCAACACATGCAAGAATGCAAACTATAGCAGGCTCGGCCATTCTAAACATGGCATATGGAATGCTACAGCTAACATGTATTCATCTTGGAAATTGAAATACAATCCAGTTAGTATGATGCGCCGAGCCCGGTGCATGCAAAACAGATGAATGATGCAAACATGCTGTCATACTTTATGCTAATTGAAATATGCCCTAATCTAACCATCATAAGCAGGTAAATAAAAGGGAAGAAAGACGTGGGGTTGGAAGACATACATCACACTCACGCACACTCATTACAATTATGCCCTCGCACAGAGGGTCCGAATAAATATTACAGTCCAAATAGTACAGTCCAAATAATGTACAAATTCCTAATTAATTTACAAATTAACTAAGAAAATAAATAAACTGGCATGCAAGCCAGGGACTGCCTTGATTCCATTCCAGATGATGAATGATGCATGCCCGAGTTGCCTTTGCGCGAAAATCCATGACGATGCCCCAATTAGCCTCTGTTTACACCTGTTCTTGAAATGCGTGCCAAGCCTCGGAAGACCGCTGATTCTTGATTTGCTGCAACAGAGAGCAGGAAAGGGGCATAGCAATGTATTTTCACAGATATATGCATTCCTCGATCCTCGTGCCACCAATCACGCATATCGATGCATGATGGCCGAGGGGTCGAATTGTGCAATTCAATATAGAATGAATGCACATATAAACACAACAAGAACCTAACTCCATCATGGATGATCTGGAGTGGTGGTGACTAGGGAATTGAGACACGCTCCGTCACTCGGAGTACGAAACTTACCTCGTTTCCCGTGCCCGGGCTAAATCCTATCCCGAACATGATACAATATGCATGACATGCATGAAATGCAACTAAGATACAATCCTAACATACACAATGTTATGGAATGGCATACACGCTGCACGAGGTAATACACAATCGAGCATGCACAATGCTATGAATGAAATGGCATACGCAATGCAATAATGGGCTTACACCAACATGAGAGAGCCTCAGCCACACTCACATAGGAGGCCATCAGATGAAAACAAGATAACTCGAAATGCGTGCACGCGTGCACGCAAACCGAGGACCGACCCTCAGGCATCGAAATGCCACTCTAATGAGACATGGAAAAGATATGGAAAATGATATGAAAACATGCAATTTTCAGTAGCAAAATGAGGGGTAAAACAGCCCCGAAACGAGGCGAAATGACACCCGATGCATGGAATTTCTCCCGAAATGCAAAACTAGGTACATGAAATGGCTTACAGCTATACAAAGCATGCATAATTGGTACATGGAATGAAAAGAAAGAAGCAAGGCAGACCCTAGACAAGAATTTTTACAGTTCAAAGCATGGCCAAACAGCAAACAAAAAGATGGTAAAACTAGCATGCAAGAATGGCCCTAAATGTGAGATAATGAAACAACTCACAGCTTCTGACCCCAAACAGATTAGGGCCCTTCAAAAAAGTTGAAGAGGGGCCAAAAATATGATCTTTTACAGTTTATGGAAAACCACAAAAACCAGCACAGGTATGGCTAAACTCTCATGCAAAAAATGGGCCAAAAGGTGGCCAAAGAAGCAAGTAGGGGTTTCTGGCCTTAAACACAAAGGGGCCCTTCAACAATGTTGAAGAGGGGCCAAAAATAAAGCATTTTACAGTTGATGGCCAGACCCAAAACAGTATGCAAATGTGTACAAAATGCTATGCAAAATTGAGGCAAAAAAGGGAGATATAACACAAAGTATATAAAATATGCCTCAAACCATGAAAGGCCCTTAATGAAACATGAATAATGGGCCAAAATAAGACTATTTTAAGTTCTAAAAAGAACCCAAAAACAGAAGCACAATGGGCTTCCAAATCATGCAAAAATGGGGACCAAAGAGGGGTATAATGGCAAGTGGTACAATGGAGGTCCCAAACAGTGATGAGCCCTTCTTCAATGTTGAAGAGAGGCTCAAAATAATCCTATCTACAGTTTACATCATGCTCCAAAACAGATCACACATAGGCTAAAAATACTATGCAAGATAACGGTATATAAGAAGGATAATGAAGTAAGTGCAATATGGGGGGCTCAAACAGTGTTGAGCCCTTAATGAAATAGGAAAATGAGCTCAAAAAAATGACCTTTTCAGTTTTGGTCGGAGCTCAAAAGAGTAAGAAAAGAGGCTAGAAAAAAGTTGCAAAATTGAGCTCAAAAGAGGGGAAATGATGCTTACCCTTGAAGACTACCCCTTGGATGCTTCTTGGCTTGAGAAGTGATGTCTCCTAGCTGCTGGAAAGCTCTCCAAGCTGCTAGAAATGGGGTAGTGGTGGTTGTGCTTGGTGGTGATGAAGAAATGAGGTGTAGGACTTAGGAATTTTTGAGGAAATGAGAGAGATAGAGGGAGCTATGATGCAAGAGCTCTTAGGGGAATTTTTTGTAACCCTTCTCTCAATGCTGGAGGCCAGCTTTGTAGACCAAAGAGGGGGGAAAAGGAAGGAAAGAAATGGAGGTGAAAACAAGCCAAGTTTCCCTCCAAAAAAGATCCCCTCCGGATACAGGTTTTTGGGTGGAAAAAGTGTACAACTGTAACAAACACAACCTGAGGATCATGGCCGGCCACTTTTTGGAGATGTAGGTGGTCGGCCGGCCACCCCCCATAGCCGGCCGGCCAAGGGTCAAAAGGGCCAAGTTGAATTAGTGGCCGGCCACTTCACATTGCTGTCCTCCCAGGTGCCCTAAACACAACCCTGTGGTTCAAAATTATCAACTGTAAAATAGGAGAGAGAATAGGCCACTTTTAGGAGGGGTTCAAAAGGGTCAAGTGGAATTAGTGGCCGGCCACTAACTTTTAGGGTCCTCCCATGTGTGTACATCACAAATATGTGGTTAAAAGTTCAAGAAAATGGCCCAAGGGTGTTCAACATTAGCTTGGAAGTGAGAAAAACGGGCGTCGGAGGGCGCCGGAGGATATATAACTGGTTGCTGAAACAATTGCTGGCCTCCCACCCTTCTACGGCCTTCCGGGTGATGAAACAGAGGTACTTGCCAAAAATGAACGAAAACCGATGCAAAACGAATGTTTGGGAGCCAGAACGCGCAGTTCGGGGCCCCGAAAATTGCCTGTTAAGCACCGAAAGCGGCACTCGACCACGAAGTGGGTCTCTCAGACCTCAGTGTCCCTCAAAAGGGAGTAAATAAGATGTACGCCAAAAACCGGAGCAATAGGAGATGGTTAAGCAGTCCCGAACCGAGGCACACGGCCTGACAGCTCCGAAAACCGGGAACCGGGCTCCGAAATGGGAAAAATGGCCTACAGCCACAAAATGTAGCCCACGGCCACTGAGAGATGGTCTACGAGACCTCTCCCTCCCCTTAGGAAAATAAATAGAGAAAACCGAGCCTGGTTCGCAAACCGAGGCAAGGCACATAAGAAGGTTCGGAAATCCAGAGGCAGGGCTCACGGCCGCGACTCTGAGACTTCTAAACGAGCATAATATGCAGTATCACCGAGCGCTCAACTGGTGACGTCTGAGTCTTAAGGTCGGTCAAAAATGGGGTGTCTACAGCAGCTCCTGGACCAAAATAGTGAGTCTTCAACATTTGAAAATAAGCTCTAAGGACCTCCAAGCAATAGTGGAAGTATGTGGTTGTGAGGTGGTGTGCAAAGGGCCAAAGACTTTACACTTTTGAAGCCAAAATGGAGAGATATAGAGGGAGATGTATGGTTTTTTGCTCCAGCAATTTTAGAACCCTTGCAATGGAAGGGGAGCCCTTCCTTTATAGAGAAGAAAGGCTAAAGCTTCTCTTAGAAGCTTAAAACCAAGGTTAAACATCCTCCATACACGTGTATGGAGGATGCAGCAAATGGCAAACAACTGGCACTGCTGGAATACACTTACTGAGACAAAGCTGGCCGACCAATTAAAAAGGTTCAAGGTGGTCGGCCGACCACTTGGCATGGTCGGCCGACCAGGGGTCAAAAGGTTCAAGCTCCAAATCTGGTCATCCATGAAGCCCTTGAAGTTAGCTTTCCAATGCCTCAAACCTTGCATTAAAATTCCTCCTGTGCAAAAGTTATGCCAGTTTTGGTGAAGCCGCGTAGATTTGGTCCAACCGGACTTCAACCAACCATATCTCCCCCAACCGGACTTGGCTTTAGGAGATTCTTGAGTGAAAAATGAAGCTCCGGAAGTAAGCTTTCCAATGGTGGTAGTATTATATCTTAAATCCAAGTATGCAAAGAGTTAAGCCCGTTTCGGTGAAGCCGCGCAGTGTTTTCTCTCCTTCTCGGATTCATGCTGAACCACTTTTGACCAAAAAAAGCTGGTCGGCCTTCTGATTTTCTGGTTTTCCATGTGGCAACATTGAAGCCCTTGAAGTTATCTTTCCAATGGTGCTAACATTGCATCAAAATTCCCCCTGTGCAAAGAGTTATGCCCGTTTCAGCGAAGCCGAGCAGTTTCGGTCCTACCCGGATTCATGCCGAACTTCTCCCAAACTAGTTTTCCTCTCTCTTCTCCTCTTTTCTTCAACTCCAAACCCCTAGACAAGGTGTTTTGAAAGATTTTTCAAAGATTTCATCTCTCTTCCGTTCATTTCCACTTTGTCCTTGCTCGGTTTATCGAAAAGCGCAACATTTGACAAAATGCGAGTCTCGGAACATCGTAAAAACTTTATTTCAAAAACGTTTTGAAAGAGAGGGTTTTAAGACAAATATTTTGATCAAGATTGTTTTGGTCTAGAACAGGGGTATGAAGTTGAGATTTGACTCTCTCCTTGCCGAAGAAATTGAACCTTTGCCCTGTACACCTTTCTCCACCATGTAAACCATCGGAAGTGGCATGCGACCACGAAGGTGGTCTCCTGGGCCACAGTGTCCCTCAAAAGAGAGGAAACAAGGTGTGTGCCAAAAACCGGAGCAAACGGAGGTAGTTAAGCGGTCCCAAACTGAGGCACACGGCCAACGGCTCTGAAAACCGGAAACTGGGCTCCAAATGGGAAAAATGGCCTATGACCATAAAACGTAGCCTACGGCCACTGAGAGATGGTCTACGAGACCTCTCCCTCCCTTTGGGAAGAGAAAACAGAGAAAACAGGACCTGGTTCACAAACTACTCTGAAACCCCAGAACGAGCACAATATGCACCATCACCTAGCGCTCAATCGGTGACGTCTGAGTCTTAAGGTCGGTCAAAAATGGGGTGTCTACACATACCCATACATTCCACACAAAAGGGCAGAGCCATAAAATATGATTAGAGGATTCCAGATCAAATTTGCAAAAAAACACAATTTAAATCCACATTCTCCCTCAATACTCCAATTCTGTGCAGAAAAGCCTTTGTTTTAAGTCTACCCTTCCAGGCCAACCCAGTGATAAACTTGGCTTTAGGTGTAGAGAAATTGTTCCATATCAGTCCAGCAGAGCTGTGTAGAGCAGTAGAGTCCATATCACGCCATTTATATGCACTGCTAACCTTGAACCCTCCTATTGAATCAGCCTTCCATTTCACAAAATCCTCTTTCTCCAAGCCTGTCTTAGGCCCTGTTCCCAACAAATCAATGAGTTTTACTAATTCATCTTTTTCCCAGGCATGTAGATTTCTTCTAAAACTAAAGCACCACCTGTCAAAACGGACCTTTCTTGCAATCTGCTCATTTAGAGAAGCCTCATTTGTTGTGCATAACTGATAAAGTCTAGGGAATTTAATACAAATACTTGAATCCCCAATCTAATTATCAATCCAAAACTTTATTCTTTTCCCAGTCCCTATTGTTATTTCCATATTCTCCAAAAATAATGTATATAATTTTGGATTAGATTGTGGTACTGCCACTACATCCCTCTATATTTTAGAAGTTATGCCTGCTATATTAGTAGACATCAACCATCTCCCTCCAGCAGATCTATATTTGCAGCAAACTAATGCTTTCCATAATGCATCATCCTCTAATGCAAACCTCCACCACCATTTGAATAACATACACTGATTTGTAAGCCTGATATCTCTTATCCCCATACCTCCTTTTTGTTTGTCCATTGTAATCTCCTTTCGTTTTATTAAATGAATTTTCTTCTTAACTTTTGAACCTCTTCACAGAAAATTTGCTTGCAATCTGTCAAGTTCCTTGGCAATATTTTCAGGAATCTTAAAAAATGACATGTAATAAATTGGCAATGATGACAGCACAGGTTTCATAAGCACCACTCTCCCTGCGAATGACAGCACTCTTCTTTTCCATCCTGAGAGTTTTTTTTTTTTAAAGTTGTCAATGACAGGTTTCCAAGAATATTTTCTACTTGGGTTAGCACTAAGTGGGAGACCAAGGTACTTGAATGGCAGTTTTTGACTTAACAATTAAGTTTTTTTGCAAACTCCAAAAGCATATCATCAGCCACACCAACCCCATATATCATACTTTTGTGGAAATTTATCCGAAGCTCAGACACCACTTTAAAGCACCTTAAGATTCTTTTGATAGTAACCACTTCAGACCATTCTTCTTTACACATGATTATTGTGTCATCTGCATACTGAAGATGAGACACACACAACCCACCACTACCCACTTCTATCCCATTGATAATCCCCAATTCCTTTGCTCTCTTCAGCAGTATATTAAGCCCTTCAGCTACAATATTGAACAATAGAGGTGAAAGTGGATCACCTTGCCTTAACCCTCTACGAGGGTAGAACTCTTCAGATGGAGATCCATTGACTAAAATAGACACTCTAGGTGAGGTAATGTACTCTTTTACCTAACCTAACCATCTTAGTCCAAACCCAAATTTTGCCAACATCTGAAGTAGGAAATTCCAATTCACCGAATCATAAGCTTTCTCAAAATACAGTTTTAGGATTAGTCCCCTCTTTTTAGAATTCTTCCACCAATCTACTACCTCATTTGCAATGAGAACCCCATCCAAAATATTTCTCCCCCTCAAGAATGCTGATTGGACTTTATCAATTATACTTGGTAATACTTGTTTCAATTTGTTAGCTAGCATTTTAGATAAAATTTTGTACACAGAATTAATCAAACTGATTGGTCTATGCTCCAAAATGGATAATGGATTGTCTCTCTTTGGAATAAGGATGACAAAAGAACAATTTATACCATAACCCAATCTGCTGTTTTTATGAAACTCCTTCATGAAATTCATTATATCTTCTTTCATCACCTTCTAGCCCTTCTAAAAGCACATCATATTGAAACCGTCAAGCCCTAGTGCTTTATTCCCATCACTCTCTCTAATTGCATCCCACACCTCAGCCTCAGTGAAGTTTTTTTCCAAAAATTCAGAGGCTTGAGAAGGATTCACGTGTTGAAGATTTCCACCAATGATGGGCCTGTATCTCCATTGTTCATCAAAGTACTTCTTAAAATAGTCACAGATTGCTTGCTTGACTTCCGCTGGTTCTTCAACAGTGACTTCATCAATCTTCATCGAGTTAATCATGTTTCTGTTTTGCCTCATAGATGCCATTAAATGGAAAAACCTTGTATTCTTGTCTCATTTTAATGCCCAATCTAGTCTTGACTTTTGTAGCCATAACCATTCCTTTCTTTTTTTGAATCTGCCAAATCAACCCCAATGCCTCATTTTTTCTTGTGATTTCCATCTCATTATGGTTTCTAGATTCTTCCATTAAGTCTAAATTATGCAACTCTGCTTCAGCCTCTTTAAGCTTTGATTCCACATTCCCAAAAACCTCACTATTCCATTTTTTTTAGAGCCAATTTTAATGATCTCAACTTACTTATAGTAATATACCCTGCCTATCCCCTTACATCTAAACCTTCCCAAACCTTTTTTAGCTCCTTTATGAACATAAGATGTAAAACCCACGCATTTATAAACCGAAAAGGTTTAGGTCCCCAGTCTCTCTTATCCTCCTTCAATAGTATTCGGCTATGATCAGATAGAATTCTAGATAACCCCCACACTTTGAATTTGAACCATTCTAACCATTCTGTGTTAACTAAGAATCTGTCAATTCTACTCCAACTTTGGGAATTGCCCCATGTGTACTGTCTCCCAAGCATAGGAATGTCCACCAGTTCTAACTCATTGATAAAATTCCCAAACTCAGTCATACCCCTATCATTCCTTAGGCAACCTTTTCTCTCAACTATTGAGGTAATTTCATTGAAATCACCTCCTAAGCACCAAGGTTTAGGAAAGTTTTCTTTTAATTTACCCAACACCCCCCATAATTGCCTCCTACCAGTCTCCTCATTTGGAGCATAAATATTACCAATTACACAATCAATGCTAGAATGAAAAGTACCTGAAAGTAGAACAAACCTTCTGGAGCTGCAGCAGTCTTTTAAAGCAAAGACATCTGGTTTCCATATGCAAAGCAATCCGCCAGCACTTTCTTTCGCATCCACCCCCATAAACTCCATTGGTTCATTAGGCCGCAGTGACCTAACAAATCTATCATCAACCTCTGATTTTTTTGTCTCTTGTAACAAAACCATATCCACCTTTTGTTCTTTTAATACTTCCTTAATTCTTCATATTTTCTCTACCCTTCCAAGGCCTCTCACATTCCATGATAGAATCTTCATTTAGCAACAAATTTCTCATAATTTCACCTTGAAGTATTAAGTTAAACACTTCTTTTTTGCATTTCTCTTACTAACCTTACTTCATCATCTTCTTCCGTCTGGATGATCTTACTAATTGCTTCAACTTCCTTTCCTTCAAACTCCAACCCCAATGCCTTTTCCATCTTAATTGTATCTTGGGCTTTGATCATAAATTTCCTTTGCCTACTAGAGATGTTGCTAATAGACACTGAAGCTAAAATCGCAGCTACTGCCCCTCGAAACAAAGCTCCTCTCTGAAATCCTCCTTTAAAATTTACACATTTTCTTCCTTTCTTTTTCCTCTGATGATACCCTTTTCCTTTTCTTCGCTGATCAACATTCTCACTCACATTAGATTGAACTCTACTGATAATTTTTCCATTGCTTGCTAAGTTGTATTCTTTCTCCAATTGGGTCTCCAGTTGATTAATCCTTAAAACCCTAATGGGTTGTTTACCATCTCTCACCATATGCGCTAAGCTACCTCTTGGCCTAAGCACTAACTCAGTGGTCTTATATACAAAAGTTGGGTTAGCACACAAGACAATAGGGCTGGCTCTGATTGTATTTAAACCAGACTTGCCATTACAAGTCTAGGCTGCTTCCAAAACCACCTCTAGATTAATATTGGGCTTCCTTAATTTAGTCTCTTCTAAACTTCTTATAAGCCCATTAGACCCCACCTTAGATCTTTCATTTTGTGTTTCCCACTCCACTATACTCTGACCTACCTTTTCACGCATGCCTCCCTTGAGTCTTGTATAGCCTGTTAATGGTGTCTGTCCAATTCTTTGAGCCGCAAACCCTATGTTAGTTTCATTTATAATTGAAACAGTGGTGGAGAGAATAGTATTCCCTTCAGCCAATCCCTCCTTTCCAGCATTGATCCTCTTATTGGTTTCCACATCATCTTGAGCCTCCACTTCAACCTCTATACCTGCCACGTCTTTATCTTCTCCTTTCTTGCCATGGCCAAGCACAACACTCTGCTCTTCACCATTGCTGTTCTCTACCGAATCCTTCTAACTTGGCTTGTCATTGGGGTTACAATAATTGATATATGCTCCATTACCACAGCTGTAATCTTCGACCACACGAATAGGGTACACACTACCTTTATTTTCCAGAATAATTTTAAATCCACCCGCTCTAATTGAGAATAGCAGATTCTAACTCTTCCGCATTTCAGAGACTCCATGTTTAAGGTGTCTTCATCAATCTCCACAATTTCCCCTACACTTCTTATATTTTCTGGAAGTTTTTTCTGTTTCACAAATTGGGAGGTACACCATAGCAGTTCAGCCATAATAATCTTTCATTTTCCACTCTAAACTCTTTCTTTTTCACGTAACACATGACTCACACCAATCATGGATCCATTCTCCCATCCCTATCATCTTAATCTTCAAATCCTCCTCTGACCTGAAAGTCATGTAAACAATTCTCCCTCCACCTTCTCTTATTTTCACATCTACCAAACCTTTATTCTGAAATTCCTTTTTTAATTCTGTGACATTGCATTTCACTCGCATCTTGGCTATTGCACTATCATATAACTAACCATTTCCGTACTCCTCTGCCTTTACTCTCACTTCACTACCACCTCTAACACTTGGCCCTTTTACCACCTCAGCATATGTGCCTCTTTTTGTGTTTCCATTGGGTCCAAAACTTCCTACACCTTTTGTTCGTTGCCTAATTGGCCCTTTTTTTTCTTGAATCTTTTCCTTTCCAGTCTGCTCCTTTCCATAGTCTGCCTTTTTGACCTTCAATGTCTTGTCTTCGCACCACACTCCATTAGCTTTTTTTACAGCAAACCCAGCAGCTATAGGACAGTCATATCGAACAAAATCGAACCTGGATTGTGTTGCTTTCCTCCTCTTGTTTGGTATGAAGACATCCTTAACTATCCCAAAATTAGTAAACATAGTAAAAAGTCCTTTAGGACTCATAGAATCAGGTATGTCATCAACAAACACTGTATAGAGGTTTGGTGATGCTCCAGCTCTTCATGTTCTTCTCCTAAACACCGGCTTCCATCCTTTCCCCCATGATGCTGAAAGCCTTGAAAATTTCCTTTCTTTCTTTTCTATTTAGGAGAAGAGAGTGGTGTTGCTAACCTTTCTCTTCTCATCGTTCTTTTTCCTTAGTTTTTTCTTTCTTCTTTCTTATTCATCACTTGTTGTTGTTTATTTTGTCTTTTTGGTAAGTAAGATTGTATCATGTGATTAGGGTTTGGGAGCTTTTTAGTGTGGTTGTGATCTTCCTTATGTTGTTGTGAAGGTTCATAAAAAAGGGCTTGCTTGGAAAAGAAGCACGTTGTAGATCTAGAGCAAAGGAAGGAGTTTTTTTGTTTGTTTATGTTTGTTTTTATTACTTTTCTTCTTTAGGGTTGATTTGGGTAGGTTGACTTTTTGGGTTTTTTTTTTATAGCTATTTTAATCTGGCACTACAAAGTTTCATTTGAGAAGGGCTTTGGACTCTTTTGGCTTTTTTATGAGAGAAATAATGTAATGATTATGGGCTGAATGTGATGTTTTGTCTTATTAGGCTAAAAAGTCTATTTTTTTGGGTGGTTAAAATAGCCAAAAAACACCCAAACTTGGCTTCCCAAACTAAGCCTTAATCTACAATTTAATGATTAATCTTCAGTTACTAGACTTTCTCTCTTTCTCTCTCTCTCTCTCTCTCTCTCTCTCTCTCTCTCTTTCTCGGTGAGCTCCCTTTCTCTCTCTATGTATATGCATATATATTATATTTTGGTAGGCATGAAGTAATCAACAAACTCTACAAGATGAACGGTTCAGATTATAAAAATAAGTCCATAATACACCTCAAATTGAGGCACAACAGTCACTGCTGTACCTTTAGCACATCAGTGACCCCATTTCCGTTGGATTGTATTAAATATGACAAAATAGAACAGAACATGATAGAACAAAACATAAATCAAATGTGACAAAATAATAATATGGCTTAAAAACAAAATAGAATAGAACATTCATCAAATGTGACAAATCTGGGGCTAGAAAAATCAGCAAACAAAATATGATTCCTACAAAAACAAAATATAAGAGTTATCAAATAATAATATGGCTTAAGAAACAGAGCAATCAAACAGATCAAAAATTTTATTCATCATCAATCAAACAGATATATTCATCAAATGTAACCAATCTGGGGCTGGAAAAATCAGCAAACAGAACATGATTCCTACAAACAAAATGTTATGTATACACATATATAGAGAGAGAAAGAGAGCACACCGAGAGAGAGAGAGAAAGAGCTATAACTACTGATCTGAGATGGATGATGATCGGAGATGGAGGATCTAAGAGTGTTTGAGAAATAGAAGAGAGAGAGAGAGAGAGAGAGAGAGTGTGACGACCCAAACCCGCCCTTAAAAGCTTGGTCCATGATCGGCCTGTACATAGGCCTCAAAACAAAGTTTCAAAATAATATCTATCCAAATACGGGGCCTTAAGCGGAAGCAAATATCAATACAAAGATAACGTCCATTGAGCTTGTGCATACATGATGAAATAAATAAATTTAAGCATTTAAGTACACTTCCATATTTACATATACAATCACAGAATTTATATAGATCTCACACACACTTACATAAGACTCATAAATTACATAACTCTCAGTAATCAAAATTAAGGCCTCAACATGGAGGCATACCCTGGGCGGCTTGGCTCATACAATTCTAGTGTCGGTTCCCGATGGCTCACCTACATAAATATACATAAAACAGAGTGAGCAAGGCTCAGTGAATAATAGCAATGTAAGGAGGTTAGTTAAACGAGCATAGTCTTAGAGAATGTAAATATGCATATCAAACTATACATAGATCTTATTTATAATCATATTTTAAAACGGCCTCAGGCCCACATGTAATATAGAACGACCTCGGGCCCATGTATGATATGAAACGGCCTTAGGCCCAACATATTATACAAAACGGCCTCAGGCCCGACATATTATACAGAACGCCTAAGGCCTACATATTATACAGAACGACCTCAGGTCCATAATGACAACTGTCCACACATTGGAGGGTAGGTAGAACATCGACATGTACACTACCTCCCTTGGTTTCTGGCCATGAATCATAATCGATTCGAATCATATTAGGGAACAAAACGACCTTAGGTCCATATCGATGCCGTCGTTCGATCATGTCCGTTAATTCAACAAAGCAAAATATCAATAGTATATGTCATTCTCAAACGATCATGTCCGTTAATTCAAACAAAGCACAATATCAATAATATATGTCATTCTCAAACAACGATACATAAATCATAAGTACAAACGGTAAGTGAAACATATCGTTACACTATTGTTACTCACAGTGATGGTCTTTCGATAGCAAAGGGACGATGTCCTCGTCTTGACCTACAACACAATGCACACAGCATAATATGAGGATATAATCAATCTCTTCCTTTGCTCTTTAATCAATTAGTTATATCGGTTCTAAACTCATTAGTCCTTAATAGGTCATAATCCATGTCTCAAAAAATATGAGGAATCGATAGGAAAATGGCTTAGACGAATAAATGCTACAAAACTGGTAGATAGAAAGTGAACAACTTTCACTATTTTGGGCATATCTATTTGTATGCAAAGAATTTGAGAGTGAGGCCACCACCATTAGAAACTAGACTTTTGGGGCTTGAATTTAGGCTCAAGAATCACTCAAAACGGAGTCCGGATGTGGAAGATATGCTCATTTGAAGTTGGCTGAATAGAGTTGTCCCCGCACGTGCAGGAAATAGGGCCGCACGTGCGGAAATTGGGCTGCACGTGCGGGACCACGTGTTTTTTTAGCAGAATTTGGAAATGGATTGTTGCACGTGCGGGAAGACCCGCCGCACGTGCGGCTCTGGGTCAGTTTTCCTGTCCGAAAATGTTGTTTGCTTTAACTCTTGTTTCTTCCATTTCTAAGCTTGGTTTCTAACTCAAATCACCCAAAAATATATAAAACTAATGGAAAACATGAAATCATAATTGTTCCCTAAATCAAAACATTACAATATAATGAAGATCCAAGTAAGGAAGATCAATCTCTTAATTTAGGCCAAGTTTGGGAAGACTGAATAAGTGCACTTTTTGTCTTTTTAGACTAAAAAGTTGAGGTTGAAAATATGAATGTTTGGGTTAACTTTTTGACTTTTTATAGAAAAATGTGTAATAAAAAATTGTAAAAATTGATTTGTAGGAGAAAATTAGAATTGGGAGTTGTGCAGCCGTAATTGTTGACTTTTGGTGAATAGTGATAACTTTTTAACTTTTTGAGTAACTTTTTGACTTTTTGGCTTTTTGGGGTGTTCCCAAACTTGGCCTTAGTTCTTTTCCAAGACTTCTTCTTTCATATTTACATAAATCTCTATTTATATATAATTAACCATGCAAAATCTCAAGATTGGGTTCAACTTCTCATAATCAAGCTCAAGATAAACAAATATAATGAATTTAACTCTTCAATTAAGCAATTCTTAGGAATCAAGGTTCAATTTCATGAAGAGAGTTCATTTAATTCATAACCTAAGACTCTAATTCATTTACATAATAAATCCTCTATTTAATCCTTGATTCTTTGTGGTAGAGGAGTTATCTACAAAGATGATGGCTAAAGCCACATACCTTATCTTAAATCTTTCATTTTCCCCTTGATCTCTTCAATTTTCCAAGCTTTATGGTTGATCTTTTTCCTCTCTCTTTAATTCTCTTCAATCATCTTCAAATCCTTATGGATGTTGAGTTTTCTCTTAGAGGAACTTTGCCTCTCCTTCTCTCTCTCTCTCTCTCTCTCTCTATCTCTATCTCTCTCACACGGTTCTATTTCTCTCTCCCTTAGATATTTTTGACCCAAAGTGATGAGTTCAACAACTCATATATATATATATATATATATCACATACATAAGCTTATCACAAATAAGGACAGCAAAACGCACCATTACGAATCGCACAAAATCAAATTTCAATTAAACTTCCCAGATGACTCTAAAAATTATGCTGATCATAAATATGTCCTTTGTTCTGGTTTCTGAAGCCTCTAAGACCTTCAATTTGCAATACAAAGTTAACCACCCAAACGTGCATTAACGAATTAGATGAATTAAATTTCCAATTAATTTTCCCAAGTAGCTCTAAAAATTCCAACTAACATATCCAAGTACTAAATTTTGATTTCTGAACCCATAAAGGTCACCAATTCCGCTTTTAAAGTCGTAACTCAACATATAATTCTTCAATTAGAACAGATATAATTAAATTAAAGCATATTAACCCATATGTAAATAAAGATAGCTTTACACGCATTTTGGGGTCATTACACAGAGAGAGAGAGAGAGAGACAGTAAGTGAACAGCGTATGGGATTGAAGATCTGAGATGGATGATCAGAGATGCATGATGATCAAAGATGGATGAGAGAGAGAGAGAGAGAGAGAGAGAGAGTACCAAGAGAGGGAGAGATGAGAGTGTGAGAGGCAGCAGTAAGTGAGTGAGCTGAGCGGCGTGCGAGGTGAATTAGGGTTAGTTTTTAGCTTTTATATGAAACAAGAAATGATATTATGTGGGTGGGTATATGGTATAAATAGACTAAATGTATACGGTCCGGATCGATTCCAATTCGGAATCGATCCATAGCCTACGAATTTTTAAATTTCTAATCTGGAACCGAACCACGGATTCAAAAAATCAATCCAATCCTACTAGATTAGATTGGACCAGATTGGATTATGGATGATACGGATTCCTTGCTCGGCCCTATTAGATTGTGATGGAGCTGATGGAGATCTCGGTGATCTCATACAATTGTTCTTGAGGATCTGGGAAATTTATTGATATTTTGTTCATTGTGGTGGGGTTCACAAGTTTCCTTGGGTTTATCATGGTAGGGTTTCCATGAGATTGAGTTTGCATATTCATAAGTCCGTTATAGTTGGGTTGATTGCAAATGGGTCATGCTAACACATGCTTGTGTCTTTGATTGTCAATTGTTTTTTGTTTATGCTTATGCTTTATGATTATTGATTTCTTTCCTTTTTAGTAGTTTTTAATTTCTGCTTATGCTTTCTAGTTTGTAGTTTTTGTGCGGTCTCTCTCTCTCTCTCTCTCTCTCTCTCTCTCTCTCTGTGTTGTGAAATTGCTGTTTGTAGTTTTCTTTGAGCTTATTGATTTCTTGTTCCCATATTCGGCACAAGGTTTGACAATAAATATTTTCTTCCTTTTATTTATTTATTTATGTTATTATTTTTTTTTGTATGCATGTCTGTGGTGGAGGTGGCGGTTGGGGGGGAGGCGTATTTATTTATTACGCATAATTATGTGTTTTTCATTTCAATAATTTAACTTTTTTTCATCTTATGATAGGGTGTTATATTATGACCAACAGTTGAAATGTCATGGACTAACTAGCTTTCTTTTTAGGCTCACTTCTGCCTTGCTATTTGGATGAGTAAAAGTGTTGGATTTATTTTTAAGAGGAGATTATCTTGTATGATATGTCCCATCTGTGAGAATAATATTAGTATAGTATATATTATGTGAATATTGTTTCCTATTTAGGATTGGTTTAAGTTTATTCTTTTCTATTTAGGATTGGTTTAGGTTTATTCTTGTTTCCTATTTAGGATTACGTCTAGAATTGCTATATATATTAGATGTACACATTGTAGTGAAACACAATTGAATATAGAGATTCATTCAGAAATCTTACATGGTATTGGTTTAGTATTGGGTCATCTGCTTTGTTCGATCGATCGTCTGCTCCCTCTTGTTTGGTTCGTCTAATTCATCATTGGGTCATCTGCTTCGATCCTCTTATTCGTCGGGCTCATACGACTTATTTGAGTTCGTGACCCATCTGGTTCATACTCACGACATCTCCCTCTCTCGCTAACTCTAGTAGGTGATCTCTTTGTCTCTCTCTGGTTCTTTGGTCTGAAGTTGTGAAGGTCCTTTGATTGTCACAATGTCTCTGTATGGAGCTTGGTTTTCTCGCGCTGAGTATTGATCGAGAGTACCACTAGTGGTCTCCTACTCAATGGTTTGATATTTTGGTTATTTTGTTTTCACTCACCAGTTCTCAAGTTATTTCCCTTCGACCCCTAGTTGGCCATTTTGTTCTATTTTGGGTTTACTACAATTCAACTATTTTTGGTTATTACGATGTCTCTGGCTTCTGATGAGTGTGCCTTTTGCCATCAAAAGGATCATTGGAAGTGTCATTGTCCTAAGAAGGGATGTTTGTCTACCTCGTCTTCTTAACCATTTCCGATCTAGTTCTGCCTCCCTCCTTCAATATTTTTCAGTCTCCCGCTAGTTTTACTGCATCTGCTTTGGCTCCTAATCCTAACTTGGCTTCCTTGAGTGCTCAGATTAGTCAGCTTCAGCATATACTATTTGCCTTCCAACCATTCTCGTCTGCCTCCATTGTTTCCTTTTTTCATTCAGATTTGCTTGGGTCTTCTTCAAGTATTTCTTCGCTTGTTTGGATTTTTTATTCTGGTGCCTCTCATCATATGACTCTTCATCTCTCATTACTTTATAATTGTACTCCACCTTCCGTTCCTATTATTGTTAATACTACTAATGGGTTTGGTATGTCTGTTATATCTGTTGGGTCTATCCTACCGTCTGCTATGTCTACTGTCTCTATTCCATTAGTCTTATATGTTCCTCAGTTATCTGTCAGCTTATTATCAATCAGTCAAGTTGATGCCTCTGTTTTCGATGTTATATTTTCTTATTCTATCTGTTCTGTACAGGATCGGCTATTTAAGCAGTAGATTGGAATTGGCCGTAGAGTTAGAGACCTCTATGTGGTAGAAAGCTTGCATCTGTCTATGGCAACTTCTCTAATTGCCTTTTCATCTTTTTAGTTAGATTCTCTATCTAGTCCTTTCTACTTGTGGCATTCTAGATTAGGGCATTTGTCTGCTGATTGCTTACGGTCTTTACCTCAGTCTGGTATATTAGGTAAAGTTTCTTCTAGTGAACTTACTGAATGTCGGGGGCGTAAAATTGCCAAAATGATAGCCTTACCTTTTCATAAAAGTACTTCTATATCTGATACACCATTTTCTTTAGTTCATACTGATGTTTAAGGCCCTTCTCCTGTTCTCCTGTCTGCCTCCTAGCCATCCTCGTCTGCCTCCATTGTTCTCTCTTTATTCAGGTTTGCTTAGGTCTTTTTCAGGTATTTCTTCGTCTGTCTGGATTTTTGATTTTGGCGCCTCTCATCATATGACTCCTCATCTATTATTACTTCATAATTGTACTCCACCTCTCGTTCTTATTACTGTTAATGCTGCTAATGGGTTTGGTATGTCTGTTATATCTGTTGGGTCTATTCTACCGTCTAGTATGTCTGTTATCTCTAGTCCATCAGTTTTATATGTTCCTCAGTTATTTGTCAGCTTGTTAGCAATCAGTCAACTTGATGTCTTTGGTTTTGATGTTATCTTTTTTTTTTCTTCTATTTGTTCTGTGTAGGATCGGATGATTAAGCAGCAGATTGGGACTGGCCGTAGAGCTGGAGACCTTTATGTGGTGGAAAGCTTGCATTTGCCTATGACAACTTCTCTGAATGTCTTTTTTTCTTTTTAGTTAGATTCTCTATCTAGTCATTTTTACTTGTGGCATTCTAGATTAAGGCATTTGTCTGCTGATCGTTTACAGTCTTTAGCTCAGTCTGGTATATTGGGTAAAGTTTCTCTTAGTGAACTTACTGAATGTTGCGGGTGCAAACTTGCCAAAATGACAACCTTACATTTTCATAAAAATACTTCTATATCTGATACACCATTTTCTTTAGTTCATACTGATGTTTGGAGCCCTTCTCATATTCTCACCAAAAGGGGTTCTACATACTATGTGTCATTTGTTGATGATTGCACCTGTTATACTTGGGTTTATCTTATGACTCATAAGCCTGACTTCTATCGAATACACCGTACTTTTCATTTTATGGTTACTACATAGTTTGGGTTTATTATTAAATTGTTATAGTCTAATTTGGGCAGGAAATACTTTAAAACTGAATTATGTGAATATTTGACCAAATTGGGTACCATTCACCAAACTTCTTGTACTCATACACCTGAGCAAAATGGTCGAGCTAAGCGTAAACACCGTCATCTTCTTGAGACAACTAGGTCTCTCCTTTTCTCTACCTCTATTCCGACTCCGTTTTAGGGTGAGTGTAGACGTCCCCGAACGCCCCGGGAGGATGAGTCCCGTTCTGTTCATTTGGGGTTCACTACAGTTCGGACTCTCAAATTGTCACGGTTCTAAATCTGAACCAAAAAGTCCAAATCCGACAAATCGTTTTGAAAAAACAGATTTTGAAAAAAGTGCCAAACAGGGACTGCTTTGCCAGATACAGAGTCGCCACCTAAATGTTTTATTTTGGGAAAATTTAGGAAACCCTAACTTGTTTGCCTAAGGCCACGTGTCCGTCATCACCAAAGTTGCCTCGGCTTGGGAACTTGGGTACGATTGGGGAAGGTCACTTCGTGAGCACCCCCGCTCGCCCGATCAAAGATCGGCATCTACTAACCATGATACCTATTTTTGAAAACATTATGCGTTCTTATTTCGGTTATTAGCCTAGATTTACTATGTGATGCGCACAGCATACAAGTATAGACTGGATCGTCTGAATTGGAACAAAATGTTTCATGTTTATTTTTTTAAAAGTGGTTTGATGGTGCTACCCGCAAGTAGGCTAAGACGTGGATTTGCCACCCTCGGGTGGGCTTAGAAAAACATGATTTTGCCACTATCTTGTGGGCTTAAAACACACATTTGATGAATTGTTCCAATTCAAATAACCCAACCTTCACCCACAGGCATTCAGACAGTTATATCACATAAGCAATTAGCCTCATGGTAAGCATGCTATCATGGCAGTCACTCACACGCATGCAAGGATGCTAAAGCATAAAACTTACCGAGTACTCCAAGCCAAAACAGAAACTAATTAGAAATCCATGCATGATCCTAATTATACAGAAATGCCTAATGCAACACATGCAAAAGTGCAACTATAGCAGGCTCGGCTATTCTAGACATGGTATATGAAATGCTACAACTAACATGTATTCAACTTGGAATTGAAAATTCAATGCAGTTAGTATGATGTGCCGAGCCCGGTGCATGCAAGACAGATGAATGAATGCAAACATGCTATCATACTGTATGCTAATTGAAACATGCCCTAATCTAACCATCATAAGCGGGTAAATAAAAGGGAGAAAGACGTGGGGTTGGAAGACATACATCACACACACGCACACTTATTACAGTTGTGCCCTCGCTCGGAGGGTCCGAATAAATAATACAGTCCCGAATAAATAATTACAGTCTAAATAATTACAAAATCCTAATTAATTAACAGATTAAATTAGGAAAGCAATAAATTGGCATGCAAGCCAGGGACTGCCTCAAATCTGCTCCGGATGATGAATGATGCATGCTCGGGTTGCCTTGTGCGGAGAATCCCTCGCGATGCCCCGGTTTGCCTCTGTTTGCAATTGTTCTTGGAATGCGTGCCAAGCTTCGGAAGGCTGCCGATTTCTGATTTGCTACAACAGAGAGCAACAAAGGGGCATGGCGAAATATTTTCACATATGTATGCATGACTACTCTTCAGGGAGTGTAGTCCTCGGTCCTCGTGCAACAACACGCATATCGATGCATGATGGCCGAGGAGTCGAATTGCACGACTCAATATGAAATGAATGCACATATGGACACAACAAAACCTAAACTCCATCATGGATAATCCGGAGTGTCGGTGACTGGGAATTGAGACACGTTCCGTCACTCGAAGTACGAAACGTCCCTCGTTTTCCGTGCTCGGGCTAACTCCTATCCCAAGCACAATGCAATATGCATGACATGCATGAATGCAACTAATATACAACCTAGCATGCACAATGCTATGAGATGGCATACACAATGCACGATGTAACAAGGCATACGCAATGCTCTAACATACAACCTAGCATACGCAATGCTATAAAATGAAATGGCATACACAATGCAATATGGGCTTACGCCAATGTGAGTGGACCTCAGCCGCACTCACATAGGAGGCCATGAGATGAAAAATGAGACACTCGAAATGCGTGCACACATGCACGCAAACCGAGGACCGAACCCAAGGCATAACATGCAACACTAACAAGGCATGGCAAGGCATGAAACATGGTATGCAAACTTGCAAATTTCAGTGCTGAAATATGATGCAAAACAGCCCCGAAGCATGGAAACATGGCACCCGATGTATGGAATGAACCCGAAACACAAAACTAGGCATATGCATTGGCCTATAGCTATACAAAAGATGCATTATTTGATCATGAAGTATGAATACAGAAGCAAGACAGTCCCCAAACATGCATATTTCCAGTCTATAACAAGTCCCAAAAACGAATGCAAATAGGGCTAATCTATCATGCAAGAAAAGGCCTAAAATAGAGATTAAACCCAAAGGGACAGAAGCTGGCCCCAAACAAAGAAGATCCATTCAACAAAGTTGAAGAGAGGCTCAAAATAATTCACTTTACAGTTTATGACCAAGTCCAAAACAGTGCACAAGTAAGCTTAAAACACTATGCAAAAATAGGCATAAAAGAAGGTTTAAACACAAAGAGCAAAAAGGGAGCCTCAAACAGCAAAGGACCCTAGATCAAACATGAAGAGGGGGTGAAAATAAGGCTATTTATAGTTCGGACCAGATCCCAAAAACACAAGCACAAGGGGCTAACAAAACATGCAAAAGTAAGGCCAAAAGAGGGATGAAGAGGCAAGTGACAAAAGGAAGACTCAAACAGTGAAGAGCCCTTCAACAATATTGAATAAAGGCTCAAAATAAGCCACTTTTCAGTTTATGACCAAGCTCAAAACAGTTTACAAATGAGCCTAAAATACTACGCAAGAAAGAGGCATACAAGAGAGGTAAAGAAGCAAGTGGTAGCTAGAGACCTTAAACATGGAAGGACCCTTAATCAATCATGAAAAAGACATCAAAACATGACTATTTTCAGTTAGGGTCGGAGCCCAAAAATGTAAGCAAGTATGGCTTAGATATAGAACAAAATAAAGCATAAAAGAGGGAGAATGAAGACTCACCCTTGTAGACCAAGCTTCAGTAGCTCTTGGCTTGAGAAAATGTGCTCCTAAGCTCAAGAAAACCAGCTCCAAGTGTTGGAAAGGATTGTGGTGGTGTGGTGCTATGTGGTGGTGTAGAAAGGGGTGTGGGATTTGAGGGGTTTTGAGGGTTGGAGTGTAGAGAGAGAGAGATACAATGTAGGAGGCTTAGACCAAACTTTCTAACCCCTCAAATGGGAGCTGGAGGGCCTGGACATATAGGCAAAAGAGGGGGAAAAAAATAGGGGAATGGAATTCAAATTTCCCCCCAAAAGTTGGCCCCCCCCCGAATACAAAATCTGGGGGGAAACAGAGGGCATTTTTGTAAAGTACCTGAAGAGAGGATCATGGCCAGCCGGTTTCCTAGGGTTTAGGTGGCCGGTCGGCCTTCCCCATGGCCGGTCGGCCAAGGGTCAAAAGGGTCAATGAAGGTTAATGGCCGGCCATGCCAAAAAGAGGGCCTCTTATGTGTGCACAACACAACCATGTGGTCAAAAACTGGAGAGAATGAACCAGGAGAGAGAAAAGGCCACGTTTAGGAGGGGTTCAAAAGGGTCACACACAATTACTGGCCGGTCATATGATATTGGTGGCCTCCCAGGTGTGTACAACACAAATATGTGGTTTGGGGCAAGAAAAAGTGTTCTTAGGGTGGTCAACATTGGCTTTCAAGTGGGAAAAACGGGCGACGGAGGGCGATGGAGGAATAAAACATGGTCGTTAGAACAATTGCTGGCCTCCCACCCTTCTACGACCTTCCTAACAATGAAATAGAGGTCCCTGCCAAAAATGAACTCAAACCGATGCAAAATGGAGGTTCGGGGGCCGAAACGCACAGCCCGAGGCCTCGAAAACTGACTGTTAGGCACCGGAAGTGGTGTTCGACCACGAAGTTGGTTTTTCGGACTGCAGTGTCCTTTAAAAGGGAGTAAATAAGATGCTTGCCAAAAATCGAAGCAAACGGAGGTGGTTAAGCGGTCCCGAACCGAGGCACACGGCCAACGGCTCCGAAAAACTGGAAACCGGACTCCAAACGGGCAAAATGGCCTACGACCACGAAACGTAGCCTACGGCCACTGAGAGATGATCTATGAGACTTCTCCCTCCCTTCGGGAAGAGAAAACAGAGAAAACAGAGCCTGGTTCGCAAACCGAGGCAAGACACGAAAGAGGCCGAAATTTCGGAGGCAAGGCTCGCAGCCGAAACTTTGAAACCTCAGAACGAGCACAATATGCAATATCACCGAGCGTTCAATCAATGATGTCTGAGTCTTAAGGTCGGTCAAAAATGGGGTGTCTACAGTTGCCCCTCTTTGACAGAACTCGGAAGTCATAAGTGACGGGAGTGAATGTCAGAGCCCAGAGACGACCCATTTTTGACAAGGCCGAAGACTTAGACAAACAGGCAAGACAAACAGAGATGTGCCCGCAGGCATGCCCGTAGGCAGGGGCAAAATGCAACCGACAATGCATGAAGCCGAAGGTATCTCAATGATCATGCAAATGCAGCAAGCTGTAATGAAGCACATATTCACAATAGATGCAACAGTTTTAAGCAAGAATGCAAAGCAACAACTACATTTCATGCAGTTAAGAATGCGGAGATTTGTTTGATTCTCGCCACGTTTCACACGGAGAAGATACAATATCTGCGCGATTCGTCTGGTTGCACCAGCTTCGAATGAACCGTGCATGCAATATCGTGCCTCATGCTGCTGGGGATCTCTCGCTTCTTCTTGATTGAGCCACAGGTACTACTTTTCTCCCTGACTATGGTCGCAACTTTCCCTATTCTCCAACAGGGTGACAGACTAGGTTGGTTCAGTATCCAGAATTGAGGCGCATACACATGCTATCTCAATCTATGGGGCTGCCATACAGATTTCAAGCCGAGGATATACCTCTGGGTATTTAAACCAGACTTTAGTCTCGGAAATTCTGAACCTTTGCGTTCTAGGCAAGTGCCATTCGAACTCTAGTTTCCACCGTCTCAGTTGATCTTCTAGGAACTCACTGCTAACACAGGCAGGTGGCTATACCAGACCACTGGAAGTCGTTTGGGCATGACAAACACCAAAGGAATTGCACCTTTAGAGGATTTAAGGTCTCATAGACCCGAGGATTTAAGATCTCCTAGACCAGAAAGTACACAAGACAGTGCGAATGATACAAAAAAAAACAATGTGCACAAGACAGTGCGATGCAGAGTGAATGCACAAAACAGGGCCAAGCAAATGTACAAAATAGTGCGATGCTAAAGGTGTACAAACTAGTACGAGCATGGTGAATGCACAAAACAGTGCGATACAGATAAGGTGCACAAGATAGCGCGATGCAATGCACTAACACGTGCAGGTGGGATGCGCAAGATAGCGCGAATGATACAATGTAATGCACAAAATAGTGCGATACGCTAAATAGCGCGAGTGTAAACTGCACAAAATAGTGCGATGCGCAAGAAAGCGCGAGTGGTTACAAATACGGCAGTGCACAAGACAGTGCGATGCGCAAAATAGCGCGAATGTAAACTGCACAAAACAGTGCGATTGAGGTGCGCAAAATAGCGCAAATGATAAACTGCGCAAAACAGTGTGATACGCAAAATAGCACGAATGTAAACTGCATAAAATTGTGCGATTGAGGTGCGCAAAATAGCGCAAATGATAAACTGCACAAAACAGTGCAATGCGCAAAATAGCATGAATGTAAACTGCACAAAATAGTGCGATGCGCAAGAAAGCGCGAGTGATTTGAAATGCACAAGACAGCGTGATACGCTAAACAACGCGAGTGATTTGAAATGCACAAGACAGTGCGATATGCTAAACAGCGCGAGTGTTTTGAAATGCACAAGACAGTGCGATACGCTAAACAGCGCGAGTGATTTGAAATGCACAAGACAGTGCGATACGCTAAACAGCGTGATTGATTTTGAAATGCACAAGAAAGTGCGATACGCTAAACAGCGCGATTGATTTTGAAATGCACTAAACAGTGCGATACGCTAAACAGCGCGAGTGATATGCAATGCACAAAATAGTGCGAGTGAGATACAAAGTGTAAGTGCACAAGACCGTGCGAGTGAATGCATGTTCTATGCAAAATGAGGTGCATTTTCTATGCAAGAAATAGGAGCATATTCTATGCAATATTGAAACCGTATTCCATGCAGAATCGAAAGCAAACATATTCTATGCATGAATCATAACGATGCGCGGCACGCATGTAACAGAACTGTATATGAAAGTGCACATTCTATGCAATAAAGGAGCATCAAATATGTACTCTGGTGCCTCTGATTTGCCTCTTAGAGGGCTTTACAACTCACTCAGCTCAAAAAGGGCACACCATGTTCATATTGGCGAGAGATAACATCTGCATGTGAAACCCTCGGGTGCTGCTTGGACTGCCATTCTGACTTGAAGTAGGCTTACACTTGGGGTCGAGATACACTCATACGCCAGAGAAACAGCGAGGCCTGAGAAGGTGCACCTGGAATGCAGTCTCGGATTTTCTGAAGGTGAAACACACTCAAATGCTCAAAATTTTCCCTCTTTTCTTTTACTTTGCAGTCCGGAACTTATATAGCTTCAGATAGGTCCTTGTTTTACTGTTCACACTTATCGGGGGTGGACCCTGCAGTTTTATGAAAGAACAAATCCTGTTTTGCACAAATGTAGAGAATGGCACAGCACTCTGAGCACAAGATGATTTTTTTGAAATTGAGAAATGAGTTCTCGACCGAGTATTGAGCCCACAACTGAACACAGCGAAAAAGACTCAATAATGGAAAACAAAAGGTAAACAACCTAAACACATCGAGACACACTCGGACTGACTCAAAGCAAGAATCGAGACAAAACAAATGACACAACACTCAGACGTGTTACAAAGACGAGAGACCTCTCAGTACGCAAGGAGCCAATATCTCCGGGTATTATTTCCCACCCTTTCTCATTTGTGATTCTCACATCACTCGGCCCTCAAGCTCTGTTTTTCTAAAAAAGCCCTTTCCTCACTTTTTCTCCCAACGCACACCTCTCTATTTTTCAATCTCTCATTTTAAATCCCTCCCCTGGGCGGTTGATGGATAAACAGAAAGTTGTGGGCTCTTGCCCCTAGCATTCTGCTAGATTCTTCTTCTTCTGTACGCAGCTAGTGAGTTTCTCCTACAAAGGGGCTGTGCTACAACTGGGTGTGTAGCAAATCTGCAGCTGACATCGGTTGACGATGCTCTGCTGGGGAGTTTGGACGTTATCAGATCTATCCAGATGAGGGAGTGGAATATCTTGATCCATTCCAGTTCGTGCTTCGCACTTGGCTTGATACCTCGTTGCTCGAAGGGTGAGAGAGCTTTCAACCCTTTTGTTGTTAACTTCAGTTGTGCCCTTTTCTGGTAGGTAGAGTGCCCTTCTTGGCAAGTATTGTGGCAATGGGGAAAAGACAGAACACCTGACTCGACTGTGCCCCTAGTTCATCATTTCGACCATTTTTTGTTTTTTGGCTTTCTACTAAGACAATTTTGACCAAAATGAGAGTTCGATTAACATGCTTGTTCAATTTTCTGATTTAAAATCATGCAAGTCAGGTTATGAGCACTGAAAATTTTTCTTTTTTGGGTCCAAGAAATGGTCCAGTTTTGGAAAAATGGAATAATTTTTTAGAGAAAATTAGTCAACCTCATTAAAAATTTTCAAAAACTATTTTTGCAAACGGCTACTTACTCAACGAGCATGAAACCTACTCCTGAGATGCACAATCTCGGATCCAAAGGAAAACTGCCCCGTGCTTGAAGAGAGCTGCATGGCAACGAAAAGTTGCCCCTTGTTTGAACGGCACCGCGGCGCATTGAATGGAAACGGAAAGTTGCCCCTTGTTTGGATGGCACCGCAGCGCATTGTAGGCAATCCTCAGAGTGACGAACACAACCAAATCCTCAGATACAGAGAAGACAAAGATGACCAGAACCATCGCATGGACACAATCGAATTTGAATTGTTTTACGGCTGGACTTCAGAATGAAGTTGCCTACGTATCCCAAAGATGGGAATCAAGCCTCACGTAGTTCGGGGTTAAGGTACACTCGGGTATTTAACCTCTCCTTTTGCGCTCTAACTTTTGCCAGGGCCACCCTTTGCGGGTTTTTAACCTTGCGAGCTATGTTTTTCTTCTTTTCAATTTTTGTGTTCTTTTCTTTTCTTTTCATTTCTTTTTTTCATTTCTTTTTTTTTTTGTTCTTTTCTTTTGCATCTTTCTTTTTTGTTCTTTTGTTCTTTTCCCTTTTTTCCTTGCTCTAACTTTTGCTTGGGTCGCCCTTCCGAGTTTTCGACCCAGCGAGCCTCTCAAGGGTAAAAGTGTAGCTTTGTCCATGTCAAATGGTTCTGAGATCTCAAATCCGTCTGAATCCAAGAGAGTGACTGCTGTTCGCTAACAATGCAGGAGTCCATCCCATGGGGGCTGGATTTGCCCCTAGTGTTGTGGATAGGAACTCAGTTGTTCTTCAGCAATACTTTCTTCTTTCTTCTCTTCTGGGGTTTGGCATTCTTGCCAGTCTCATTGATTTGCAGGACGATCCATCTTCGGCTCTTCGAGCACATCTGGCATTTTTGCCCCTAGTTCCAGGGATACTTCTGATCTAGCTTTGCAAGCTTCTTTTGGCGACATCTGATCTCCTTGATCTGACTTTTCTTGCCCCAAGTTTGAGGGCTGCTTTAAATATGGCCACACATGCCTCCTTTGATGGTTGACCATTGACCATTTTGAATTTAAGTCCAAGGTTTGAAAATGAGGGTCAAGTCTCGAGGCTGAGAGCGATCCTAGGCTGCACAATCTCAAGAGCGATTCCACATAGGTCTTCGCAGGATCATGCAAAACATTTATTTTTTTTTTGAAATCTTTTAAGAAAGCGACTAGTCGCTCACGCTAAAGACGGTGTGAGACCAATCTGGATCAAGCCAGGATCTTTCTCAATACTCACGTTAACAAATATGATTTCATTCATTAAGGGCTTAGCACGCCTCTCTTTCTCTCAATTTGATCAAAGTTTTGCAAATCCCAAGGAATTCCTTCCCCTTTGTTTTCATCACAATGTTCAAAAGGTTTTGAAAAACTTAGGTCAACGCGATGATTTTCAAAGCACAGAAAAGCAGGTGAAAAGCACTGTCGTTTCATTCAGAACTTCTGGTATAACTGGCACAAGGCAGAAGCGAACACAAGAATATAAAAATCACTGTTGTTCATTCAAATCTGTTGGCATTACTGGTTCCAAGACAGAAACAGACTCAAAAGAAAGCAAAAAGATAAACACAAAACAAAACAGTGATGCCCGAGGTAACACCCCCGGAATCACCTGACTCTAACAAAACAGGACTGACTCGGTACAACAAGACAGACCCAACTGACTCAGTAAAAAAAGACTGACTCTGTACGACACAACAAGACTGACCCAATACCCAAGTTAGAAAGCACAAAAACTGGTATTTGCATATTGCTCAGAACAGTGCATGCCATTCCCACGTCTGGAGTTAATCGACCGCTGCTTGCAGGTGGTTCATCCCCCGATCACATAACATTATCCCCCCAAATTCACCGATCCAGTGCCGATAGACTTTGCTGAGCTCGGCGGGAGGATGACCCCATTGTCAAATAGATCCTGTACTTCATGGCGAAGACGGAAGCAGTTGTCAGTAATATGGCCAGTTTGTTGATGGTACGCGCAGTACTGGGTAGCATCATGTGTAGCCGGAAGAGGATTTGGGAGAGGCCGAGGCTCAAGGGGTTTGAGATGGCCTTGTCCAACAAGGACTTGGAGAGCTTTGGACAAAGGCATATAGAGGGCATGGAAGACCCTTCGACCCCGGGGTTGGTACTTCAAGGCTTGTGGATTTTTACTGGGCGCACCAGCAAAGGGATTGGTAGGTGCTGGCCTGGTTTGCCGATCTCTTCCGAGTGGAGGATTAGAGATAACAGGATCGTCTCTGGTATGGCAGCCCTTCTCCCGATGTTCCCTTTGATTCAGACTGCCCCCAACTTGAGTAGCGAAAGTGTCATCCATAGCTTTTGTAACAACTGCGAGGACTTGCTCTTTGTTCAGTCCCTCGGCTTTCAAAGCCTTAACAGCGAACAGGAGATGTTCATGGGGATCCATGCCCGCCCCATCCATGCCCGCCCCTACCTTGTTCTTTCCACTCGCCTCCACTTTGCCAAGGGATTGGCCTTCCTCAAATACAGCTCGTCCCAAGATTGGGGAGCCTTTTGACATGAAGTTCCCGGTATGTGGTGTGGTCGATGATGGAGCCAATGTCCCGGAGGCCAGATCTGTCACGGTTCTCTGAAGATCTTCGATCATTCTCTTCAGCTCAGAAGTAGTGGGTTCACGGGTTTGAGGTGATTGGGGTTCAGATGTACCCATCATGCATAAGTCCATGCTTTCTGGGATAAACACCTCACGCTTGGGTAGATGGACTAGGGTGATGTATATGCTGGGATCGTAAGGGACGGCCAGTGTGTGGATCAGATTGAGATGTGGATGAGGTACTTGGTCATTGGGGGCTGAAGGTGGAGCTATCATTCGGCTGTCGATGAGATTTTGAACCTCATGACGATGGCGGTAGCAACGATCGGTGCCATGACCGCGCTACTGATGGTACATACAGTACTTGGAGGGGTTATGTCTGGCTGGGAGTGGGTCAGACAGAGGTTGAGGATCGAGGGGTTTGAGATATCCTCTTTCCATCAAGACTTTTAGTGCGCTAGTCAGGCTCATATAAAGAGGGGTGAAAGTTCTGCCCTGAGCTTGGGCTGGGCCGACGGTTTGTAGGCTTGGTTTGGCAAAAGGGTTGGTTGTGGTGACTGTATTGATTTTAGTGGGTTCGGGAATAGTGCTACTTCCAGCATTGGTACTCCTTGAAATCATCCTCTTTATCAGTTCCCTTGTTCTGGGAATGATCCCACTGTTGAACGCATTCTCGACCTGAACCCCCAGTTCATGTAGACTTTTGAAAGTGAATAGTGGAGCGACTATCAACTTTTGCAACATATCATGCTCGAGGTTTCGCACCATCATCTGCACTTGATCCCTCTCAGAAGGGCGACGATCTGTCATTTGTGCTGCCTTTGCTCTCCACCTCGCAACGAATTCCACAAAAGGCTCTGTTGGGTTTTGGCAGGTTGCTTCAAGCTCTTGGATGGTCATTTCAACTTGGGTATTGTAGGAATACTGATCGACAAAGGCCTCAGCCAATTCTTCCAAGTTTTGCTTCACTGTATTCTCCAACTTAGCGTACCAAGTGGCTGCTACACCCGATAGGGTTCTCCCATACAGAGAGAGTTTCTGTGGCTTAGTCAGACCCATCGGCTTTAGGACATCCAAGAAAAGTCGGATATGTACCATTGGATCCCCAGACCCGTCGAAACGGTCAATATATGGCATTTTGAATCTGTCTGGGAGCCGTACGGCAGACTCGGTCTACCCATCCTCAATGTCGGGAATGGAGTTAAGGCCTTGTGCCTTTTTGAACTGCTTCTCAAGGTTTGCAATTTTCACTGCAGTCGGATTGAACTCATCAACATGAAAGGGTTGAGTTCTCTCATTAGGCTGCACCAGGGGTTTGAGCACCTGAGCTTGAGTCAACCTTTCTTGAGGATTCGAAGACTGCAAATCTTCAACTGGCAGAATTGGGTCAAAGTTCGACTGGGGTCCCAAAGCTGGATGTGAAGCAGATGCCCCAGATGGGCACTGCGTTTCAATACTAGTCTCAGCCTGCATGGCAGTTCCCTGATTTAACGCTGCTATCACGGCCACAAATTCGTCCGAACCCTGTGCCATCACGGGTCTGCTGATGATGTGACTGGTGACTGTCGGATTAGATGAACCAATAAGCCTTGTCTGGCCCTTCTTTGCCTTGCCTTAGCGAAAGAACACTGGTTGCCCTTGAATTGAATCTCTGACCTAAAAAAGTCTATTAGCACTAGTTCAATGTACACGGGGGATATCGGAGCCTTCTGAAACTATGGTTCCCAGACTACCTAGCAAAAGAGAAAACACGCAGCATCTCAGCCTAACTTCACCAAAACAGATACGAGCATAGTAGGATGACTGTGCCCTCTACTGAATTCTGCCCCCAAAATTCTGCCTCAAATCTGATACCCTCGGGTAAAACTGATTCTTAAATACTGATGCCCGCAGGCCTGATACCCAGACTTGCAAACTGTTACATGCATTCCTGTAGGGACACACCCTAAAAGCACATAGCAAGCAAGTGAGAGCCAAAACACCCCTATGTTGGGGTAGGGTTTCCCTGTCCTATTTTGTCAGGAGCTAGGGTTTCACTACGCACGCAACGGTTTCAAACAACCTAAATCGGGTAAGCAACCTGTCCTAGCTTGGAATGGTCACTATGGATTCCGAATATGCACTAGGTCGAATGGTTAAAAGGGTGCCCTGGTAAAACCGGGGTTTGTGTTCCCATACTGGCAGAGCCCACAACCGGTCAGCCTTATGGTCATGTCTTGACAAGACAAGCCTCCGGCAAACCGTTCAGGAATAGCAGATGGCAAACACGGTGTCCTAGGCGCACCAATGCAAATGCAATGCAAAGAAACACATAAGTGCAGTCAAAACAAGATATCATGGGTTCGAGTCAAGTTCTCTAAATTCCCTAGCAGAGTCGCCAGAAACTGTAGACGTCCCCGAACGCCCCGGGAGGATGAGTCCCGTTCTATTCATTTGGACTACAGTTCGGACTCTCAAATTGTCACGGTTCTAAATCTGAACCAAAGAGTCCAAATCCGGCAAATCGTTTTGAGAAAACAGAGTTTGAAAGAAGTGCCAAACATGGGCTGCTTTGCCAGATACAGAGTCGTCACTTAAATGTTTTATTTTGGGGAAATTTAGGAAACCCTAACTCGTTTGCCTAAGGTCACGTGTCCGTCAGCACCAAAGTTGCATCAGCTCAGGAACTTGGGTACGATTGGGGAAGGTCACTTCGTGAGCACCCCCGCTCGCCCGATCAAAGATCGGCCTCTACTAACCATGATGTCTATTTTTGAAAACATTATGCGTTCTTATTCCGGTTATTAGCCTAGATTTACTATGTGATGCGCACAACATACAAGTATAGACTGGATCGTCTGAATTGGAATAAAACATTTCATGTTTATTTTTTTTAAAGTGGTTTGATGGTGCTACCCGCAAGTAGGCTAAGACGTGGATTTGCCACCCTCGGGTGGGCTTAGAAAAACATGATTTTGCCACTATCTAGTGGGCTTAAAACACACATTTGATGAATTGTTCCAATTCAAATAACCCAACCTTCACCCACAGGTATTCAGGCAGTTATATCACATAAGCAATTAGCCTCATGGTAAGCATGCTATCATGGCAGTCACTCACACGCATGGAAGGATGCTAAAGCATAAAACTTACCGAGTACTCCAAGCCAAAACAGAAACTAATTAGAAATCCATGCATGATCCTAATTATACAGAAATGCCTAATGCAACACATGCAAAAGTGCAACTATAGCAGGCTCGGCTATTCTAGACATGACATATGAAATGCTACAGCTAACATGTATTCAACTTGGAATTGAAAATTCAATGCAGTTAGTATGATGTGCCGAGCTCGGTGCATGCAAGACAGATGAATGAATGCAAACATGCTATCATACTGTATGCTAATTGAAACATGCCCTAATCTAACCATCATAAGCGGGTAAATAAAAGGGAGAAAGACGTGGGGTTGGAAGACATATATCACACACATGCACACTTATTACAGTTGTGCCCTCGCTCGGAGGGTTCGAATAAATAATACAGTCCCGAATAAATAATTACAGTCCAAATAATTACAAAACCCTAATTAATTAACAGATTAAATTAGGAAAGCAATAAATTGGCATGCAAGCCAGGGACTGCCTCAAATCTGCTCCGGATGATGAATGATGCATGCTCGGGTTGCCTTGTACGGAGAATCCCTCGTGATGCCCCGGTTTGCCTCTGTTTGCAATTGTTCTTGGAATGCGTGTTAAGCTTCGGAAGGCTGCCGATTTCTGATTTGCTGCAACAGAGAGCAACAAAGGGGCATGGCGAAATATTTTCACATATGTATACATGACTACACTTCAGGGAGTGTAGTCCTCGGTCCTCGTGCAACAACATGCATATCGATGCATGATGGCCGAGGAGTCGAATTGCACGACTCAATATGAAATGAATGCACATATGGACACAATAAAACCTAAACTCCATCATGGATAATCCGGAGTGTCGGTGACTGGGAATTGAGACACGTTCCGTCACTCGAAGTACGAAACGTCCCTCGTTTCCCGTGCTCAGGCTAACTCCTATCCCAAGCACAATGCAATATGCATGACATGTATGAATGCAACTAATATACAACCTAGCATGCACAATGCTATGAGATGGCATACACAATGCACGATGTAACAAGGCATACGCAATGCTCTAACATACAACCTAGCATACGCAATGCTATAAAATGAAATGGCATACACAATGCAATATGGGCTTACGCCAATGTGAGTGGACCTCAGCCGCACTCACATAGGAGGCCATGAGATGAAAAATGAGACACTCGAAATGCGTGCACACATGCACGCAAACCGAGGACCGAACCCAAGGCATAACATGCAACACTAACAAGGCATGGCAAGGCATGAAACATGGTATGCAAACTTGCAAATTTCAGTGCTGAAATATGATGCAAAACAGCCCCGAAGCATGGAAACATGGCACCCGATGTATGGAATGAACCCGAAACACAAAACTAGGCATATGCATTGGCCTATAGCTATACAAAAGATGCATTATTTGATCATGAAGTATGAATACAGAAGCAAGACAGTCCCCAAACATGCATATTTCCAGTCTATAACAAGTCCCAAAAACGAATGCAAATAGGGCTAATCTATTATGCAAGAAAAGGCCTAAAATAGAGATTAAACACAAAGGGACAGAAGCTAGCCCCAAACAAAGAAGATCCCTTCAACAAAGTTGAAGAGGGGCTCAAAATAATACACTTTACAGTTTATGACCAGGTCCAAAAAAGTGCACAAGTAAGCTTAAAATACTATGCAAAAATAGGCCTAAAAGAAGGTTTAAACACAAAGAGCAAAAAAGGAGCCTCAAATAGCAAAGGGCCCTTGATCAAACATGAAGAGAGGGTCAAAATAATGTTATTTACAGTTTGGACCAGAGCCCAAAAATACAAGCACAAGGGGCTAACAAAACATGCAAAAGTAAGGCCAAAAGAGGGATGAAGACGCAAGTGACAAAAGGAAGCCTCAAATAGTGAAGAGCCCTTCAACAATGTTGAATAAAGGCTCAAAATAAGCCACTTTTCAGTTTATGACCAAGCTCAAAACAGTTTACAAATGAGCCTAAAATACTACGCAAGAAAGAGGCATACAAGAGAGGTAAAGAAGCAAGTGGTAGCTAGAGACCTTAAACATGGAAGGACCCTTAATCAATCATGAAAAAGACATCAAAACATGACTATTTTCAGTTAGGGTCGGAGCCCAAAAATGTAAGCAAGTATGGCTTAGATATAGAACAAAATAAAGCACAAAAGAGGGAGAATGAAGACTCACCCTTGTAGACCAAGCTTCAGTAGCTCTTGGCTTGAGAAAAGGTGCTCCTAAGCTCTGGAAAACCAGCTCCAAGTGTTGGAAAGGTTGGTGGTGGTGTGGTGCTATGTGGTGGTGTAGAAAGGGGTGTGGGATTTGAGGGGTTTTGAGGGTTGGAGTGTAGAGAGAGAGATACAATGTAGGAGGCTTAGACCAAAATTTCTAACCCCTCAAATGGGAGCTGGAGGACCTGGACATATAGGCAAAAGAGGGGGAAAAAAAGGGGGGGGGGAATGGAATTCAAATTTCTCTCCAAAAGTTGGCCCCCCCGGATACAAAATCTGGGGGGAAACAGAGGGCATTTTTGTAAAGTACCTGGAGAGAGGATCATGGCCTGCTGGTTTCCTAGGGTTTAGGTGGCCGGTCGGCCAAGGGTCAAAAGGGTCAATGAAGGTTAATGGCCGGCCATGCCAAAAAGAGGGCCTCTCATGTGTGCACAACACAACCATGTGGTCAAAAACTGGAGAGAATGAACCAGGAGAGATAAAAGGCCACTTTTAGGAGGGGTTCAAAAGGGTCACACACAATTACTGGCCGGCCATATGATATTGGTGGCCTCCCAGGTGTGTGCAACACAAATATGTGGTTTGGGGCAAGAAAAAGTAGCCTTAGGGTGGTCAATATTGGCTTTCAAGTGGGAAAAACGGGCGACGGAGGGCGATGGAGGAATAAAACATGGTCTTCAGAACAATTGCTGGCCTCCCACCCTTCTACGACCTTCCTAACAATGAAACAGAGGTCCCTGCCAAAAATGAACTCAAACCGATGCAAAATGGAGGTTCGGGGGCCGAAACGCGCAGCCCGAGGCCCCAAAAACTGACTGTTAGGCACCGAAAGTGGTGTTCGACCACGAAGTTGATTTTTCGGACCGCAGTGTCCTTCAAAAGGGAGTAAATAAGATGCATGCCAAAAATCGGAGCAAACGGAGGTGGTTAAGCGGTCCCGAACCGAAGCACACGGCCAACGGCTCCGAAAAATCGGAAATCGGACTCCAAACGGGCAAAATGGCCTACGACCACGAAACGTAGCCTACGGCCACTAAGAGATGATCTATGAGACCTCTCCCTCCCTTCGGGAAGAGAAAACGGAGCCTGGTTCGCAAATCGAGGCAAGACACGAAAGAGCCCGGAATTCCGGAGGCAAGGCTCGCAGCCGAAACTTTGAAACCTCAAAACGAGCACAATATGCAATATCACCGAGCGTTCAATCAGTGACGTCTGAGTCTTAAGGTCGGTCAAAAATGGGGTGTCTACAGTAAGGCACTTCTTACTGCTGCTTTTCTTCTCAACCGTATACTTATCCCCTTTTTTTCTGGTCGGTCTTGTTATGAGACTCTGTTTTCTCAACTTACTAATTACTTCTTCCTTCGTGTGTTTGGGTCTGCTTGTGTTGTCATTTTATCCCGTAAAGATAGGACCAAACTGAGTGCCTGGTCTATCCTATGTGCCTTCTTGGGTTATAGTTTCACTCATAAAGGTTATCGTCTCACTGAGAAAGGTTATCGCTGTTATGACCCTGTTTTCCATTGCCTTTATGTCTCCCGCCATTTTGCCTTTCTCGAATGTCTACCTTACTTTCAGCTTCCTCCTCTCATTGCCCCAGTTTTCAAAGAGGATTTGGTTCATATTGATCGGTTTCCTTCTGAGGTCCCATCTGATGAGTACATCTCCACAGTTCCTCTTGAGCTTGTTATATATGTCCTCCCCTTGGCCTTCACCATTCTTCTGGACAGGTTTGTTGCCTTCGGTATGCTTTGTATGGTCTGAAGCAATCTCTTAGTACTTGGTATGATCGCTTTCAGACTGCTGTTACCGAGCTTGGGTTTCATCCTTGTGCCCAAGACTCTGTTTTATCTCCTCTCCATACCTTTTCTGGATTTATTACGTTATTACTGTATGTGGATGATATGATCATCACTGGTTCTGACTCTTTTGCTATATCTGAGGTCAAGCAGCATCTTTTTCGCACTTTTAACATGAAGGATTTGAGCCCCTTGCAGTATTTTCTTAGTATTGAAGTAGTTTCTTCTCTTAAGGGCTACTTTCTCTCTCAGGCCAAGTATGCCAATGAAGTTATTCATTGTGCCCGTCTTACTGACACTAAGATTTTTGATACCTCCATTGAGCTTAATGTAAAGTACAACACTACTGATGGTGTTCTTCTAGATGATCCTACTTTATATAGAGAACTCGTGGATTGCTTAGTCTATCTGATGGTTACTTGTCCTGATCTTGCCTATATTGTTTATGTGATTAGCCAGTTTGTCTCTTCTCCTCGCTCCACACATTGGGCTGCATTGATTCAGATTCTTCGCTATCTCCGATGTATTATATTTCAGGATTTACTATTGTCCTTTACTTCTTCTCTAGATTTGGTGGCCTATGTTGATTCTGATTGGGCTGGTGATGTTATTGATCGCAAATCCACGTCTGGTTTCTGTATGTTTCTTGGCGATTCTTTGATCTCTTGGAAATGCAAAAAATAAATTGTTGTTGTTCACTCTACTGCCGAAGCTGAGTATAGTGTCATGGCTCATGCTACTGCTGAAGTTGTTTCGCTTCGTTGTCTTCTCTCTGACTTGGGCGTCCCTCAGTTTTCTCCGACCTTCCTGTATTGTGATAGCTGCAGTGGTATTTAGATTGCACATAACACTATCTTCCATGAGTGGACCAAACACATTGAGATTGATTATCACTTTATTCGTCAGCATCTGCAGTCTGGCTCTATCTCGTTCCTTTTTGTCTCTTCGGCTCTACAGCTTGCCCAAACACCTTGAGTTTGAGTGCGGCGGCCGCAGGGGGGGGGGGTTGAGTATAATATTAATATAGTATATATTATGTGAATATTGTTTCCTATTTAGGATTGGTTTCGGTTTATTCTTTTCTAGGTTTATTCTTTTCTATTTAGGATTGGTTTAGGTTTATTCTGATTTCTTATTTAGGATTAGGTCTAGAATTGCTAATGTATTAGATGTACACATTGTATTGAAACACTATTGAATATAGAGATTCATTTAGAAATCTTACACCATCATCTTTGCATTCAATCAAAGTCATATGTGGTCAATTGATTAGAAAAATTCAATTAAAACTAGTCATCCATGACATAAACCATTCAATAAAATTTTTGGATTGTTTTTCTACTTCCGATTTTTGCGTCTTTCTAACCTAATATTTTCCAAATATCTTCATCTATGTTTCTTTTGGCATTTCTTATTTTATTTGCCTATGGAGTTATTGAACCAATCTTGTCTCATCTTTCATTTGTCTTAGAGAATGTACAGCTGCATTTCTTGCCTAAAAAATGTGCAGCATGTTGAGAGTTGTCAGGATGGTGCCCCCATTCCCTTTTCGAATCCTCACGCAAATTCATGATCCAAACACAAATTGGAAGTGTTAAAAGCTTTGTGAAACAGTTATATAGATCCTCTAATTGGCCTTAGTTTGAGATAATTGTTCTTTGTTGTATATCATTTTTATCCAGTTGAATTGCCGTTTGTCCAAAATTGTTGGAAAAGTCATTATTCTATTCCTTCTTTTCTTGTGCCTTTTAATTGTTACTATAACCTAACCTTGTTTAGCAACATTTGTTTCTGAAGTATTTAATTTGGGTATTTTTAGAGGGATTAGGACAAGCCAACCAAGCTGGGATCGTGTTGTTTAAGCCTGGCTTGTATACTGGGCGGAGCAGTAATCAAAGCTGTTGCTAACCCCAATTGATCTCTTTTATGTAGGCATGTGTTGAAAGGATCCAAGATGATGATTCTGGGCATGTGCAATGCAGTATTTTGATTATTGGTCTTGTGTTGACAAATGTGTAAGCCCTTTCTCTCTCTCTCTCTCTCTCTCTCTCTGCACTAAATTTTAATGATATAAGTAGATTAGTTCAATTTCCTGTCTTTGATTTTATACTGAAACCGCTCTGGAATGCACCCAAGCTGTTTGTGAAACTGAAGTAATGAGGGGATAGCTTTGTTTTCATGTCGCTCCTTTGTTCTTCAACCAGACATCTCGTGGATTGTGTCTTTTGCCGCAAACTTTTAATGTTTGTATGGTTACTTTTTAATCAGCGTTATGGGAGACCTTTGAGTTAGTCAATAATGAGGACTTTTGTGGGTTAAATTTGTTTTACTTGGATTTTTATGTTAAAACAGATCTGAAATAATAAGAAAATGTGTTGAGACATTTCATTATTGCAAAAATGAAGTTAATATCCCACGTGCACCTATACAAAAACATGTTTCTGTTCATTGTTTTGAGTTTGTAGAATTTCATTTACTATGGATTTGAATTTTGATTTGAGTATGTAACGTGCAATGATGACATGATATGGAAAAAAAGAGGTTCAAATTGTGTTTCATGTTCTGTTGTTCATCTCTTCTCTCTCTCTCTCTATAGAATTTTGGCTTTTTCAGAATTTGGCTTTAAAAAAAAGAAGAAGTTGAAACTGTGCCGTTTTAGGCACAGCAAGGTCACAACAGTGGGAGGTCATAGCAGTGACCTCAGATTTAAGGGACTCAAGGTCACTGTTGTGACTCCCCTCTACTGTGCCTAAAACGACATAGTTTCAATTTTTTTTTTTAAAACTCTAGAGAGAGAGAGAGAGATGAACATTGGAGTAGGAAACAAAGACAAGGGTTTGCTATGAAGGCTTCAAGTGATAAAATTGAAGCAATTAGGGAAGCTAGGACCTGCCTTCGGAATTGGCACCGGCTGTGGTGTCGGCCTCGACATTGGCCTCATCGGCGGCAATGGATTTAGTCCTGAAATCCCTGGCTTACAGCTCAGGGTTGGATGTGGAGTCGGCCTAATTGAACTTGTCATGAACACCAAGAAGCTAATCAAAGCCACTTCCACACAGGTTGATAAGTGGAGGAGGTTTGAATTTTGATGTACTGTGTTTTTTGGGTTATGTTTTGATTACTCAAATTTAAGATCTCATACCTATACAAAAACATGTTTGTGTGAATTATTTTGAGTTTGTAGAATTTCGTTTACTATAGATTTAAATTTTGATTTGAGTATGTAACATGTGGGTTTAAATTTTGATTTGAGTATGTAACATGCAAACAACTCATTGACAATATGATATAGAAAAAAAGAGGTTGAAATTGTGTTTCATGTTCTGTTGTTCATCTCTCTTCTCTCTGTAGAATTCTGACTTCTTCAGAATTTGGCCAAAAAAAGAAAGTTGAAAATGCGCCATTTAAACGTGTAAGGATTTTTAAATTTAAAAAAAAAAACTTCACTAAAAATAAAAATAAAAACTAATAAAAAGGATGACATGTCTGAATTTACTTAATAGATGTGGGTTACGACTGAGTATATTAATTTATATGGTGATGATGGGTTTACAGAATAATATACATTAAAATTTATATTCTGTGAATGGTTCATAGAATATATATATACAATAGTACGATTTAGTCATGGTGTATAATTGTATATCTTTTACTTGACAAAATGTCTTGCATTATATTATGATGGCCTTTCGATGGGCATTGGCTTGATGCCTTATGGCCGTCTGATTACGGATTGGCTCTAGTTTCACGTTAGCATGTTTTTTTTTTTTTTTTTTTTTTTTTTTTTGTGAAGGATTTGGGTTATATTTAATGGGACAGAATAAATATTTGGTCCATTTATTAAATAGGCTAGTTTTGAAAATATTTCATATAATTTAGTTCAGAGAAAAATGATATACAAATTCACTTTTTAACTTATTTTTTATTTAATGATGTGTTGTAAGTGGTATAATTAATTGATGATTACACAAGATATGAGAGAGAGTGTTACATTTATTATTTTAATTAATTACGACACCATTGAATTTATAAATTAGATCTAATTTTTGGTCTTGAATAGTAATGCTAGTTTTATGTCTAGTGGTTTTTATTTTATTTTATGTTATTTTTTAAAATTTAATAATGAAAATGCACCCTTGTAGAAAGAAAAGGGCAAAAAAAAAAAAAATACCACCATCGTCAAGCCAGTGCCTATCCTTATTCAGAAGGCAAACTTGCGGGATGCTTTTTCAATTTCATAATATCTCATAGATGTTAAAATGAAGGTGAATTGACTCGATTATGAATGGGCGTAGCATGGGTTGAGCCATTATTGTGTGGGATCAAATCTAACATGATTTATTCAAACTTATATTATGTTTGGTTAAAAAATTTGAATAAAAATTTAGAAAGAGAAATGAAAAATGTGAATAAAATATATTTATATTTCATCTATTTTCACACTTTTTTCATTTTTATTTTCAAATCTCTCTCCAAATCTCCCAATTAAACACAATGTTCAAAAGATAATTTTTCTCATTCTCCTGTGTTGTGTGTAAGTTTTATATTATACCAACAAGAATTTTCTTCCCCTTCCTATAAATTCTCTCCTTTGTCCTGATTACTACAGTATAATATAATATAATTTATTTTTTATAAAAGTAATAAAAACTAAATATCCAAATATAATACTTAACATTCATTTACTTCTTGCTAGTCTTATTATGGAGAGAGAGAGAGAGAGAGAGCATTCTGTCACATTGGACCTTTTTTTTCCTTTTGTAAAATTTGTACAAGATTAGAAAGAAAAATATATAATTAATGTTAGCTAAGAATCATAATATTATCTTTTATTTCGACTTTAATTTTAAAGCAAAATCTCACTACAAAAAGAAAAATACTTTATGTAATTTTTACCTTTCATATTGGCTTTAATTTCAATGCAAAATGACCACAACATAACTCAATTTTTACAAAAGAAAAAAAAAAACTTTGCAGATGTAATTTTCCTAGACAAATGTAGGTGAGAATCATATATTTATGGTACAAAAATTCAATTTGGTTAATCAAGCTAAATCCTTAAGTTTAAATTATATTAAAATTTCCTTAATCATGTGAAAAAAAAAAAAAACTGTATATGTTGCTATATATGTAAGTCAATAGTTTGTTCAACATGCTTTTGCTTTGGGACAGAATTAATTAATATGATGTTGTACTATATTACCCATTGATCAGTGGCATTACAAAAAAGCTAATTTTTTTTTTAAATCCGTAGTTGAAACACGAAAAATTAAGAAGAAAAAAAAAATTAGAATGATCAATTATACATACACAAAACACAAAGTTTGCATAATTGATTCAAAACTATGGTTACGTTTATGATTATTGTAATTTTTATTATACTCAAAAACTTTACAAAAATAATCACATCCCTTCAACTATGAATACATAAAAATTATGATAACAAATCATAAATGAATATAAAAAAATCCCTTATTTTAAAGTTGAATCCGTAGTCTAGTGACTAATGACTTGCATTATCAAAATTCACAATGCCCAACACAATTAGCCCATTATATAATAAGCTTCACTTTTTGTTTTCTTTTTTTCTTTTTTTTTTTTGGTGTGTGAATATTGTAGGTTTCATTACAATTAGTTTTTAGGTTTAATTCCAATCAATTGAGTTTTCGGGACCAAACTCAATGAAGAAGGTATTTTAAATATTTTATGTATAATTATATTAAATTTAATGGTAAAATACTCTTTTTCCTTTAGTTTTATTTAGCGAAAATGGATAAATAATTTAAATTGAAAATAATTGAAAATATTAAGATTTAAATTAATAAAATTAAAATATCCAAATTTATTTTGTTACAAGGTTGGATTTTTTTTTTCTATAATTATTCCTAAAAATTGTATATATATATATATATAGGTTTTCTTATCATTACAACAGACATTTGGCTCCGTTTGGTTTAGTTTTGAAATTATGATTTGAATGTGAAGTTGTGATTTAAGTGTAGAATTATAAATTGAGTTTTGAAAAGAGAAAATATATTTTGTTATGAGTTTTGAAAAGAGTTTTGAGTTATATATTGAGTTTTGAATTTTTGAATTTTGAGTTGTATTTTAAAATTTTTTGGATTTATTTTTTTAAAATATTAAAAAATGTTTAAGAAAATTTTATTTATTTTTTATTTTAAATATATAATTTTTATTTAATTTTTAATTTTTCTTTTATTTTAAGTATTTTATTTTATTTTATTTTGTAAATATTTTAATTTTGTTAATTTTAATATTTTAAACTCAAAATACAACTCTACACTTAAATTGTAACTAAACACATAACTAAAAACTCAATTCAAAAATTATTTTCAAAACTCATAACCAAACACATATCTCGAAACTCTACATTACTTTCAAAACTCCACACTTAAATCGTAACCAAATGTATAATAAAAAAATAAAATATTTAAAAATATATTTATAAAATAAAAATGATTTTTTTTAATTTTTTAATATTTAAAAAAATACAGCACGCAAATGCAAGAAATATAATGTACATTAAAATAAATAAATAAATATTTAAAATATAAAATAAATCTAAAAAATTTCAAAATACAAGTCAAAACTCTTTTTAAAACTCATAATCAAACAAATTTTATCTTTTCAAAACAAAATTTATAACTCAAAATATGACTCCATATTCAAATCATGATTTTAAAAAATAAAATAAATAAACATTTTTTTGAATTTTTTTTCTTAAACTAAAGTTTTGAAAGTTTTGAAAAGAATTTTAAATTGTACATTTAGTTATGAATTTTAAAAATAATTTTTAAATTAAATTTTGGGTATTTTTAAATTGCATGTTTGATTATAAATTTTAAATTTTTTTAATTAGTATCATAATTATAGAAGAAACGCAGACTAGAAGTCAGCTCCTACATATCAACAGGATACTTCTATTACCAGTGTGAACGCGTCAGATGCCACTCCACTGTCCCCATGCTCCACCTAAAGCCAAAGAATACATTAATACTATACAAAATTGTTTCATATTAGAATTTATTTATTTATTTTGTCTAATTAATGGTATTTATTATTTTAAAATTAAATGTTCATTAACTTATATTTAATTTCAAAAATGCTATTGTGACATTATTTTGTAAAAATTTTTGAAAAAAATGATAATTATTTAGTAGTCTTAAAATACTATGAGACATTATTTACGTAGTATAACTTGTTAATTTGCTTTTGTTAGACGATTGAGAAATAAAAAAAAAAAACTCCAAATGAAATATTTGCATGGAACCCAGAATGTGCTACAAATAAAAAGAGCAATATTAGAGATAAAAAAAAAATCTACTAAACACTTTTATGGGTGTAAAATCCATATTCCCGTGGTGTTTTGTGAAATCCATATTTAATACCTTTTTTGCATGTAAAATGTGGGGACAATAAAAATAAAAATAAAATTTTAAATTTGTATATTAATTTCTTGGACTAATTTAGAGGCAATTTGGCAAGCTAGTTAAAAGTTAATTTTTAACTTTTAACTCATTTTGGCTCATATTACCTCTCATATTTTTTATATAAAAAAAAAAAATCAATTTTTAACCAACTTTTTAAATTACCCGACTCCTAAACACGCCATTAGTATGTGTGTTAGTTTTTATTTATTTATTTAATATATGACATGACATATTGAAGTGAATTTCATTTAATAATCTTGATTTTTTTTAAATAATACTATATGTATAAATTAATATATTAATTAGCATATCAATATATATTATGATATTATTATTAATCTCACCTATTATACAAATTGTAAATATTTAAATTTTTTAAAATAAAATAATAAAATTTATGACACATTAATTAATAAAATAAAATAATAAAATTTATGACACATTAAAAAAAAAAGTCAAACTATTAAATCAATAATAAAATTTACATGCTGTCACGTGATTAGTGGTGTATTAAGGGATCTGAAGCATTTTTTTTTCCTATAAATACCCCCCTTGAGCCGTGTGTCCTCCACACTTCTTCACCCATTACAACAAATACACACACGTGTATCTTCTTTTTCTTCTTCTTACATGGCTTTTTCAACCCAAGCTCAAACCCACCTCAACCAAACAAAATATGAGACTCCTAACGTTGTTGATGATCTTGAGAGAGAACTACAACCACTCACCATGGAACCCCTCGAGCTTGAGGTCGTCGATTACTCGAAGCGAGCCCAGTGGCTCCGAGCCGCCGTATTAGGTGCAAATGATGGGCTGCTCTCCACCGCATCGTTAATGATGGGTGTCGGAGCGGTCCGAAAAGATGTCAAGACAATGATCCTCACTGGGATAGCCGGAACAGTGGGCGGAGCTTGTAGCATGGCGATCGGAGAGTTTGTCTCGGTGTACTCGCAGTACGATATAGAGATGAGTCAGATAAAGAGATGGGGTGGGGAGAGAGAGATGAGTGGAAGTGAAATTGAGGAGATGAAGAAGCACTTGCCGAGTCCATTGGCGGCAGCAGTGGCGTCAGCGGCGGCATTCGTGGTGGGGGCGGTGGTGCCGCTGTTGGCAGCAGCGTTTATGAAGGATTATTGGGTTAGGGTTGGGGTGGTGGTGGCGGCAGTGAGTTTAGCACTGCTAGGGTTTGGAGGGTTGAGTGCAGTGCTTGGGAGGGCACCTGTGGTGAAATCTTCACTTAGGATTTTGGTTGGAGGGTGGTTGGCCATGGGGATCACTTTTGGCTTAACCAAGTTGATTGGTTCTACTGGAATTTAAATTTTGAGTAGTAGAAAAAAAAAAAGATATTTGAAAATTAGTATAAATCAGATGTATTTTGTGTGAAATTGAATTTGTATTATATACTTATTTTCTTGGTATGTAATTTTCATTTTTTTTTTTTTGTGTGTTTATTTTGTCTTTTTGGCAAGTAAGATTATATCTTCTTGTTGTGAAGGTTCATAAAAAAGGGCTAGCTTGGAAAAGAAGCAAGGTGTAGATCTAGAGCAAAGGAAGGAGTTTTTTTGTTTGCTTATGATTGTTTTTGTTACTTTTCTTCCTTAATCTGCAGTTTAATAATGATTAATCTTCAGTTAAAAGACTCTCTCTCCCAATACCAGTCAGCTTGTTTTGTTTCAAGATTCAGTATTTATTATTATTTTTTTTAAAATTCAATTTTTTTTTTTATTTTCTGTATATTTTTATTATTGCTGAATTTCTTTAATATTCTTAGCAATTTTTTTAATTTTTAGATTCTCTTAACATAAATACACTTAAAAAATTATAAAATTTGTGAAAAAAATCTTTAAAAAATACACTAAATACAAAAAATACAAAAAAATACGAGAATTCAATATATTTTCATATTCTTGTGTATTTATTGATTGTTTAAAATATATTTTAGAAATATTTTACTTTTTAGATACATCTTAGTAAGCTGCATCTAAAAAAAGAAAAAAAATGACTTAAAATTTTAAAAATATTCACTAAATACAAAAAAATCCAATTTCTAAAAAATTGAAACCAAACACATTGAGTAGGTTTATTTTTTGAAAGAATAAATTTAAAAAAAAAATGAGTTTTCTATTTTCTGTATTTTTTTATTTTTAGTGAATTTTTAAAAAATATTTTAAGCAATTTTTTAGATACACCTAATCTGAATAAGTTTAAAAAGTATAATACTTGTGGGAAAAAAAAGTTTAAAATTCACTAAATACAAAAAAAAAAATGTTATTTAAGATGAAAAATTAGACCTACCTTTCAAGTCTAATGATGTAAAAATCAATTAAGATATTAAAGAAAATAATACTCTCTCTAATACATTATTTAATTATTAATTAATAGTATCACTTACATCCATTCACCTTTTAAGCTCAATGATGTGATGATGAATTAAAATATTAAACGACTCAGACAATACTGTCCCAGTTATCGGTATTTTTATTCTTGTGATGACACGTGTATATCATCAAAACCAATTGTCGGTCTCTGTCCACATTCACACGAGTCATAACTCGTTTACGGCTAATTATTGACAGCTTCGACCAACTTCATTGTCTCCTCCATGACTACTCTACGGAAACGGACCAACATGGACAGTCATCCTAGACAAAATTAAAATTAAAACGTTGCAACACCAGATTCATGAAGTTTTTCTTTCTGGAAAGTTTCCCAAATGTAATTCATCAAGAACTAAGAGAACCATGTTTGTGGAAATCTCTTATTCACTTCTCTCTATGTATGTATGTATATGTACATGTTTGAGTTTGTCAGTCTCTGTTATGCTAGTTCGCATATAGGGTTTTTTCTCCATAAATCAAGCAGACTTTGGTGTACGATTTGGGGGAAAATAGTTGTGATCCTTTATCTTTCACTTTCACTTTCAATTGATTATATATTTTTTCTATACACATTAAAAATACAGTTTATTTATATGTGAATATTGCATATATATATATATATATATATTTGTATTGTTGATAAAAGAGAAATAGAGGACAAAGAAGAAACTAGTGTGGTTGTGAAGCAGAGGATCTGATCATCGTCTTGTCTGTTTACTCGGTCGAGACGGAACTTCGCGACGGCGTTTGCCAACTACTTTAGCCGGAAAGTTTTATTCTTCAGGCTCTTGTTCGGAGCCGCAGAGTGGTCAACGCAGTTGGCCAGGGCTATGAAGCACAGATTTAAACTCATAGTAGAGTTGGTGAAGATGACAACAAAGTTTGAATCCATGGCCACCAGGAAAGGAAGACAAGACATTAACTTGTTGCGAATAGAGAGAGACCGGAAGGATTTGGTGGAGTTAAAATTGGTTGCTGGTAATAGACACATGTCAGCAAATGAGCAGTGGTACAGAGAACTGGACAGATGAATTTGTGTTTAATATTTATAAATTTAATTAGAATTAAATAAATTTTATATGATTTAATTTTTATTTTTTAAAATTTTAGTCTATATTTTAAGAAGTATTTTAATTTTTAAGTGATATTAATTATAATCATCAAACGGGTTTAATTGATTATTACTTAATCAATTCAATTTTAAGTATTGAATCATGTTATCAAAAGATGCCCTTACACATCATTGGGTCTCGAAAATAAGTTGAGGAACTAGACTTTATATCATTTTCCATACAAAAAATATAAAATTTCAATCAGCTTGTTTGGTTTTGGTTATTAGAAAACACTTTTCAGAAAATTCTACTTTTTTATTTTTCGTATTTTTTTTTTGTTTTCAATGAATTTTTTTAATATTTTAAGCAATTTTTTTTAATTTTTTTTAAGACACCCTAAAATAAATACACTTAAAAAGTATAATATTTGTGAAAAAATCTTTAAAAAATTTACTAAATACCAAAAATATAAGAAAAATACAAAAATTCAATATATTTTTCATATTTTTGTATATTTATTAATTTTTTAAAATATTTTTTCACAAATATTTTACTATTTAGATACATCTAAATAAGGTGTATCTAAAAAAGTTAAAAAATTGCTTAAAATTTTAAAAATATTCATATGGGAGCCGGATATTGTTGATATACGTGCAATAAAGCCAAATACAGGTATGAGGACAGTCAAGGACAGAATTTGTATTCGGCTCCATCTTAGACGATCGCAAAACCAAATAGATTAATCGACCGAAGAACCAGTTGAACAAAAGCCGAATAAACAAACATGCAATGGATTAAGGGTGGGCCCGACCCTGAGGCCCAAAAGAAAAATATAAATAGAGGGGTATCAGCCGAAGAAAGGTGTGTGAGAAAAATCCTAGAAACTTAAGTCACAAGCAAACTTGAGAGAGATACTAATTTGTCTGTCGGAGTGCTAATTCCGACCCCCGACCGAAATATTAATCCCTTTTTTTTTTCAGGTGTCAATCAGAGGACCAAGAACGTTCATCAGGATACAAGAGTATTTCCAAATCTACCTCTCCATAATTGGTGCCGTCTGTGGGAATACTCAAGCATATTCATGGCGAGCGTCACAGAAGATCCTCCGATAGTCGTTGACGAAACTACGCCAAGAGACGACCTTACTCCAAGAAACATGCTGGGACCGGAGAATATCGCCGCACGACGTGCGTTAAACTTTGATTCAGTAGCTCAGACCTCACCCTCGACTTCAATGCAAGAGACAATGCAGGTGATTATGGATCAAGCAAAGCAAAATGAACAGCGGCTTGAGAACATGATGGCTGAGAATGAACGCTTGAGCCAGGATTTGGCCTTAAAGTGGCGAAATCCCAACAAGCTGCATGCCAAGACCAAGTTCGACCTTTGGGAAAGAGGGATGATCGACGACGTCGACTTCAGAAACGCAATAATGACAGTGATTCAGACTCACCATCCCCTAAACCCAGAAAGAAAGGACGCGCCAATGTATCCAGCTCATTTGAGGGAAGTCCACATGTGCAGAATAAACGAGGGAGAAGCACTGATTCGGATGAGGAAGATAAACATGACCCTTTCGTGCGCTGTATTGCAAGGGCAGTGCTTCCCAAAAAGTTCAAGGCACCGTCGTTCACCCTTTACAACGGAAGGTCAGACGCCACTGATCACATTCGTCATTACAAGCAAGCGATGATGCTCCATGCTGATGACGAAGCCCTCATGTGTCGAATATTTCCAAGCAGCCTGGGACCACTGGCCGTGAGATGGTACTATAAACTGGAGCCGGCATCGATTCGGAACTTCCACCAACTCCAAAAGTCATTTAGGGCGAGATTCATCACTAATGAGGTCCAGCCGAAGCAAGCCGACTCTCTCTGGGCCATGCAAATCAAACCGGAAGAAACTCTTCACGCATACTTAGCTCGCTATTGGGAGTGCTTTAATATAGTAGATGATGCTTGCAATGACTCCATGGCCATCACTGCCTTTAAGATGGGTTTGCATCCATATAGCCCCCTCTGTAGTTCATTAACTAGGTGGCCCCCAAAAACCGTCTGGGCATTAATGAAGAAGGTCGAAGAGTACTGCAAAGTTAAAGACGATGCCCTGCAGGTTAAAGCCGGACATCAAACTATTGAGGCGGCCACGTCGGGAATTGTTCAGTCAATTAGCGTCGTGCCATCAAAAAGACCAGAGCGGCGGAGCCAACCTAAACAGGATAAAAGGCGTGATTCGCGCCGATCAAACGATCATTGTTCACATCGAGCTAATGAACAATATAAAGTGGATAACAGGTGCACAAGACGCTCAAGCAAGAAATATACAGAGCTAGTAGAGACGATTAGTAAGATCCTGCCGAAAGTACAACATCTTCCCTTCTTCAAGTGGCCGCCCAAGATGATGGGACCTTCCGATGCGAGAAGACAAGATAAACGGTGCGAATATCATAAAGACCACGGTCACGACACCGATAGTTGTTCTCATTGAAAGATCACCTGGAAGAATTGATGCAAGATGGCTGTCTTACGCAATACCTCCGAAAGAACAATTCAACAAATACAATAGCCATACGACCGCAGTCACCCCCTTTGGATGTAATTCATATGATATACAGCCTGCCGATGTCGTCCGAGGTACAAACAATCCAGTTTCAATCAACCTCATATAGCCCTATGATGTCAGCAAAACGGCCCCTTGACACTGGAAGGATCAGCTTCGATGATAGTGATTTAGCTGGAATAACCCTCCCCCACACTGATTCTCTTGTCATCGAGCTATGCATCAACAAATTTTCCGTTGAGCGTGTTCTCATTGACTAGGGCAGCACTTTAGAAATAATGTATTACAAAACTTTCATCAAACTTGGCTTTACCGACTCGGACCTGTTCCTAGCGGATTATCCGTTATTCGGCTTCAATGCTAACCCGGAGTACCCTATGGGCAAAATCGCATTACCCATACAGGCTGGCACCAGATCAGTGGACGTGGAATTTTTGGTTGTCAAGCTTCCTTCGCCGTATAATCTCATCATGGGTAGAGCTTGGTTGCATACGATGCAAGTCGTGCGAAGCACCTACCACCAGCTACTTCATTTTCTGACTGAATACGGAGTCGAACAAGTTTGTGGCTCTCAGAAATCAGCGTAGGCATGCTATCTTCTAACCGCGAAGAGACCAAGGAAGGTGAAAGTGCATTCCATTGAGATACCGGATAAGGAGAGCCTTGAAGACGTTGGGAGGATCCCAAGCGAAAAGGCAACTGAAGCCCTGCATCGGGTTGATATAGACAAGTGTCCTGAGAAGTTCTTCATGATCGGCGCTTCCTTGGATACAGTTGAAAGGTAGGAGTTGGTATCTTTCTTACTCGGCAATATTGATGTATTTGCATGGTCACCATATGAGATGCCAGGAGTAGAACCATCAGTGACCCAACACCGCTTACACGTTGATTCGAAATGTAAGCCAATTATTCAGAGAAGTCGACGGTCAGCCGTGGAGGATAATTCGGCCTTTGTTGAAGAAGTAGATCGATTACTTGACGTCGGGGCAATTCGAGAAGTAACCTATCCTACATGGTTGTCCAATACTATGGTCGTCAAGAAGAAGAATGGCTCTTGGCGTGTCTGTGTGGATTTTACGGACTTAAACAAGGCTTGTCCCAAAGACTGTTTTCCCTTGTCCAGAATAGACCAACTTGTAGACGTAACGACAAATCATCAACGCATGAGCTTCTTGGACGCCTACAGGGGCTATCATCAAATTGCTATGCATTCGGAGGATCAAGAGAAAACCGTTTTCCTCACCCCAAGAGGAACCTATTGCTACAATGTCATGCCTTTTGGGCTGAAGAATGCGGCGGCAACTTATCAGAGACTAGTGACTGCAATGTTCAAGGAAAAACTCGGCAGTACTATGGAAGTATACATCGACGATATGGTGGTCAAATCCAAGGAAAAGCACTCTCATCTAGCCGATTTGGCAGAGATATTTGGCATCCTTTGAAAGTACAAAATGAAGCTAAACGCCTCGAAATGTGCATTCGGCATTAGATCCGGTAAATTCCTTGGCTACTTCATTAAAAATCGCGGAATCGAAGCCAACCCGAAGCAAATAATGATGATTCTAGAGCTTGGCTCCCCTTGGTCAGTGAAATAGGTTTAGAAGCTAACAGGAATGGCCGCTGCACTCAACAGGTTTATTAGCCGTTCCACAGACCGCTGCCGATAATTCTTTCACACACTTCGGCAAGGCAGGGCATTTGACTGGACACCCGAATGCCAAGCCACTTTGGACGGCTTAAAATCCTATCGTCGATCAGTACCACACTTGGAAACACATGCGGCAAACGATCCCCTCATTTTGTATCTAGCGGTATCCGACAAGGCAATCAGCGCCGTATTGTTAAAGGAAGAACTTGGGGAGCAGCGATCGGTTTACTATGTGAGCAAAGCAATGGCCGACGCCGAAACACGTTAACTTCCATTGGAGAAGCTTATCCTTGCCCTCGTCATGGTTGCAAGAAAACTGATGCATTACTTTCAGGAGCACACCATTGGGGTACTAACAGATTATTCCCTCCGGTCGGCACTCCGCAGTGCAGAAGCATTAGGCCGTGCTTCGAAATGGGTTCTGGAACTCGGCCAGTATGTATAGACGTCCCCAAACGCCTCGGGAGGGAAATCACGTTCTGTTCATTGGGGTCACTACAGTTCAGGACTCTAAAATTGTCACGGTTCTAAATCTGAACCAAAGAGTCCAAATCCGGCAAATCGTTTTGAGAAAACAGATTTTGAAAGAAGTGCCAAACATGGACTGCTTTGCCAAATACAGAGTCGCCACCTAAATGTTTTATTTTGGGGAAATTTAAGAAACCCTGACTCGTTTGCCTAAAGCCACGTGTCCGTCATCACCAAAGTTGCCTCAGTTCGGGAACTTAGGTACGATTGGAGAAGGTCACTTCGTGAGCACCCCCGCTCGCCCGATCAAAGATCGGCCTCTACTAACCATGATATCTATTTTTGAAAACATTATGCGCCCTTATTTCGGTTATCAGCCTAGATTTATTATGTGATGCGCACAACATTCAAGTATAGACTGGATCACCTGAATTGGAACAAAAAATTTCATGTTTGTTTGTTTGAAAAATGGTTTGATGGTGCTACCCGCAAGTAGGCTAAGACGTGGATTTGCCACCCTCAGGTGGGCTTAGGAAACATGATTTTGCCACTATCTAGTGGGCTTAAAACACACATTTGATGAATTGTTTCAATTCAAATAACCCAACCTTCACCCACAGGCATTCAGGCAGTTATATCACATAAGCATATAGCCTCATGATAAGCATGCTATTCATGGCAGTCACTCACACGCATGCAAGGATGCTAAAGCATAAAACTTACCGAGTACTCCAAGCCAAAACAAAAGCTAATTAAAAATCCATGCATGATCCTAATTATACGGAAATGCCTAATGCAACACATGCAAAAATGCAACTATAACAAGCTCGGCTATTCTAAACATGGCATATGAAATGCTACAGCTAACATGTATTCAACTTGGAATTGAAAATACAATGCAGTTAGTATGATGCGCCGAGCCCGGTGCATGCAAAACAGATGAATGAATGCAAACATGCTATCATACTGTATGCTAATTGAAACATGCCCTAATCTAACCATCATAAGCGGGTAAATAAAAGGGAGAAAGACGTGGGGTTGGAAGACATACATCACACACACGCACACTTATTACAACATTGCCCTCGCGCAGAGGGTCCGAATAAATAATATACAGTCCCAAATGAATAATTATAGTCCAAATAATTACAAAACCCTAATTAATTAACAAATTAAATCAGGAAAGCAATAAATTGGCACGTAAATCCATGGACTGCCTCAGCTCTGTTCCGAATGATGGATGATGCATGCTTGAGTTGCCTTGCGCGAAAATCCACTGCGATGCCCCGGTTTGCCTCTGTTTGCAATTATTCTTGGAATGCGTGTCAAGCTTCGGAAGGCTGCCGATTTCTGATTTGCTGCAACAGAGAGCAAAAAAGGGGCATGGCAAAGTATTTTCACATATGTATGCATGACTACTCTTCGGGGAGTGTAGTCCTCGATCCTCGTGCCACCAATCACGCATATCGATGCATAATGGCCGAGGAGTCGAATTGCACGACTCAATATGAAATGAATTCACATATAAACACAACAAGACCTAAACTCCATCATGGATAATCCGGAGTGTCGGTAATTGGGAATTGAGACACGTTTCATCACTCGAAGTATGAAACGTCCCTCGTTTCCCGTGCTCGGGCTAACCCCTATCCCAAACACAATGCAATATGCATGACGTGCATGAATACAACTAATATACAACCTAGCATGCACAATGTTATGAAATGGCATACACGATGCACGAGGTAACATGGCATACACAATGCGCTAACATACAACCTAGCATACACAATGCTATGAAATGAAATGGCATACACAATGCACAATGGACTTACACCAATATGGGTGGACCTCAGCCACACACACATTAGTAGCCATTAGATGAAAATGAGACACTCGAGATGCGTGCACGCATGCACGCAAATCGAGGACCGAACCCAAGCCATAGCATGCAACACTAACAAGGCATGGCAAGGCATGAAACATGGTATGCAAACATGCAAATTTTAGTGCTGAAATATGATGCAAAACAGCCCCGAAACATGAAAACATGGCATCCGATGCATGGAATGAACCCGAAACACAAAACTAGGCATATGTATTGGCCTATAGCTATACAAAACATGTATTATTTGATCATGAAGTATGAAGACAGAAGCAAGACGGTCCCAAAAAATGCATATTTATAGTTTATAACAAGTCTCAAATATGAACACAAATAGGGCTAATCTATCATGCAAAAATGACCCCAAAATAGAGATTGAACACAAAGGGACAGCAGCTGGCCCCAAATGGCAAAGAGCCCTTCAACGAAGTTGAAGAGGGGCTCAAACCAAGGTATTTTATAGTTTTCATCAGGCCACGAAAATAATCACAAATAAGGCCAAACTATCATGCAAGAAAAGGCCTAAAAGAGGGGTAAAGTGACAAGTAGTAGCTGCTGTTCTCAAACAGAGGAGATCCCTTCAACAAAGTTGAAGAGGGGCTTAAAAAAATACATTTCACAGTTTATGGAAAAATCCAAAACAACTTAAAAATGAGCCTAAACTACCATGCAAAAATTGGCCCAAAAGAGAGATAAAGAGGCAAATGGCAGTAGGGGACCTCAAACAGAGAAGAGCCCTTCAACAATGTTGAAGAGAGGCTTAAAATAAGACTATTTACAGTTTGGCTTGGAGCCCAGAAATGATCAAAAATAAGGCTAATATATCATGCAAGATTAGACCCTAAGAGAGAGATAAAGAAGCAAGTGGTAGTAGGAGACCTCAAACAGCAGGAGGTCCTTAATAAAACATGAAAAGAGGCTCAAAATATGACTATTTACAGTTAGGGTCGGAGCCCAAAGTGTAAGCAAGTATGGCTTAGATATGGAACAAAACAAGGCAAGAAAGAGGGAAAATGGGACTCACCTTTGTAGAACCAAGCTTCAACGACTTTTGGACCAAGTTTAGAAGCTCTTCACCTATGGAAATCAGCTTCAAAGGTCTGGAATGGAGTATGGAGGCTTTGTGCTATGAGGTAGTGTAGAAATGGTGTAGGAAACTTGGGGTTTGGGAGCTTGGAATAGAGAGAGAGAGAGATATATATATATATAATGCAAGAGCCTTAAAGCAAATTTTGTAACCTCTGAAAACACAGCTGGGGGTTCTGGTTATATAGGCAAAGGAGTGGAGGAAAAAAGGGGGGAAAATGAAATTCAAATTTCCCCCCAAAAATAGGCCTAAAAGAGAGATAAAGAGGCAAGTGGTAGCTGCCGGCCTCAAACTGAAGAGAGCCCTTCAACAAAGTTGAAGAAGGGCTCAAAATAAGACATTTTACAGTTTATGATCAAGTCCGAAACAGCTCACAAATAAGCCTAAAATACCATGCAAAAATAGGCCTAAAAGAGAGTTAAAGAGGAAAGTGATAGTAGGAGACCTCAAACAGCAAAAGATCCTTAATCAAACATGAAAAGGAGCTCAAAATATGACTATTTACAGTTTGGGTCGGAGCCCAAAAATTCTTTCAAGCAAGGCTTAGATATAGAGCAAGATAGGAACAAAAAAGAGGGAAAAAAAAGCTTACCCTTTAAGACCAATGGACCAGCAGCTCTTGGTCTGAGAAATGGTGCTCCTAAGCTCTGAAAAAAACAGCTCCAAGTTGTTGGAATAGATGGTGGTGGGGTGTATACCAAAAACCGGAGCAAACGGAGGTGGTTAAGTGGTCCCGAACCGAGGCACACAGCCGCCGGCTCCGAAAAATCGAAAACCGGGCTCCAAACGGGAAAAATGGCCTACGACCACGTAACGTAGCCTACGGCCACTGAGAGATGATCTACAAGGCCTCTCCCTCCCTTCGGGAAGAGAAAACAGAGAAAAGAGAGCCTGGTTCGCAAACCGAGGCAAGACACGAAAGAGCCCGGAAGTCTAGAGGCAAGGCTTGCAGCCGAGACTCTGAAACTTCTGAACGAGCACAATATGCACCATCACCGAGCGCTCAATCGGTGACGTCTGAGTCTTAAGGTCGGTCAAAAATGGAGTGTCTACAGTTGCCCCTCTTTAACAGAACTCGAAAGTCACACGTGACGGGAGTGAATGTCAAAGCCCAGAGACGACCCATTTTTGACAAGGCCGAAGACTTAGACAAACAGGCAAGATAACAAAGATATGCCCGCAGGCATGCCCGTAGGTAGGGGGCAAGATGCAAAATGATATGCAGGAAGATTTTGATAATTGGACTTATACGCTATGCGAGGCCGGTTTGAAAATTGGACTTATATGCTACGCGAAGCCGGTTTTGAAAGTTGGACTTATACGCTACTCGAAGCCTGGTTTGATAATTGAGGATTCATGCAATGCGCTGTAATGTAGTGGCTAAAATGCAATGTAATAGCTAAGAGGTAAACGTACCTTACAGGAGCAATTGGCAATGACTTACCTCATGCTGTTGGGGATCTTTCGCTTCTTCTTGGTTGAACTGTAGGTGCTACTTTTCTCCCTGACTATGGTCGCAGCTTTCCCTATTCTCCAACAGGGTGACAGACTAGGTTGGTTCAGTGTCCAGAATTGAGGTGCATACACATGCTATCTCAATCTATGGGGCTACCATACAGATTTCAAGCCGAGGATATACCTCTGGGTATTTAAACCAGACTTTAGTCTCAGAAATCCCGAACTTTTGTGTTCTAGGCATGAGCCATTCGAACTCTAGTTTCCACTGTCTCAGTTGGTCTCCTAGGAACTCACCGCAAACATAGGCAGGTGGCTATACCAGACCACGGGAAGTCGTTCGGGCACGACAAACACCAAAGGAATTACACCTTTAGAGGATTTAAGGTCTCCTAGACCGGGGAGTGCACAAGACAGTGCGAATAAAGATGCAGGATTTAAGGTCTCCTTAGACCGGAGCATTTAAGGTCTCCTAGACCAGACAGTAAAATAGATACCATGTAATAGATACGGTGCAATAGATGCAAAGGGTGAACACACGCCAACCACGCTGGACTCGTGAGTGGAGGAAGAACAAAGAAAATCAAATCAGGAGCGCGTTCCACGCACCCTAAGATAAATTCCAAACACGCTGAAACCGTGTGAGGGAAAAGAACACTCTAACCACGCTGAAATCGTGAGAAGAGGTCCGAAAACAATTGCTCAAGTGCGCACACAACGCAACTAGAGATAAAATCCAAACACGTTGAAATCGTGTGAGGAACGGGACACTCAAACCACGCTGAAATCGTGAGAGGAGGTCCAAACACAAACCGCCCAGCGCGTCTACAATGCAACCTGGGATAAATTCTAAACACGCTAAAATCGTGTAAGGAAGGGGACACTCAAACCACGCTGAAATCGTGAGAAGAGGTCTGAAAAACCGCTCAAGTGCGCACATAACGCAACCTGAGATAAAATCCAAACACGCTGAAATTGTGTGAGGAAGGGGACACTCAAACCACGCTGAAATCATGAGAAGAGGTCCGAAAACAACCGCCCAGGTGCATACACAACCCAACCTGAGATGAATTCCAAACACGCTGAAAACGTGTAAGGAATGGAACACTCAAACCACGCTGAAATCGTGAGAGGAGGTCCAAACAACAACCGCCCAGCTGCGCACACAACGCAACCTGAGATAAATTCCAAACACGCTGAAATCGCGTAAGGAACAGGACACTCAAACCACGCTGAAATCGTGAGAGGAGGCCCAAACAACAACCGCCCAGGTGCGCGCACAATGCAACCTGAGATAAAATCCAAACACGTTGAAATCGTGTGAGGAAGGGGACACTCAAACCATGCTGAAATCGTGAGAAGAGGCCCAAACAACAACCGCCTAGGTGCACACACAACGCAACCTGAGATAAAATCCAAACACGCTGAAATCGTGTGAGGAAGGGGACACTCAAGCCACGCTGAAATCGTGAGAAGAGGCCCAAACAACAACCGCCCAGGTGTGCGCACAACGCAACTTGAGATAAAATCCAAACACGCTGAAATCGTGTGAGGAAGGGGACACTCAAACCACGCTGAAATCGTGAGAAGAGGTTCGAAAACAACCGCCCAGGTGCATACACAACGCAACCTGAAATGAATTCTAAACATGCTGAAATCGTGTAAGGAAGGGGACACTCAAACCACGCTAAAATCGTGAGAAGAGGTCCAAAAAACCGCTCAAGTGTGCACACAACGCAACCTGAGATAAAATCCAAACACGTTGAAATCGTGTAAGGAAGGGGACACTCAAACCACGCTGAAATCGTGAGAAAAGGTCCGAAAAACCGCTCAGGTGCATACACAACGCAACCTGAGATGAATTCCAAACACACTGAAATCGTGTGGGGAAAGGGGACAGGGAGAAACATAGGGACATATCCCGGTGTTTCGAAATGGTGTGAGCATTGGAACGTAATCCGAACGCTTTTAACCGAAGAGGGAGAAACATAGGGACGTATCCTGGTGTTTCGGAAAGAAGTGAGAAACATAGGGACGTATCCCAAAGGTTAGGGACGTATCCCAAGGATTAGGGACGTATCCAAAAAATTAGGGACGTATCCCAAGGATTAGGGACGTATCCCAAAGATTAGGGACGTATCCCAAGGATTAGGGACGTATCCCAAAGATTAGGGACGCATCCCAAGGATTAGGGACGCATCCCAAGGATTAGGGACGTATCCCAAGGATTAGGGACGCATCCCAAGGATTAGGGACGTATCCCAAGGATTAGGGACGTATCCGAAGGATTAGGGACGCATCCCAAAGATTAGGGACGTATCCCAAGGATTAGGGACGCATCCCAAGGATTAGGGATGTATCCCTGTGTTACGAACAAGGAGGAGAAACATAGGGACGTATCCCGGTGTTTCGACAAAGGAGAAGAAACATAGGGACGTATCCTGGTGTTTCGGAGAGGAGGAGAAACACAGGGCCATATCCCGTTGTTTCAGAATAGAAAGAGAAACATAGGGACGTATCCCAGTGTTTCGGAGAGAAGGAAGAAACATAGGGACGTATCCGTTGTTTCGGAATAGAAGAAGAAACATAGGGACACATCCCGGTGTTTCAGAAAGGTAGGAGAAACATAGGGACGTATCCCGGTGTTTCGGAAAAGAAAGAGAAAGGGAAACGTAGAGACGTATCCCGGTGTTTCGAAAGAAGGGAGAAACGGAAACGTAGGGACGTGTCCCGGTGTTTCAGAAAGGTATAAGAAACAAAAGGACATATCCCAGTGTTTCCAAACAAAGGAGCGCGTAAAACAATGTAATGCAGGTGCACAAGACAGTGCGATAAAATGCATTTTCTATGCAAGTATGGGGGCATTTTCTATGCAATATTAAAAGCATATTCTATGCAGAAACATAATGATGCGCGGCACGCATGCAACCGAAGTGTATATGAAAGTTCACATTCTATGCAATGGAAGGGCATCAAACATGTACTCTGGTGCCTCCGATTTACTTTTCGGAGGACTTGGCAACACAACTCTGCTCGAAAAAGGGACACCCTGTTTACATTGGCGAGAGATAACATCTGCTGCTACTTTAATTACCATTCTGACTTGAAGCAGGCTTAAGCTTGGAATAGAGGCACACTCATTCTTCGGAGCACTGACAAGGCCTAAAGAGGTACATCCGGAGCACAATCATGGAGTTTTCCGAAGTTGAAGCACACTCAGATACCCGATATTTTCCTCTTTTACTTTTGTTTTGTAGTCTGGAACCCATATAGCTTCAAATAGGTCCTAGTTTTACTGTTCTCACATGACCTGGGTTGAATCCTGCGATTTTATGAAAGAACAAATTCTGTTTTGTACAAATGTGGAGAATAGCACGGCACTCGGAGCACAAAACGATTTTATTTTTGAAATTGAGAGATGAGTTTTCGACCAAGTATTGAGCCTACGACTGAACATAGCAAAACGACTCAACAAGAAAATAAAAGGTACACAACCTAGACACATCGAGTAACACTCGAAACGACTCAAAACAAGAATCAAGATAAAACAAAAAGACACGGCACTCAGACGTGCACAGGGAGCCTGTTTCACCGGGTAGTGTTTCCCACCCTTTCTTATTTGTGGTTCTCACATCACTCGGCTCTCAAGCTCTGTTTTTCTGAAAAAGCCCTCTTCTCACTTTTCCTCTCATCTCACATCTCTCTATTCTTCAATCTCTCATTTTTCATCCCTCCCCTAGGTGGTTGAGGGATAAACAGCAAATTGTTGGCTCGTGCCCCTGGCATTCTGCTAGATTCTCTTTCTTCCACTCACAGCTAGTGAATTCCTCCCACGGAAAGGTTGCGCTACAACTGGGTGTGTAGCAAATCTGCAGCTAACATCAGTTGATGATGCTTTGCTGGGGAGTTTGGACGTGATAAGATCTGTCCAGATGATGGAGTGGAATATCTTGCCCCATTCTAGTTCGTGCTTCGCACTTTGCTTGATACCTCGTTGTTTGGAGGATGTGAGAGCTTTCTGCCCTTTGTTGTGCCCTTTTCTGGCGAATACGGTGCCCTTTCCGACAAGTAGAGTGCCCTTTCTGGCAAGTATTTTGACAAAGGGGAAAAGACAGAACACCTGACTCAACTGTGCCCCTAGTTCATCATTTTGACCATTTTTTGTTTTTTTCTTTCCATTAAAACAGTTTTGACCAACATGAGAGTTAGATTAACGCGCTTGTTCGATTTTCTGATTTAAAATCATGCAAGTTAGGCTATGAACACTGAGAGTTTTCCTTTTTTGGGTCCAAGAAATGGTCCAGTTTTGAAAAAGATGGAACAATTTTCGAGAAAATTTAGTCAACCTCAGTAAAAATTCTCAAAAACTATTTTTGCAAACGGCCGATGCTTAAAAAGCGCGGAATTTACTCTTGAGATGTACAACCTCGGATCTGGACGAAAATTGCCCCCTTACTCGAAGAGAGCTGCATGGCAACGGAAAGTTGCCCCTTGTTTGAACGGCACCGCAGTGCATTGAATGGCAACGGAAAGTTGCCCCTTGTGTGAATGGCACCGCAGCGCATTATAGTCAGTCCTCGAAGCGATGATTGCAACCGAACTCTCGGATACAGAGAAGGCAAAGATTATCAGAACCATTACATGGACATGATCGAATTTGAAGTGTTTTAGGGCTGCACTTCAGAATTAAGTTGCCTATGTATCCCAAGGATGGGAATCAGGCCTTACGTAGTTCGGGGTTAAGGTACACTCGGGTATTAACCTCTCCTTTTTAGGCTCTAACTTTTTCCAAGGCGCCCGTTGCGGGTTTTCGACCTTGCGAGCTTTGTTCTTTTTTTTTTTCCTTCAATTTTTGTATCTTTTCATTCCTTTTCATTCTTTTTTTTTTTTTTTTTTTTCTTTTCTCTTGCTCTAACTTTGCCTGGGTCGCCCTTCTGGGTTTTCGGCCTAGCGAGCCTCTCAAAGGGTAAAAGTGCAACAAGTCCATGCCAAATGTTTTTAGGATCTCGAAGCCATCCGTATCCAAGAGAGTGGCTGTTGTATCGATTTGCAGAAGGATCCATCTTCGGCTCTTCGAGCACATCGGACATTTTTGCCCCTAGTTCGAGGGGTGTTTCTGTTCTAGCTTCGCAAGCTTCTTCTGATGAGGTCTGATCTTCTTGATCTAACTTTGGTGCCTCTTGTTCGAGGGCTGTTTCAAATCTTGCCGCACAGGCCTCATATCGCGGTTGATCGTTGAACACTCTGAATCCAAGGTCAAGGTTTGAAAGCAAGGGCTCAAGTCTCGAGGCTGAGAGCGATCCTAAGCTGCACAATCTCAAGAGCGATTCCACACAAGTCTTCGTAGGACCGCGCAAAACATTGTTTTTGAAAATTTTTAAGAAAGCGACAAATCGCTCGCGCTGAAGATAGTGTGAAACCAGTCTGAATCAAGCCAGGGTCCTTCTCAGTACTCACGCTAACAAGCATGATTTCATTCATTAAGGGGCTTAGCACGTCTCTTTTTCTCTTAATTGATCAAAATTTTGCAAAACCCGAGGAATTCCTTCCTCTTCGTTTTCACCAGTGTTCAAAAAGTTTTGAAAAACTTAGGTCGATGCAATGAATTCAAGGCACAGAAAAGACACAGCTTCTAGTCAGATACTACCATCTCATTTGGAATTTCTGGTACAACTGGCACACGCCAGAAGCAAACATAAAAGCATGAAAAACCACTACTGTTCATTTGAATCTGCTGGCGTTACTGGCTCCATGGCAGAAATAGACTCAAAACAAAACGAAAAGACAAACACAAAATAAAATGGTGACGCCCGAGGTAACACCCCCCGGAATCACCCGACTCCTATACGACAGGACTGACTCGATACAACAAGACAAACCCAAAACAAAAGAGACTGACTCAAAACAAAAAGACAGACTCAAAAACAAAACAACAAGACTGACCCAATACCTAAGTTAGAATGTACAAAAACCAGCATTCACAAATGCTCAAAACAGTGCGTGCCATACACCATATCTGAAATAAACTGAACGCCACCCGCAGGTGGTTCATCCCTCGATCACATCACATTATCCCCTACAAGTTCACTGATCAAGTGCCGATAGACTTTGTAGGACCTGGTGCGGGGATGACCCTATTGTCAATCAAATTTTGTATCTCATGGCGGAGGCAGACGCAACTGTTGGTGTCATGACCGGTTTGTTGATGGAAAGCACAGTACTTAGTCGAGTCATGTTTTGGAGGGAGAGGATCGGGTAGAGGCCGTTGCTCTAACGGTTTCAGATGTCCTTTCCTGAGTAGGACCCCCAGGGCTTTAGACAAAGACATATAGAGTGGGGTGAAAACCCTCTTGCCTCGGGGTAGATAGTCTGAAGTTCGGGGGTTTGAAGTGGATGCACCAACAAAGGAGGTGGCTGCTCTTGGTGTGGTGGTGGCGACCATGCCCACTTCAGAAGATCTTGCAGCTGCATCACCGCTGGTGGTCGCATTCGAACTGCGGGTAAACGCCCTCCTGGGCTGCTCCTTCTCCTGGTCAATGAGGCCCTGCTTCATAGCATCCTCGATCTGTACTCCCATCTCATGCAAATCTGAAAAGGTAGGGAAGGGGAGTACGATCATTTTCTGCATTAGTTTGGGCTGGAGGTTGCACACAACCATCCGTATTTGATCCTTATCCGTTGGCCTAATGGTCATCATTGAGGCCTTGGCCCTCCAGCAGGCCACGAATACTGAGAAGCTCTCTTTAGGCTCCTGCCTCGTCGTCTCAAGATCACAGGTCGTAATCTCGATTTGGGTATTGTATGAATATTGTGCGACGAAGGCCTCGGCCATCTCCTCCCAGCTTCGTTTCACTGAATCCTCCAATTTGGCGTACCAGATGGCCGCAATACCCGATAGGGTCCTGCCAAAAAGGGAAAGCTTCTGTAATCTTGTCAAGCCCATCGGGCGTAGAACATCTGAAAACAAACTCAGGTGGACCATGGGATCTCCTGACCCGTCAAAACGGTCGATGTGAGGCATCTTGAACCTGTCCGGCAGTGTCACAGCTGCATTGGTGTACCCGTCCTCAATGTCCGGGATGGACTTTACCCCCTGGGATTTTTTGAACAACTTTTCAAGCTTGCTCAACTTCAACGCTGTATGGTTTACCTCGAACTCAAAGGGAGAGTCCGATGGGGTGATTGGTGCTTTGGACAGCTGGGGTAAGATTGGGGGCAGAGCCGGCCCTGTCGGAATGTCCGTACCTTCCTGGACATTTGGCGTCTCCCCGGGTATTGGATCTACTGGTGGAGGGAGCTTGATGCGAAGCAGATGCTCCATTTTGCCGTTGCAATCTGGTGATTAGCTCTGCCTGTTGGGCCATGACCGCAGCTTGCTGTTTGGCGAATTCAGCTTGGCGGACAGCATCTTGCTGCATGAGTTTCATACTTTCTTGCATCTGGTGCATCATTGCCTCCATCCCTAATGTGTTATGCTGATCCATCTAACTGACTGGTATCTATCCCTGTAGTAGAAACTGAGACCCCAGCCTGACTGTTCACTGGTGGGGTGGATAAGGGCCACTGATCTGGTAACTGCTGAACTGGTGATTTGTGCTTGACTAGCCCTTTTACCCTGCCTCTGGCAAAGGAACACTGATTGCCCTTGAACTGAATCTCTGACCTGACAAAGTCTATCAGCACAAGTTCGATGAACCTCGGGGGATATCGGAGCCTTCTGAAGCTGTGGTTCCAGGACTACCCTAGCAAAAGAGAAAACAAATATCACCTCAGCTCAACTTCACCAAAACAGATACGAGTGTAGCAGGATGACTGTGCCCTCTACTGAATTCTGCCCCCAAAATTCAGCCTCAAATCCGATACCCTCAGGTAAACTGAATCCCAAAATACTGAACTGGTGCCCGCAGGCCTGATGCCCAAACTACTAAACTGGTGCCCGCAGGCCTGATGTCCAAACTTGTAGACTGATACATGCATTCCTATAGACACGCACTCTAAAAGCACATAACAGACAAGTGAGAGACAAAACACCCCTATGTTGGGGTAGGGTTTCCTTGTCCTATTTTGTCAGGAGCTAGGGTTTCACTACGCACGTAGCGGTTTCAAACAACCTATAAACGGGCAAGCAACCTCTCCTAGTTTGGAATGGTCACTATGGATCCGAATATGCACTAGGTCGAATGGTCAAAAAGGGTGCCCCGGTAAGACCAGGGTTTGTGTTTCCATACTGGCAGAGCCCACAACCGGTCAGCCTTATGGTCATGTCTTGACAAGACAAGCCCTCGGCAAACCGTTCAGGAATAGCAGATGGCAAACACAGTGTCCTAGGCGCACCAATGCACATGCAATGCAAAGAAACACATAAGTGTAGTCAAAACAAGATATCATGAGTTCGAGTCAAGTTCTCTAACTCCCCAGTGGAGTCGCCAGAAACTGTAGACGTCCCCGAACGCCCCGGGAGGGATGAGTCCCGTTCTGTTCATTTGGGGTTCACTACAGTTCGGACTCTCAAATTGTCACGGTTCTAAATCTGAACCAAAGAGTCCAAATCCGGTAAATCGTTTTGAGAAAACAGATTTTGAAAGAAGTGCCAAACGTGGACTGCTTTGCCAGATACAGAGTCGCCACCTAAATGTTTTATTTTGGGGAAATTTAGGAAACCCTGACTCGTTTGCCTAAGGCCACGTGTCCGTCATCACCAAAGTTGCCTCGGCTCGGGAACTTAGGTACGATTGGGGAAGGTCACTTCGTGAGCACCCCGCTCGCCCGATCAAAGATCGGCCTCTACTAACCATGATATCTATTTTTGAAAACATTATGCGTTCTTATTCTGGTTATGAGCCTAGATTTACTATGTGATGCGCACAACATTCAAGTATAGACTGGATCACCTGAATTGGAACAAAACATTTCATGTTTGTTTGTTTGAAAAATGGTTTGATGGTGCTACCCGCAAGTAGGCTAAGACGTGGATTTGCCACCCACAGGTGGGCTTAGGAAACATGATTTTGCCACTATCTAGTGGGCTTAAAACACACATTTGATGAATTGTTCCAATTCAAATAACCCAACCTTCACCCACAGGCATTCAGGCAGTTATATCACATAAGCATATAGCCTCATGGTAAGCATGCTATTCATGGTAGTCACTCACACGCATGCAAGGATGCTAAAGCATAAAACTTACCGAGTACTCCAAGCCAAAACAAAAGCTAATTAGAAATCCATGCATGATCCTAATTATACGGAAATGCCTAATGCAACACATGCAAAAATACAACTATAGCAGGCTCGGCTATTCTAAACATGGCATATGAAATGCTACAGCTAACATGTATTCAACTTGGAATTGAAAATACAATGCAGTTAGTATGATGCGTCGAGCCCGGTGCATGCAAAACAGATGAATGAATGCAAACATGCTATCATACTGTATGCTAATTGAAACATGCCCTAATCTAACCATCATAAGCGGGTAAATCAAAGGGAGAAACACGTGGGGTTGGAAGACATACATCACACACACGCACACTTATGACAACATTGCCCTCGCGCAGAGGGTCCGAATAAATAATATACAGTCCCAAATGAATAATTACAGTCCAAATAGTTACAAAACCCTAATTAATTAACAAATTAAATTAAGAAAGCAATAAATTGGCACGCAAATCCATGGACTACCTCAGCTCTGTTCTGAATGATGGATGATGCATGCTTGAGTTGCCTTGCGCAAAAATCCACTGCGATGTCCCAGTTTGCCTTTGTTTACAATTATTCTTGGAATGCGTGTCAAGCTCTGGAAGGCTGCCGATTTCTGATTTGCTGCAATAGAGAGCAAAAAAGGGGCATGGCAAAGTATTTTCATATATGTATGCATGACTACTCTTCGGGGAGTGTAGTCTTCGATTCTCGTGCCACCAATCACGCATATCGATGCATAATGGTCGAGGAGTCGAATTGCACGACTCAATATGAAATGAATTCATATATAAACAAAACAAGACCTAAACTCCATCATGGATAATCCGGAGTGTCGGTGACTGGGAATTGAGACACGTTCCGTCACTCGAAGTACGAAACGTCCCTTGTTTCTCGTCCTCGGGCTAACCCCTATCCCAAACACAATGCAATATGCATGACGTGCATGAATGCAACTAATATACAACCTAGCATGCACAATCCTATGAAATGGCATACACGATGCACGAGGTAACATGGCATACACAATGCGCTAACATACAACCTAGCATACACAATGCTATGAAATGAAATGGCATACACAATGCACAATGGACTTACACCAATATGAGTGGACCTCAGCCACACTCACATTAGTAGCCATTAGATGAAAATGAGACACTTGAGATGCGTGCACGCATGCACGCAAACCGAGGACCGAACCCAAGGCATGGCAAGGCATGAAACATGGTATGCAAACATGCAAATTTCAGTGCTGAAATATAATGCAAAACAGCCCCAAAACATGGAAACATGGCATCCGATGCATGGAATGAACCCGAAACACAAAACTAGGCATATGCATTGGCCTATAGCTATACAAAACATGCATTATTTGATCATGAAGTATGAAGACAGAAGCAAGACAGTCCCAAAACATGCATATTTACAGTTTATAACAAGTCTCAAATATGAACCCAAATAGGGCTAATCTATCATACAAAAATGGCCCCAAAATAGAGATTAAACACAAAGGGATAGCATCTGGCCCCAAATGTCAAAGAGCCCTTTAATGAAGTTGAAGAGAGGCTCAAAAAAAGGTATTTTATAGTTTACATCAGGCCACGAAAATAATTACAAATAAGGACAAACTATCATGCAAGAAAAGGCCTAAAAGATGGGTAAAGAGACAAGTAGCAGCTTCTCTTCTCAAACAGAGGAGATTCCTTCAACAAAGTTGAATAGAGGCTCAAAAAAAGACATTTCATAGTTTATGGAAGAGTCCAAAACAGCTTACAAATGAGCCTAAACTACCATGCAAAAATTGGCCCAAAAGAGAGATAAAGAGGCAAGTGGCAGTAGGGGACCTCAAACAGGGATGAGCCCTTCAACAATGTTGAAGAGGGTCTCAAAATAAGACTATTTACAGTTTGTCTTGGAGCCCAAAAATGATCAAAAACAAGGCTAATATATCATGCAAGATTAGGCCCTAAAAGAGAGATAAAGAAGCAAGTGGTAGTAGGAGACCTCAAACAGCAGGAGGTCCTTAATAAAACATGAACAGAGGCTCAAAATATGACTATTTACAGTTAGGGTCGGAGCCCAAAAGTGTAAGCAAGTATGGCTTAGATATGGAACAAAACAAGGCAAGAAAGAGGGAAAATGGGACTCACCTTTGTAGAACCAAGCTTCAACGACTTTTGGACCAATTTTAGAAGCTCTTCACCTCTAGAAATCAGCTTCAAAGGTCTGGAATGGAGTATGGAGGCTTTGTGCTATGAGGTAGTGTAGAAATGGTGTAGGAAACTTGGGGTTTTGGAGCTTGAAATAGAGAGAGAGAAAGAGAAAGAGAGAGAGAGAGAGAGAGAGAGATAATGCAAGAGCCTTAAAGAAAATTTTGTAACCTCTGAAAACACAGCTGGGGGTGCTGGTTATATAGGCAAAGGAGTGGAGGAAAAAAGGGGGGAAAATGATATTCAAATTTCCCCCAAAAAATAGGCCTAAAAGAGAGACAAAGAGGCAAGTGGTAGCTGCCGGCCTCAAATTGAAGAGAGCCCTTCAAAAAAGTTTAAGAGGGGCTTAAAACAAGACATTTTACAGTTTATGACCAAGTCCAAAACAGCTCACAAATATGCCTAAAATACCATGCAAAAATAGGCCTAAAAGAGAGTTAAAGAGGCAAGTGATAGTAGGAGACCTCAAACAGCAAAAGGTCCTTAATCAAACATGAAAAGGAGCTCAAAATATGACTATTTACAGTTTGGGTCGGAGCCCAAAAATACTTGCAAGAAATGCTTAGATATAGAGCAAGATAGGAACAAAAAAGAGGGAAAAGAAGCTTACCCTTGAAGACCAATGGACCAGCAGCTCTTGGTCTGAGAAATGGTGCTCTTAAGCTCTGAAAAAAATAGCTCCAAGTTGTTGGAATGGATGGTGGTGGGGTGTATACCAAAAACCGGAGCAAACGGAGGTGGTTAAGTGGTCCCGAACCGAGGCAGACGGCCGTCAGCTCCGAAAAACCGAAAACCGGGCTCCAAACGGGAAAAATGGCCTACGACCACGAAACATAGCCTACGGCCACTGAGAGATGATCTACAAGACCTCTCCCTCCCTTCGGGAAGAGAAAACAGAGAAAAGAGAGCATGGTTCGCAAACCGAGGCAAGACACGAAAGAGCCCAGAAGTCCGGAGGCAAGGCTCACAGCCGAGACTCTGAAACTTCTGAACGAGCACAATATGCACCATCACCGAGCGCTCAATCGATGACGTCTGAGTCTTAAGGTCGGTCAAAAATGGGGTGTTTACAGTATGATATCCAATTTTTACCCAGAACTTCTACCAAGGGGCAAGTACTCGCCGACTTTGTACCCGAATTTACAGGATCCCTCGCCGATTTTAAATCTGATCAATTGCAAACCTAGCCCAACTGGAGAATGTATGTTGGTGACATTTGGCAAATGTATTACGACGGGTCTTCCAACCAGCGTGGCAGCGGGGCCGGCGTAGTAATCATGACCCTTGAAGGGGCAATAATCGAACATGTCATCAAATTGGGCTTCGATGCATCGAATAATGAGGCCGAATATGAAGCACTATTAACCGGCCTGCAAAATGCACTTTACCTCGGTGCGCGACGTTTGCTTGTTTTCTATGACTCAGAACTAGTAATCAACCAGTTGAAAGGGGAATATGCAGCCAAAAATGACCGCATGGCAGCCCATATGAAAACGGCGAATTCTTTGCTCGCGAAATTTGATCACCACGAACTGAATCAAATAACCAAGGATCAGAACACGCATGCAGACGCCCTAGCTTGCTTAGCTTTTGCCATCAATTCAGAAATTAAGCGGACAATTGAAGTTGGGTTCGTCCCTGAGCTGAGTATTGCCTCTTCAGAATCAGTTCATGTCAATGTTGTCGAACCAAGTCCAAGTTGGATGGATCCTATCGCCGCATTCCTATCTTCAGAACAGCTCCTGATGGATAGGAAAGAAGCACATAAACTGCGAAATAAAGCCCTTCGATACTACTTGGATCTGCAGGGGAAGCTCTACAAAAAATCTCTCTCTGGGCCGTACTTAGAATGTGTCAATCCGGATAAAGTCGAAAAACTTTTGTCTGAAATACATGAAGGCAGTTGTGGTGCTCACTCGGACAGACGTTCTCTGCCCCATAGAGCCATAACTCAGGGGAACTATTGGCCGACCAAGCAAACCGATGCCGAATGTTATGTCAAGAAGTGCGAGCAATGCCAGAAGTTTTCCCCCTTGACTTATCTTCCTCTTGAGGAGTTAAACACTATCACTAATCTATGGTCGTTCGCTCAATGGGGGCTCGATATTGTTGGACCATTGCCACGGGCCCCCGGCAACAGGCGATTCTTAATTGTTGCGATGGCTTATTTCACAAAATGGGTCGAAGCGGAAGCACTAACACATATTCGAGATTCTGATATTTAACGTTTTGTGTGGAGAAACATCATAACGAGATTTGGCAAACCTCGAGCACTTGTTTCAGACAACGGTACCTAGTTTGATTGTAGCATGTATCGAGAATTATGCAACACTTACGGTATACGACCCTACTTTTCTTCACCGGCTTGCCCCCGGCTTACCCTCAAAGCAATGGTTAAGCAAAGGCCACCAACAAGGTTATTTTGGATGGCATCAAGAAAAGGCTGGAGAAAGCTAAAGGCCGATGGGTCGAAGAATTGCCAAGCATGCTGTGGGCTCATCGCACTACTCCAAGGTGATCCACTGGGAAAACGCCGTTTGCCCTGTGCTTCGGAACGCAGGCAATCATTCCCCTAGAGATCGGCCTTCTAACCTTGAAATCAAAAGTTTTTGACATGGGTCGAAATGACATGATGTTGGCCTTGGATTTGACTCTAATTGAAGAACGCCGAGACCGTGCCCTTGCTTCCATGGCACGGTACTAGCAACAGCTCGCTAAATCATATAATCAGCTTGTTCAGTTACACCGTTAAAAACCAGGAGAATTGGTCCTTAAGAAAAAGTACTACCCACTGCTAGGATTCCCATCGACAAAAAATTGGGTCCCAACCAGGACGGCTCCTATCAAATTGACTCAATCGCAGGTGCAGGGGCATATCGGCTCAAAGACATGGATGGAAGAAGACTGCCAGATCCGTGGAATTCCACACACTTGCGCAAATTTTATAATTGACTTGTACGGCAAGACAACTTGTTTTGATTTTCGCTATGTACATGTTTCGTTTTTAATATAGTGTTCGCTTTTGCCCAGTTAGTTGTTCGCCAAAAGCCTCCGAATTCGGAGCGCCTTTCGTGGATATCACGATTGACCAAGAGAATAAGCCTCCGAATTTAGAGCGCCTTTCATGGACATCACGATGGGCTAGGAGAATAAGCCTTCGAATTCGGAGCACCCTTTGTGGACATCACGATCGACTAAGGGAATAAGCCTCCGAATCCGGAGCGCCCTTCGAGAAATCACGTTTGGGCCGAATAAGCCTCCGAATTCGGAGCGACCTTCGTAGACATCACGATTGGACAAGAGAATGAGCCTCCAAATTCTGAGCACCCTTTGTGGACATCACGATGGGCCAAGAGAATAAGCCTCCGAATCCGGATAGCCCTTTGTGGAAATCACGTTTGGGCCAAATAAGCCTTCGAATTTGGCCCGCCCTTCATAGACATCACAATTGGCCAAGAGAATCAGGCTCCGAATTCAGAGTGTCCTTCGTGGACATCACGATGGGCCAAGTGAATAAGCCTCCGAATCTGAAGCGCCCTTCGTGGAAATCACGTTTGGGCCGAATAAGCCTCCGAATTCGGAGCGCCCTTCGTAAACATCACGATGGGCCAAGAGAATAAGCCTCCGAATCCAGAGCGCCCTTTGTGGAAATCACATTTGGGCCAAAGAAGCCTCTGAATTCGGGGTGCCCTTCGTGGACATCACAATTGGCCAAGAGAATAAGCCTCTGAATTCGAAGCGCCCTTCGTGGACACCACGATTAGCCAAGAGAATAAGCCTCTGAATTTGGAGCACCCTTCATGGACATCACGATGGGCCAAGAGAATAACCCTCCAAATCCGGAGCGCCCTTTGTGAAAATCACGTTTGGGCCGAATAAGCCTCCGAATACGGAGCGCCCTTCGTGGAGATCACGATTGGCCAAGAGAATAAGCCTCTGAATTCGGAGCGCCCTTCATGGACATCATGATTGGCCAAGAGAATATACCTCTGAATTCGGAGCGCCCTTCATGGAAACCACATTTGGCCAAGGCAAAACGCCTCCGAATTCGGCGCTCTTTTCATGAATATTATGATTGACAAGCATAAACGCAGTTGACGAAAAATGAAAGATGATCATAGCTGAATTTATAAACATAAATTGAAATAACATGCAAACATTTAAAATAATATGTTTCATTGAATTAATAGATAATACATGATTCGCTTCCAATATACTTTAGAGCGGTACAATATGTTCAGTTTTATTCGGCATCCCCCTCGTCATCGCTCTTCTCGACTTCAAAAGCCGCGAAGGGAAAATGATGAATTTGATATAACGGCAACGCCGAATCAATGCCTACTGCCCGGATAGCCTCTGCAGCTTGGAGGGCCTTGACCCACTCGTGCTTAAATCCACGATTCTCGCATCGGCAGACCTTTTCGGTGAGCTTTTCCTTAGTCTTCTGTATCCCAACTTTTCGGCCTCCATGGAAGCGTTGTTCATAAGCCCTGGTCTTTGCAGCCTTTATTGCAAACATGTTTGCCGTATCTCGATCGGCAATCGCATGACTTATAAGCTGTTGGGTCACCCTTTCTTCCACAATTGGCTTAGCTTGGCCGGCCGATTGTGTCTCGGTAGTTTTGACCTTTCTTAGTTCATGCTCAGCCTTCTCTGTGCAAGCTTCTAAGTTTCGAATACGTTCATCCTTCTGCTCTATCTCCCGCCGCGCGGCACGCAGACGCATGTCGATTTCATAGGCGGTATACAGCCCTTTCATCGTTCCATAGATGCCCTCCCGAAACACTTTGAAATCAAGTCGACCGACCATCGACTGCTGGACTTCTGGTGGAAAAATCTATCGAGCGAACTCGACTGCCATATTTGGGTCGTGAACAATTGAATTCGCTTCCGTTATTGGTTTGTTCCCCACAAAAATAGCAAAACTTAACGGGCGCGGCGTCATACTGGTTTCTCCTCTCGAGTGTGATAGAGGGGAGTTACCTCGTTGTTGTTTTTCTCTTCTGGGTGACCTGCTTCGACGACGTGGGGACTGGCATTTTTCACCCTCCCTCGACGTCCTACTCCCCGTGCGCATAGGCTCGCCACCTGATTCATCTCTGCATCCAACTCCGCCAGTGTTCTCCATTCTCCTCTGCTGTTGAAGAGTAATCTTCTTGCCATCCACAGTCGTCCACACTGCTCTTTTCCTCCCATAATTTATTGGCTCTGAATGCAACGATGGCCTCTCCGCGCACCCAACACCCACCCCATTTATTCCTTACGGGTGCAGCACCCCCGAGGTGATCTCATCAATGCTAAATTTCAAAACCTTTCGCCAAATTCGATCAGGCTCTACTTGGCCAAAAGATTCATTAATCTAATTGCCCAAATGTCCAGGCCCTGTGCCGATCAGTTTGTGTGCCCCAGCCACTCCATGAACTAATAGCATTCGGTATTCCAATTTATGCATTAGCTGGGGCAAGGGCAGATTTATTAATCTATTCGACCAAATGTCCAGGCATGGCGCCAATCATCTCATATGCCCCAGCCACTCTATGAACTAATAGCATTCGGCGTTCCAGTTCATATATTAGCTGGGTCAAGGGCAACTTCATTAATCTATTCGGCCAAATGTCCAGGCCTGGCGCCGATCATCTCATGTGCCCCAGCCACTCCATGAACTAATAGCATTCGGCATTTTAGTTCATGCATTAACTGGGGCAAGGGCAAATTCATTAATCTAATCGGCCAGATGTCGAGGCCTTGAGCCGGCATATTCATTACTCTACTCGGCCAAATGTCAAGGCCTTGTGCCGATCAGATTGTGTGCCCCAGCCACTCTACGAACTAATCGCATTCGGCGTTCCAGTTCATACATTAGCTAGGTTAAGGGCAGATTCATTAATCTATTTGACCAAATATCCAGGCCTAGCGCCGATCATCTCGTGTGCCCCAGCCACTCCATGAACTAATAGCATTCGGCGTTCCAGTTCATGTATTAGCCGGGGCAAGGCCATATTCATTAATCTAAATGGCCAGACGACGAGGCCTTGAGCCGATTTACTCGTTATTTTATCGAATATTCATGTACCTTTCCAAATTGTTAACTGCCGATTCGTTTATTTGTTCGGGTAAATAGCAAAGACAAGCATAGGATGTTTAATTGATTCGGTTAATTTATCAGATGTTTAATTTACTCATATGCCGTAGACAGAAAAGCATAAGGAATTTTCATTAATAAATTGAAGACAAATAGTATATGCCGTAAATTGAAAAACATAGGAAATTTTCATTAATAAATTGAGTGCAGGTAGTAGTCATTTTACACATGAAAATTACCTTACGTTTAAACTTCCAGTCGAAGTAAAGAAATGAAAATCTACTAACAAAAACGTACAAAAACTATGCATCTAAGATGCCGAACAAAAATCAAAATATCACCCTAATCAATCTTTAAGGTTAGACTCCAGCGGCTCAACATCCACCTGCTCGTATGGAATCGGCTGTGCCAATATCACATTCGCGGTAGTGAGGTCTTTAAGCCAGCCATGTTTGAAGCCCCGATTCTTGAACTTGGGCACTTCCTCCATGTAGTTTTCCAAGGCCGTGTCCTTTCTAGCTTGGAACGCTTTGGAAATCTCAAAGTCGGCTATTTCTTTTGCCTTCCTTAACTCTTCCAAATCGATTTCTAACTTGGCGATCACCTCCTTGGCTAACTTGAGCATGTCTTCACGCACTCGGCTTCAAAGTCAGCTCTCGCATGTTCCTTCGCCGCTTTCGCTAGCTCGAAATCGGCTCTTTGAGAGGCTTCCACAACCTTACTCTTTTCATTTTCAATTTCGGCTTTCAGCAAGCCGATCTGTTCTATAGTGTCATGTTAACGGCGGCTGATTTCGGCTATCCTGCCCATATCTACAAAACAAGAAAATAGAGTTACAAATAAAATAAAATATATATATATATATATAGGCGGAAGACTACAGATAAGGAAAGTAATGTACCAATAAGACTGATTGAGCGGCAAGTGCAATTGGCAGTAGATCTAGCTCTGCCCGAAATATGGCTCTGTCAATCGGCAAGGAAATTGAGGAGGCCATGCTTAAGGCCATAGCTGGGTCCTTCAAAGCTGACGCATCAAAGGCAATCGGCATATTCCTTATCTTTGGTTGAACAATGAACGGAACAACCTAGTCTAATTCCTTAATGCGTGGCCATTTATCTGTTTGGTCCTCACTAGAGACGGCTTCTCGCTCGGCGGGTGCTTTTCCCCCCTTTGTTCAGCCTCTGGATCCCCTTGTTCCACTTACTCCGCCTCAGCCATTTTAGTCTGAGTCGTTTCTTCCTCAATAACAGGCAGAGAGGACTCAGCGACGATAGCGGGTGGAGTTTCCGATCGGATGGCCTCGACTCTCCTCCGGGTGGCCATCCTTTCGGCGTTTTTCCTTCTGGCAAGTTGAGTGAGCGACTCCCCAGCCATATTCTCAGGATACGTACTGCGAAGGTCTCCTAAGTCTGTAAAAGTGTTTTCAAATGAGACGTGCCCTCGACTTGAAGTGGGCGAAGGGTTAGATGAATTGAGGCCGGCTTCCTCAAAGGCTAAGTTTAGAGCCTCGTCTACCTCAGCTTCCGACTGGTTCGACTCCTCGGCGGCCTCTTCGGCTACTTGTTCTTCCACCTGCTCCGAATCGGAGGCTTCCAAACCAATCTGCCTTAGGTTTTTTAAGATGGGGAAGATAAGGGCCGTAAGCTGCTGTTCGCCCCTCGGAATTGGAATGTTGTCTGCCGCCGAAAACGTTGCATAAGTCGGCTCGTATCTCAGAAGAATGTGGGCCGCCCTCCCTTATTTCTAAAGGATTGGGCAACCAAAGAATTGGAGTGCGATTTTAATTTTCGCAAGTACGGCGTCGTCGGCTGAAACCAAAACTTTCTTCAAATCATTGCTTGCACAAATAAAACAGTAAGTACATAGAAGAAAAGCCAAATAAATATATAATAATAAAGAAATAAGGAGCTATATGGCCACCTTGTTTACCTCTTCGTCTTGGCACGGGATCCAGGTGATCTTCACCTTCGCCGAATTCCCAGTTGCCTCGGACAACGACCATTACATCGTCAACACGCTTGCCAGAACTGGCAAGCATAGACACCAAGCGATGGTCGGTATCCTTGGCCCTGAGAAAATAGCGTCCCTGCCGGCCAGAAGATTTGGCTAAGGCATAGCAATGCCGAATTACAGGTATACCAAGGTTGAGGTGTCGGTACAACTTTATAATCCTCATTATGATTCAGAAAAAATTTACATTAGGTTGGGAAGGGATTAGACCCCAGTGGTGAAGGACGGCTCTTAAAAATAGGTGAAGGGAAAAAAAGACTTCGCCGTCAGCAATTGATAAGAGAGGAAAGATGATTGTACTTTTATCAATCCTCTCCATATCAATGGTGCTGTCTGTCATGAGTGACATATGAATGTCGTCGGGGATAGAATAATGGCATTGGAAACTAGAAATTCGATCCTCAGAAAGGAGTTCTTTCAAGTGTTTTGCCATTCTAGCCAACCTATGGATTATGCAAAACTAAAAATAAACAAGGAAATGGGATTCAAAATGAAAAAGAAGAGAACTTACAAGAAGCAGAAGAGACAGTGAGAGACAGGAAGAAGTTGCAGAGGTCGCGAAATGAAGGTATATCGAAAGGCAGACCATAAGCTTTAAGTATTCAAAAAACTTAGATTTGAAGGGACAACATAGTTTCGAATCACATTAAATGAAGAAAGCCTACGAAGAGGTGGGAAGATGTAATGATGCCTAAAAAGCGTGTGTTCTGACATGTGTTAGAATGGGGTTAACCGCCGTTCTTTCCTTGTCTTTTCAAGTTCGAAACCAAACACGCCATTCAAAACCAAACATGCCAACTAATTGGCGTTAATAGGATGTTTGGGGGGCAATTGTAGGAGCCGTATATTGTTGATATACATGCAATAAAGGCGAATACAGGTATGAGGACAGTCAAGGATGGAATTTGTATTCTACTCCATCATGGACGATTGCAAAACCAAATAGACTAATTGATTGAAGAACCAGTTGAACAAAAGCCGAATAAATAAGCGTGCAATGGATTGAGGGTGGGCCCGACGCTGAGGCCCAAAAGAAAAATATAAATAGAGGAGCATCAGCCAAAGAAAGGTGTGTGAGAAAAATCTTAGAAACTTAAGTCACAAGCAAACTTGAGAGAGATACTAACTTGTCCGTCGGAGTGCTAATTCCGGCACCCCTGACCGGAGTGTTAATCCCCTTTTTTTTCAGGTGTCAATCAGAGGATCAAGAACGTTCATCAGGATACAAGAGTATTTCCAAATCTACCTCTCCACAATTCACTAAAAACAAAAAAAATACAAAAAATAAAAAACTCAATTTTCAGAAAATTGAATTTAGAAAATTGAAATCAAACACACTAAATACATTTTCATATTTTGTTGTATTCAATGAATTTTTAAAGATTTTTGCACAATTTTTAATTTTTTTTAAATATGTTGAAATATTTTTTTAAAAAAATTAAAAATATAAAATCACGAATTAAAAACTCAAAAAACTATTTTTAAAAACTAAAAATCAAACATTATATATAACTTCTTTTTCTTTGTTGAAAAATTGAGAATCATCTGTCTCACTATTTCATGTCGTTCTATAATAAACACCCCCTGTATTATATAAGATTTATATCTCTAATTCTGCTCGTTTAATAGAGATGGTGAAAAGTTGGTGTACGGGAGAGAAATATTCACCCCGCTCCGTACCTCCTTACTTCTAAGCTTGTCGCACTCCGTTAGAACTCTGTCGCACTGTAAACGAAACAAAGGTGAGCTACCCGACGGGTGGGTTTGCTAGAAAACCCCTCCGATGGTCAAGTTAGATTGCTAGGAGAAGAGAGAAGGCAGAGAGCACTGTAGAGAGAGACAGAGAGTTGCACAAAATTGCTTACCTCCAACGTCTGCATACTCCTCATTTTCAAGGCTGGCCATGCAATTTTAGAGGTTGTGGGCACACTACCTCTACTGTCCTTCTCTGGACAAGCGGTTGTGCTCCCCTATACACTTCTTATATGTGTAGAGACTGAAACCTCCAAACAGTGTTCGTCACTCCGCCAAACGGTATTGGCTCATACTAGGAGTGGGTTTCTCTCTTCTCTTTATTGGCCCACGTGGAATTCCCGACTGGGTTATTACTTACGAACACCCTACATTATGTCGACCCCTTTATGCCGGGCTAAACGAGACCGATCTCTCAGGAGTAGTGCGCTCAGACAAAGCCCTGATCGCTCGGCGCTGACTGAGGGTAGGTGCGCTGAGCGACATCTCGGCTAAACCTGAGTGGGATTACCTTTTCTAACCGGGCTATCTGTTTGGCCGGTCATTGAGACTTGCGCTGGTTGTCTTGTCGTCAATTAATCCTTTGTACTGACGGCCCATCACTTCATTGCCACGTGGCCCTCCTTGACTGGCTTCATGCAACCCTACAACTATCCCCATTACCTCTGAAATTTGAAAAGTTTGCACCTCTTCATCATCACCTACACGTGTAAGGCCAGATATCGTCCCCACATTGTCCATCTCCTTTCTTGCATAAAAACCTAAACCCTTGAGCTCCTGCCTCCGTTGCTATTGTCGTCGTCACTTTCGTTCGTGTCGTTTCAGCATTTTTTGTCTTCACGAACACCACAGCAGGCGTCAAGACTGATTGGGTTTTGATTCGGCACCCAAATCCGTAAGTTCTTCTCACTTTTATCTTTTTTTCATCGTTATTCTTCGTGTTCTTCACATTTTTCTTGTTTGGGATTGTTGGTATTCTGCCAATACCCTTCCCTTGGGGTAAAACCAGCAAATATTCATAGAAATTAGGCGAAATCGAAACCCAAACCCAAAACACGGATGGGGCTTCCTTGCCCCTCATTACCTTCAAATTCAGTACATTGTCTTGAGTTTTGAGTAGATAACGTAAGTTCTGGGCAAAACTGAACTAAATCCTAATTTTAGATCCAAAAATAGGATTGAGCTGGGCTGAAACTGGTTCGTGTCCTTGCAAGTGATTGTGACCGCGCGGAAAGCCTATAAGAACCACTAGTCGAGATAAGCGCCAAGAGATTAGGATGAAGGCCCAAAACCGACCTAACGTCTTAGGCTCCACTACCGAGCTAAAACGTAAACTGAGTTAAGACTAGGGGGTAGCAGAACTTTTGTAGTCGAGCTAGGTGTATTTTGATAGCCGCGCACTTGAGGCTGTGCTAACACTTGCACTTACTTTTAATAATGCAGAACGAACTAGGACCGAGCAGGCATATTCAACATCACAGTTGGTGAGGCTCAAACACCAAGCAAACAATCACCAGAGCCACCTAATTTTGACCGAGCTACTATCAAATTTATTATTCAAGTAAAACCGGGGTAAATAGGGAAATACCGGTTTATGGTTAGTTCGCCTGGGGTAATGGCTAAGTTCCGTAGAGAATACAACATTTCATATGATGTCCACCTGAAGTTGGCCAAGAAAGGCGACACTCCATGGGGCAAATTGGACGTCTTTCCCTTCACGATTGTGTCCATTGTGGAAGGTGGCCAACGTTTTCCGGTCCAACCCTTAGTCTGTGAATATTTGAGGCAGACTAGGTAGTGTCCAACCCAAGTGTCCAACAACCCTTATAAGATAATAAATGGCGTGGCCGCACTAAACCAGATCCTTGGTTTGAACCTCGGCCCCACCGAGATATTCCATCAGTATACACTTAGCAAAAATAAAGGCGACTTTTGCTGATACCTCAAAGTTAGGAAAGGCTGAGCAAAACTTATTAAGGGTAACCCGGTGTAGCTCGACTATTTGTGCTCCTTTCGGAAGATGAATAAGCTCTACAGTTCGGACTCCTACGGTTCTGAATCTGATCTCACAAGTGCAATGTGAAATAGATAAACTCCAAAGAGTCCAAATCTGGCAAATCTTTTGAGAAATTGATTTTGAATCAAAAATGCCAAAAATGGACTTGTGGGAGCCGAATATTAGGGGATGCAAAGAGGCCAAATATACACTTAGAAAATCAGGATATATATTATATTCGGCCCCGTCTTGTACGATCCAGAAGCCGAACATCCTAATCGGCTATAGAACTAGTTCAGGGAGGAGCCGAGTGGGAATTAGTTTACGACAGAAGGAGCCGAATGAACAATCACACGGTGGATTAAAAGTGGGCCCGACCCTGAGGCCCAAAAGAAAATATAAATAGAGAAACATCAGGCAAACAAAGGTATGTGAGAGATAACCCCAAGAAACTTAAGACATAAGCAAACGTGAGACATATACTGACTTGTCTGTGGGAGTGCTAATTCTGGCACTCCCAACCGGAGTGTTAATCCCTTTTTAGGTGGCAATCAGAGGATTAGGAACGTCTTTCAGGATCTAAGAGTATTTCCAAATCACATCACCACAATTGGTGCCGTCTGTGGGAATACTCAAATATATCCATGGCGGGCGTAACAGAAGATCCTCCGATAGTCGCTGGCGAAACTGCACCAAGAGACGACCTCACTCCAGGAATCATACTGGGACCGAAGACTATCGCCACACAACGTGCCTTGAACTTTGACTCAGTAGCTCAGACATCACCCTCAACTTCAATGCATGAGACAATGCGGACGATTATGGATCAGGCCAAGCAAAGTGAATAGCGGCTGGAGAACGTGCTGGCTGAGAATGAGCACCTGCACAAGGATTTGGCCTTGGAGGTGGTGAAATCCCAACAACCCGCATGCCAAAACCAGGGTCGACCTCGGGAAATAAGGATGGTCGTCGACGTCAACTTCAGAAACGCAATAATGATAGTGATTCAGACTCACCATCCCCAGAGCCTAGAAAGAAAGGGCGCGTTGATGTATCCAGCTCATCCAAGGGAAGTCTATACGTACGGCATAGACGAAGGAAAAATGATGATTCGGATGAAGAAGATAAACACGACCCATTCGTGTGACGAATTGCCATAGCTGTGCTACCCAAGAAGTTTAAGGCACCGTCGTTCACCCTCTACGACGGAAAATCAGACCCCACTGATCACATTCGTCATTACAAGCAAGCGATGACACTCCGTGCTGACAACGAAGCCCTCATGTGTCAGATATTTCCAAGCAGTCTGGGACCACTGGTCGTGAGGTGGTACTATAAATTGGAGCCGGCCTCAATTAAGAGCTTCCAGCAACTCCAAAAGTCATTTAGGGCAAGATTCATCACCAATGAGGTCCAGCCGAAGCAAGCTGACTCTCTTTGGGCCATGCAAATTAAACTGGAAGAAACTCTTCGTGAATACTCGGCCGCTATTAGGAATGCTTTAATCTGGTTGATGATGCTTGTAATGATTCCATGGCCATCACCGCCTTTAAGATGGGATTGCATCCCGATAGCCCCCTTCGCAGTTCATTGACCAGGTGTCCCCCCAAAACCGTCTGGGCATTAATGAAGAAAGTTGAAGAATACCTTCAAAGTGGAAGATGATGCCCTTCGAGTCAAAGCCGGGCATAAAGCTATTAAGATGGCCACGTCGGGAGTTGTTCAGCAGATTAACTCCGTGCCTCCAAGAAGCCCCGAACGGTGGAATCGACACAAACGAGACAAAAGGCATGATTCGTGCCGATCAATCGACCAATGTTCACAACGAGCTAATGAACAATACCAAGTGGATAACAGGCACACAAGGTGTCCGGGCAAGAAATACATAGAGCTGACAGAGCCGATTAATAAGATTTTATTGAAAATACAACACGTTTCGTTCTTCAAGTGGCCGCCCAAGATGACGGGACCCCTCAATGCGAGAAGACAAGATAAACGATGTGAGTATCATAAAGACCATGGTCACGACACCGATAGTTGTTTTTCTTCAAGAGATCACCTGGAAGAATTGGTGTATGACGGTCGTCTTACGTAATACGTCCGAAAGAACAATTCAACAAATACAGTAGCTTTATGGTCGGAGTCACCCCCTCTTGGTGTAATCTATATGATATATAGCTTGTCGGCACAACCAGAGGTGTACACAATCCTGTTGTCATCTAGCACACATAGCTTGATGACGCCAGTGAAACGGCCACACGACACTAGAAGGATTAGTTTCGATGACGGTGATTTAGTTGGAGTGACCCACCCCCACGCTAATCCCTGTCATCGAACTACGTGTAAACAGATTTACCATTGAGCGTGTCCTTATTGACCAGGGCAACACTTCGGAGATAATGTATTATAAAACTTTTGTCAAACTTGGTTTTACCGACTCGGACCTATCTCCGGCTAATTATCCGTTATTCGGCTTCAATGCTAACCCGGAGTACCCTTTGGGTAACATCACACTACCCGTAAGATCACAACCACATACGATGCAAGTCGTGCCAAGCACCTACCACCAACTACTCCGTTTTCTGACTGAATACGGTATTGAATAGATTCGCAGCTCTCAGCAGTCGACGCAGGCATGCTATCTTCTACCTACAAAGAGATTGAGGGAACTAGAAATGCATTCAATTGAGGTACCGGATAGGGAGAGTCTTGAAGACATTGGGAGAATCCCAAGTGACAAAGCAACCGAAGCCCTGCATCGGGTCAAAATTGACAGAAATCCTGACAAGTTCTTCATGATCAGCGCTTCCTTGGATAACATCAAAAGGCAGGAATTGACAACTTTCTTACTCTGCAATATTGATGTGTTTCATGGACTCCATACGAAATGCCAGGAGTAGATCCATCAGTGGCCCAACACCGCTTGAACGTTGATCCGAAATGTAAGCCAATTGTTCAAAGAAGCCAGCGGTCAGCCACGGAGCATACTTCGGCCGTCGTTGAAGAAGTAGTTAGGTTACTTGAAGTCGGGGCACTCCGCGCAGTAACTTATCCTACATGGTTGTCCAATACTGTGGTTGTGAAGAAGAATAATGGCTCTTGGCGCGTCTGTATGGATTTTACGGACCTGAACAAAGCTTGTCCCAATGACTATTTTTCCTTGCCCAGAATAGACCAACTCGTAGACGCAACGACACATCATCAACGCATGAGCTTCTTGGATGCTTACAGAGGCTATCATCAAATTTCCATGCATCCGGAGGATCAAGAAAAAACCGTATTCCTCACCCCAAGAGGAACCTATTGCTACAAGGTCATGACTTTGGGGCTGAAGAATGCGAGGGCAACTTATCAAAGACTAGTGACTTCTATGTTCAAGGAATAGCTCGGCCATACCATGGAAATATACACCAACGATATGGTGGTCAAATCCAAGGAAAAACACTCCAATCTAGTCGATTTGTCAAAAACATTCGGCATTCTTCGAAAGTACAAGATGAAATTGAACACTTCTAAGTGTGTATTCGGCATCAACTCCGGAAAATTCCTTGGCTACATCGTTAACCACCACGGAATCGAAGCCAATCCAAGGCAGGTCATGGCAATTCTAAAGCTTAGATCCCCTCGGTCAGTCAAAGAGGTTCAGAAGCTAATGGGGATGGCCGCCGCACTCAACTGATTTATCAGCCGTTCCACAGATCGCTACCGACAATTCTTCCACACACTTCGGCAAGGTAGAGCATTTGATTGGACTCCTGAGTGTTAGGCCGCTTTGGACGGCCTGAAATCTTACCTCCGATCAGTTCCGCTCTTGGCAACACCTACAGCCGGTGATCCACTCATTTTGTATCTGGCAGTATCCCACTGGGCCATTAGCGCCGTATTGTTAAAGGAAGAACTAGGGGAGCAGCGACCAGTTTACTATGTGAGCAAAACTATGGCCGACGTTGAGACATGTTACCTTCCACTAGAAAAGCTTATCCTTGCTCTCGTCATGGCTGCAAGAAAACTGATGCACTACTTTCAGGGGCATACCATTAGGGTGCCAACAGAATATCCCCTCCGGTTAGCTCTCTGCAGCGCGAAGGCGTCTAGGCACATCTCGAAATGGGCTCTTGAACTCGGCCAGTATGATATCTAGTTTTTACCCAGAACTTTCATCAAAGGGCAAGTGCTCGCCGACTTTGTTGTCGAGTTCACAGGATCCTTGGCCGACTTTAAGTCTGATCAAGTGCAAACTTAGCCTGACTGGAGAATGTATGTTGGCGACGTTTGGCAGATGTATTGTGATGGATCATCCAACCAGCGTGACAGTGGGGCTGGCGTAGTAATCATGACCCCTGAAGGGGCAATAATCAAACAGGCCGTCAAATTGGGATTCGACGCATCAAATAATGAGGCTGAATATGAAGCACTGTTTACCGGCTTATGAAATGCTCTTCACCTTGGTGTGCGGCGTTTGCTTGTTTTCTGTGACTCAAAGCTAGTAATCAACTAGTTGAAAGGGGAATATGCAGCCAAAAATGACCGCATGGTAGCCTATATGAAAACGACGAATTCTTTGCTCGCGAAATTTGATCACCACGAACTGAATCAAATAACCCAGGATTAGAACACGCATGCAGACGCCCTGGCTTGCCTAGCCTCTGCTATCAACTCAGAAATTACGCGAACAATTGAAGTAGGGTTTGTCCCCGAGCCGAGCATTGCCTCTTCAGAACCAGTTCAGGTCAACGTTATCAAACCCCGTCTGAGTTGGATGGAACCTATTACCGTATTTCTATCTTCAGAACGGCTCCCGATGGATAAGAAAGAAGCACACAAACTCCGAAACAAAGCCCTTTGATACTATTTGGATCCGCAAGGGAAGCTCTACAAAAAATTTGTCTCCAGGCTGTACTTAGAGTGTATTCACCCAGATAAAGTTGAGGAACTTTTATCTAAAATACATGAAGGCAGTTGTGGAGCCCATTTGGGCGGATGTTCTTTGGCTTACCGCGCCGTATCGCAGGGGTACTATTGGCCGACCATGCGAACCGACGCTGAGTGTTATGTCAAGAAATGTGGTCAATGCTAGAAGTTCTCCCCTTTAACTCACCTGTCGGCTGTGGAGTTAAATTCAATCACTAGCCCTTGGCCATTTGCTCAATAGGGCCTTGATATCGTTGTATCGTTGCCACGGGCCCCGGGCAATAGGTGATTCCTAATTGTTGCGACGGATTATTTCACAAAATGGGTCAAAGCGGAGGCACTAACACATATTTGAGATTCTGACGTTAAGCGCTTTGTATGGAAAAACATCATAACAAGATTCGGCATACCACAAGTACTTGTTTCTGACAACGGTACTCAGTTTGATTGTGGCATGTATCGAGAATTGTGCAACACTTATGGTATCTGGCCCTACTTTTCCTTGCCGGCTTACCCTCAGAGCAATGGTCAAGCGGAGGCCACCAATAAGGTTATTTTGGACGGCATCAAGAAAAGGCTGGTAGAAGAGTTGCCCAGTGTGTTGTGGGCTCATCGCATTACTCCGAGGCGATCCATTGGGGAAACGCCGTTTGCTCTGTGCTTCGGAACCCAGGCAATCATCCCCCTAGAGATCGGCCTCCTAACCTTGAAATCTAAAGTTTTTGATATGGGCCGAAATGACATGATGTTAGCCTTGGACTTGACTCTGATTGAAGAACGTCAAGACCGTGCCCTTGCATCCATGGCACGGTACCAGCAACAGCTCGCTAAGTTGTATAATCAACGTATTCAGCTACGCCGTTATATACTAGGAGAATTGGTTCTTAAGAAAGTGTTTCCCGCAGCTAGGAATCCGGCTGATGGAAAATAGGGTCCTAACTGGGATGACCCCTATCAGATTGATTCAATTACAGGGACAGGGGCATATCGGCTCAAAGACATGGATGGAAGAAGCCTGCCGCGCCCATGGTAACTCCACACACTTGCACAAATTTTATCATTAACTTGTATGGCATAACATCGTGTTTTGATTTTACGCCGTGTACATCTTCTTCTTTTTTTCAATATAATGGCCTCTTGCTCATTGAGTTCTGGTTGTGTGAATAAGCCTCTGAATTCGGAGCGCCCAGCGTGAATAACGTTCGGGGCAGAATAAGCCTCCGAATTCGGAGCACCCTTCGTGGAAATCACAATTGGCCACAAAAAGCCTCCGAATTCGGAGTGCCCAGTGTGAATGATGTTTGCGCCAAATAAGTCTCCAAATTTGGAGCGCCCAGTATGAATGACGTTCGGGCCAAATAAGCCTCTGAATTCAGAGTGCCCTTCATGGAAATCACGATTGGCCACAAAAAGCCTTCGAATTCGGAGCACACAACGTGAATGACGTTTGTGCCGAATAAGTCTCTGAATTCGGAGCGTCCTTTCACGAATAACGTTTGGGCCAACACAAATAAGCCTTCGAATTTGGAGCGCCCTTCGTGGAAATCACAATTGACCACAAAAAGACTTTGAATTCGGAGCGCCCAACGTGAATGACGTTTGGGCTGAATAAGTCTCCGAATTCGGAGCGCCCTTTCGCAAATGACGTTTGGGCCAACACAAATAAGCCTTCGAATTCGGGGTGCCCTTCGTGGAAATCACGATTGGCCACAAAAAGCCTCCGAATTCGGAGGGAATTCGGAGTGCCCAACGTTAAAGACGTTTGGGTTGAATAAGTCTCCGAATTTGGAGTGCCCTTTCGCGAATGGCGTTTGGGCCAATACAAATAAGCCTCTGAATTCGGAGTGTCCCTTCGCAAATATCCTCACAAAGAAGCCTCTGAATTCGTACCGGCCTTCGTGATTGACATTTTTTAGCCGAATAAGCCTTCGAACCTGGAGCTTCTTTTGTGGATATTGTGATCAACGTAAAGTAGTAGACAACTTAATCTGCAAGCATTGATCGAAATGACATATTGACATCCAGAATGATAAGTTCTATTCAATAGATCATAAGTACATGCTTTACATTAAATAAATAAATAAATAAATAAATAATAATAATAATTAAATAAAATATACATCAAAATTATTTAGCGCCTCCCTCATCATTAGTCTTCTCGGCTTTGTACGCCTTGAACGGAAAAGTGTAGCTCTGATATAAGGGTGATGCCAGATCAATGCCCGCGGCTTGGAGAGCCTTTGTCCATCCATGCTTAAATCCGCAATTCTTGCATCGACAGACCTCCCCGGCTAGTTTTTCCTTAGTCTTATCTATTCCGATTTTCCGGCTGTCATGAAAGCCCTTTTCGTAGGACCTAGTCTTCACTGATTCAATTGCGAACATGCTGGCAGTTTCTCGATCGAAGATTGCGTGATCCAAAATTCGGCGATTTACTTGCTCTGCGACAATTGGATTCACTTCACTCAGCGAGTGAGTCTTAGAGGCGCTAGTTTTCTTCAGCTCATTTTCGGGCTTCTCTGTAGGGGCTAGCAAGCTCTGAATGCAAGCATCCTTTTGCTCTATCTCTCTTCGTGCAGCATGTAGACGCATGCCGATTTCGTAGGAGGTATACAGATCCTTTACCGCTCCATGAACGCCCTCCCGGAAAACTTCGTAATCAGCCCGGTCGACCATGGACTGCTGAACTTCTGGTGGAAAAATATGTCGTGCAAACTCGACTGCTACATTTGGGTCGTGGATGATGGAATCCGCCTTCGTCATCGGTTTGTTCCCAACAAACACCAAAAAGCTCAACGGGCGCGGTGTCGCACTGGGTTCACCTCTTGAACGGGGGGAGTTACCGCGTTGCTGCTTTTCCCCTTTGGGATGACCTACTTCGGTGACGTAGGGATTGGTGTTTCTCGCGCTCCCTCGACATCCTACTCATCGTGCGCGTAGGCTAACCACCCCGTTTCATCTCTGCGTCTAACTCTGCTAGTGTTCTACTTTCCCCTCTGTTGTTGAAGAATAGTCTTCTTGCCATCCATAGTCGTCTACACTTCTTTTTGGAATATAATGCAACAATGGCACCTTTACGCACGTAGCCGCCGCCCTATTTATTGATTACGGGGGCCGCACTCTCGAGGCGATCTCATCAATGCTCGCATTCCATGAGCCACCGATATTCAGCATTCTAGTTCACTCCTTAACTGGGGCAGGGGCAGATTCGTTAATCCTAGCGGCTAAGGATTCGCTAATCTAATAGGCCAAATCTCAGGGCCTTGCGCTGATTGGATCATGTGCCCCAGCCATTCCATGAGCCACCGATATTCGACGTTTCAATTCATTCCTTAATTGGGCAAGGGCAGATTCGTTAATCCTAGCGGCTAAGGATTCGCCAATCTAATCAGCCAAATCTCAGGGCCTTGCACCAATTGGATCATGTGCGCAGCCATTCCATGAGCCACCGATATTCGGCGTTCCAGTTCATTCCTTAGCTGGGCAGGGGTAGATTCGTTAATCCTAGCGGCTAAGGATTCGCTAACTTAATCGGCCAAATCTCAAGGCCTTGTGCTGATTGGATCATGTGCCCCAGCCATTCCATGAGCCACCGACATTCGGCGTTCCAGTTCATTCCTTAACTGGGGTAGGGGCAGATTCATTAATCTTAACGGTTAAGGATTCGCTAATCTAATCGGCCAAATCTCAAGGCCTTGATTCGGTTGGTTCATGTGCTCCAGTCATTCCATGAGCCACTGATATTCGGCGTTCCAGTTCATTCCTTAACTGGGGCACGGGCAGATTTGTTAATCTTAGTGGTTAAGGATTCGCTAATCTAATTGGCCAAATCTCAAGGCCTTGATCCGGTTGGATCATGTGCCCCAGCCATTCCATAAGCCACCATTAACTAGGGCAGGGGCATGTTCATGAATTCAGTCGGCTAAATTAAAAGACGGCTAAATTGTTAAGTTGCCAAGTTACGCAGTTATCTAATCAACAGCTATTTGGTGAGATGTTTAATTCACTCATCTCATGATCTTACATCCTATTGGATCGATAGCTAGCATGCACAATAGACAGCAATCATTTTACCTAAAGTAGTGAAAAGCAAAAATCTTCATTAAATAACAAAGATTGAGTACAGATAACAGTAACAAGCAAAGGAAATTTTCATTAATAAATTGAGTATAGATAGTGATCATTTTATACATGAAAATTACCTTAAACTAATAGAAATATACTAACAAAAATTTACAAGAACCATGCATGGGAGATGCCTAACAAAAATAAAGATGTCACCCTGGTCAATTTTTGGGGTCAGACTCCGGCGACTCAACGTCCACCTGCTCGTATGGAATCGGCTGGGCTAATGTCACATTAACGGCAGTGAGGGCTTTGAGCTAGCCGTGTTTGAAGCCCCGATTCTCGAATTTGGGGACTTCTTCTACATAGTTCTCTAAGGCGACGTCCTTCCCAGCTTGGAACGCTTTGGAAATCTCGGAGTCGGCTACTTTCTTCGCCTTTTTCGATTCTTCCAAGTCAGCTTCCAGCTTGGCAATCACCTCCTTGGCCATCTTGAGCGCGTCTTCGCTCGCGTTTTCCCTTTCCTCGGCGGCCAATCTGAGCTGGTTAGAACTCTTCACCTTTTCTGTCTCGACGTCAGCTCTTGCGCCCTCATCCGTCGCTCTCGCCGCCTCGGACTTGGCTCTTTGAGAGGCCTCCATGGCCTTGCCCTTCTCATTTTCAATTTTGACTTTCAAAAAGCCGATCTGCACAATAGCACCATGTTGGCGGCAACCGATCTCGGCTATCTTGCCCACTGTTTGCAAAACAAGGAGTTAGAATTTAAAAGTAAAAGAAATAAATAATAATATACGTTTATATGCACATAAGCGGAAAGCTGAAAATAAGGTTATGTCATGTACCAATAGGGCTGATTGAATGGCTAATGCTATTGTCAGCAGATTTGGCTCCGCACAAAAGGTCACCCTGTCAACCAGCAGGGAAATTGAAGAAGCCATACTCAAGGCCACTGCCGGATCTTTCAGAGCTAACGCGTCGGATGCAATTGGCACGTTCTTTATCCTTGGTTGGATGATGAACGGCACGACTGAATTCGACTCCTCCAAACGTTGCCGTTTGTCGGTGAGTAATTCCTCACGGTTAGCTTCGCTCTCGGCGAGACGCTTCTTCCCCCTCTGATCGGCCTCCTAACTCAACCCTTTAACTGTCTACTCCATCTTGGCCGTCTCAATTTGAGCTGTTTCTTCCACGATAACAGGCGGAGAAGACTCAGTCACCGCAACAGGTTCAGAACGGATGGTCTCGGCCTTCCTCCGGACGGCCATCCATTTGGCGTTTTTCCTCTTTGCCAGCTGCGTAAGCGACTCCCCCTCCATGTTCTCAGGATACGAGCCAGGGAGATCTCCTAATCAGTAAAAATGTCTTCAAAGGAGACGTCCCCTCGACTTGACGTGGATGGAGGATTGGATGGACTAAGGCCGGCTTATTGAAAAGCCGAATTTAGAGCTTCGTCAACTTCTTCGGCTTCCAAAACAGACTGACTCGACTGCTCAGCAGCTTCTTCGACTACTGGTTCTTCGGCCTGCTCCAAATCAGAAGCCTCCAAACCAATCTGCCTAAGGCTTTTGAAGTAAGGGAAGAAAAGGGCCGTGAGCTGCTGTTTGCCCCGTGGAATCGAAATGCTTTTCCCGGCCAAAAACGTCATGTAAGTCGGCTCGTACCTCAGAAGTATATGGGTCACCCTCCCTTGCTTTTGGAGGTTTGGACGACCAAAGAACTAGAGTGCGGTTTTGATTTTCGCAAGCACAGCGTCCTCGGCCAAAACCAGAACTTTCTTCAAAGTATTGCCTGCACAAATAAAACGATAAGTACGTGAAAATAAAGCCGAGTAAATATAAAGTAGATAATCGTAAAGGAACTATACGGCAACCTGGTTCGCCTCTCCGTCTAGGTACAGGATCTAGGTGATCTTCGCCTTCACTGAATTCCCAGTTACCTCGGGCAACGACGATGGCATCATCAACTTGCTTGCCAGAGCTGGCAAGCATAGTTACCAAGTGATGGTCGGTGTCCTTGGCCCTGAGAAAATAGCGCCCCTGCCGGCCAGAAGGTTTGGCCAAGCCATAACAATGCCAAATAGTAGGTATGCCAAGATTGATCCTAAGTCGTGGGTTCAACTCTATAATCCCCATTATGATTCGAAAAACATTTACATTAGGTTAAGAGGGGATTAGACCCTAATGGCGAAGGACGACCCTAAGAAATGGGTGGAGGGGAAAACAGATTCCGCCCTCTGTAATTGATAGGAGAGGAAAGATGATTGTACTTTCATCAGTCCTCTCCATATCAAGGGTGTTGTCTGTCACGAGTGACAGATGGACATCGTCGGGGATGAAAAAATGGCGTCGAAAATCAAAAATTCGATCCGCAGAAAGGAGGTCTTTCAAATATTTTTCCATCCTAGCCAGTCTAAGGAGTATGATAAACTAAAAACAAACAAGGAAATGGGATTTGAAATGAAGGAGAAGAGAACCTACAAGGAGTAGAAGAGACAATGAGAAACGGAAGAAGGTTGCAGAGGTTGCGAAATAGAGAAGATATACCGAAAGGCAGACCAAGAGCTTTGAGTATTTAAAAAACATGCATTCGAAGGGATGGCAAAGTTTAAAATCACAATAAATGAAGGAAGCGTACGAAGGGGCGGGAAATTGTAATGATGACCAGAAAGCGTGTGTGTTCTGACACTCGCGTTGGAATGAGGTTAACCGCCGAATTTCTGCTTTGACTTTTCAACTTCGAAACCAAACACGCCAACTAACAGGTCTTAGTGGGGCGTTTGGGGGGCAATTGTGGGAGCCGAATATTAGGGGATGCAAAGAGGCCGAATATACACTTAGAAAATCAGGATATATATTATATTTGGCCTCGTCTTATGCAATCCAGAAGCCGAACATCCTAATCGGCTATAGAACCAGTTCAAGGAGGAGCCGAGTGGGAATTGGTTTACGACAGAAGGGGCCGAATGAACAATCACACGGTGGGTTAAAGTGGGCCCAACCTTGAGGCCCAAAAGCGAATACAAATAGAGGAACATCAGCCAAACAAAGATATGTGAAAGATAACCCCAAGAAACTTAAGACATAAGCAAACGCGAGACATATACTAACTTGTTTGTGGGAGTGCTAATTCCGGCACCCCCGACCGGAGTGTTAATCCCTTTTCAGGTGGCAATCAGAGGATCATGAACGTCCTTTAGGATCTAAGAGTATTTCCAAACCATATCACCATAGGACTGCTTTGTTAGGTATAGAGTAGCCACCTAAATATTTTTGGAAAATTTAGGAAACCCAAGACTCGTGTCGAAGGCCACGTGTCCGTCATCGCCTAGATTGTCTCGGCTCTAGAACTTGAGTACGAGAGGGGAAGGTCATGAATTGAGCACCCCCGCTCGCCCGATCAAAAATTCGCAACTACTAATCATGATGTGAATTTTATTTACATTAGATGCTCTTATTCCGATTATTAGGCTAATTGACTATGTGATGCGCACACAAGTATAAACTAATTTGCAAAAATTGGAACATTTGATTTCATGTTTGTTTTTTAAAAGAGTTTGTGAATGTGCCACTTGAAAAAGTGGGCTCAAATGTACATTAATCAAATTATCCTAATTCAAGCAACTAGCCTTTATCCACAGGCATTCAAACAGATATATCAATTAAGCACTTAGCCTCATGACAAGCATGCTAAACATGGTAACACTAACATTCAATGCAATATGGTAAAGCAAATAAAAGCTCACATAGTACTCCAAGCCAAAAAAATAAAAGAGTTAGAAAAATGCATAATCCTAACTATGCAATATGACTAATGCAATGCATGCGATATGCAATTATTAAGCTCAGCTACTAATATGGCATATGAATCAATTTGATAGTAAGCGGTCTAAGCACGTATTCAAAGAAGTATTAACTAACAATTCGAGTTAGAATGATGAACCAAGCCTCGATGTATGCAATACAAGCGGATGCGAACATGGAGTATGCTAAATGAAACATGTTGCTCTAAACTAACTATCATAAGCAAGTAAATAAAATGGAGAAAGACGTAGGGTTGGAAGACATACACATTATTACATTGCTTGCCCTCATACAGAAGGGTTCGAATAAACTAACTAGCTACTAATTAAAGCTAATTAACTAACTATTACAAACCCAAATGAAATAAATTAGCTAAACTAGTGAATTAATTATTACAACAACAAATTAAATAACTAGTCTAATTAACTAATTATTTATAAGACAAAATTAACTAGCTACAACTAATTAATTACAACATTTTACAAAATTTAAAGAAACGACTAAGCTAAGTAATTAAACTAAACAACTCCAGAAAGCGAGGCGTGCTCATACATGCGCGCGAATTTTCACCCGAAAAAGCCACTGTTCTGTTGCCAGAAAGCCTTTATTGCACAGTTAGAATACTTGCACTATTTTTCACCTCAAAATCAATTTTTTTCTGTTTCAAAAAGCCACTGCTTGGTTTTGCAAAGGTGGCCGGCAAGCCAAAAGTAGTGGCTGGTCGGCTACAAAAGTGAGCCTGTTGTCCAAAAAAGTTGGCCTGCCGGCCACTGGAGCTTGGTCCCTCCTACTGCAACAGAGAGCAAACATAGCATAACCAAGGTATTCTCAAGGGTTGTTTGTACAACTTACCCCTCGTTATCAACAAACAGCTCAAAGGAGTGGCAAGCTCAATTCATAAGCCATCAACTGATGCAATTTCATTGCATGATGGCTTATAAATCAAGGTGTACAAGTTCAATAAATGCGACAAGAAAGACTCTCAAATCTCCTCCCTCTCATGGATTGATCAAGGAAAGTGGTTGACAATGACTCTTGAACCGTTTTCATCACGAACAGGTATGAAACGAATCAAGACCCAAGGGTTCAATTAACATCCGATTAAACCCCAATTCCTTATTATCTTGCATCACTTTTAATCCTCATTTCATTATTTCATTTTAATTACTAACCATTCCTTAATCAATTGAGTCCAATAGTGAAGATTAAGTCCCAGAGGAATTAAACCATTAAGCACAAGACCTCAATCTCAAGCTTAAACAAACAAGTGGCTTGCAACAACTTTCAAAGCAAAGAAAAAAGCCAAGAAATGAGGAAGGTTGCAGAGGTGATTAAATATAGCGATCCCAGTTTTGACCTGACCTTTTTACATTCTGGACTCAGGTTTCGTGGTTTAATATTGTTATCCATATCTTGTTTTCCCCTCATTTGTCTTTGAGTTTGAGTATTGGAATGTCTTGGACATGTTCGGAGTAGGTTAGTTGCTAGTTGTTCAAGTTGCTGTTGTCCAGAAAATTGCTTTTTCGCTCAAGCGCAAGCATGGTTTCTTGAGCTCGAGCGAGCTTTGAGAGTTCCCAGTATTTTTTTCTAGACGTGCAAAATTTCTGGAAAGATAATGTTCTTCGCTTGAGCGAGGCTTCTTGTGCTCGAGTGATGGTGTGCGTCTGTAAAACTTCTAAAGGTTTGTATTCTGCGCTCGAGCGACGCTTCTTGTGCTCGAGCGAGATCACTTATTGTGTTTGGTCGCTCGAGCGACAACTCCTTCGCTCGAGCGAGCCTCACGTATATCAGTTCGCAGCAGCTCATTTTTACAAAGAAATTTTATATCTTTTCACCCCAAAACCCTAAATCGGCCCCTTCTCTCTCTCAAACTTGACTTTTCTCTAAAAATACTCCAAGATCTAAGCACCCCTACCCTACTTCCTTTGAGAAAAAGGTGGAGCATCTTGTGGGCTTCTATTTGATCCGAATAAAGTTGAGTTTGGGCATTCTTGAAGTTCTTCATTTTCTTCTTTGGGCTTCTACTCTTGAGGTAGGGCTATTCTATACCTTAATATGGTTTTTAACCTAGATATTTGTTGTATGTATAAATGATGAGATTTGGGAGTGATTTTGGGTAAACTAGGGTTTGGGCTCAAATTAAAAAGAGGGGTTTTCCATGTTGGGTTACGAAATGAATATGGGGCTTTGAATATGAAGCTCTCTTGTGATTAGATGTGAAATTTAACCTTTGGGTTGATATTTGGAAAATGGGGGAAATTTGCCCTAAGTTGTGTTGAATGATTATTTTGTATAAATAATGGAATTGCAATGGAATATGTGAAATTGCGAGGATGTATGAATGAAGGGTGTAGTTGGATTTGTTAAATCACTCACCTATGAAAATTTGATAAATTATCTGTTATATAGATTGTATATCTATTTAGAAATATCTGTTTTAGGCTATCGGTGGAGGATAACATGATTGTTGTAGAAATTGCATGAGGATTAGGTGAATTAAAACTAATTATTTAAATTATGTCATTGAATATGACGGTACGATTGAAACATTGAATATGTGTTGTGGATAGTCATTGTATATGACAATACTTTTAATACATTGTATATGTGTCATTGTTTGGGAGGAGATAGGGGATTGAATCCATTTAAAATTAAGCTGGCTGGAGTGCCCATGGTGAAAGTCCCGAAACCTTGTATATATATGGTTGCTCGATTCCCTCGGATGAAAGTTCCATAAAATGGCAAAGTTGAAGTGTTTGAATAATGAATGTTATTGAATTGTGAACCAATGAGTTGTAGTCTCATTTGGGTTGTTTAGAGAACAATGAACTAGACTCATGAATTGATTTAAAATGAATAATGGAAATGTATTGAGATGTGAATATCAATATTGAATGGTCATGAAAAGATGTAAGTTGGTTATGTATATTGAACATTTATCTGACACTTATATCTTAGTTAAACCTCATATATTGTGTTAGTCTTTCTCTACTGGGCTTTGGCTCAATGTACTTGGAAAAACATTTTCAGGTACAGGTAATATGCTTCCTCCAAGAACGTAACTTAGGAGGACTTAGGAGTTGGAGGCTCTACTTTTGTCATTTTTGTGTTTAACTATTTATTCAAGTCGAGGGCTTTAAATGTATAGAGCTTATGACTCTCTTTTGTTGTAACCAAGCTATGTCTTGGAAAGATGTAAGCCCGTAGGGCGTTTATTTTGTTGTTATTAAGTAGTGTTACATGCTGTAGTTTCAAAATGAACATTTATGAAAGTATATGCATGTAATTTCTTTGTAATTTAATCTCTGATACATGAAAGTATACAAATTCCGTTTATATTCTCATCGCTTATGAGTTGGACTATTGGTATTATTTTTGGGGGGCGTGGCAACTTGGTATCAGAGCATACTGGGTTTGAATACTTTGGGTACGTGGGAAGTGATTAGTACCACAATGGGTTTGTCTCACTTGTTAGAGACTTAAGTATGGACGTTATGTGCTTGTTTGATAACATGTTTATGTAGTTATATGGGTATGAGATTTGGTTCTTAATATGTTTATTGGATCTAAGGGTTTCTGGAAGTCTTATTAGAAGAGCACTTGATCACTACTATTTGTAATTGGAACTCTAGCAACGCCACGGGACAGTCACTATCTAGAAAGGAAATTCATATGTGTTTATGTGATTATGTGCTTATGTGGAGTGAGTTACCGTTGTCCATCATATTAGGATGTGAGTCAAATAGCTTTGGCATATTTGTAAATGTGCTAATCTCCTTTGTTACCTTCATTACGTTGTTAGAACATGGTCGTGGTGGTAGGCATGGTAGGCCTAGGAGGCATGAGATGCCTATACAAGATGAAATTCTGGCGCAAGAGGAGGGAGTTGGTCAGGCCAATGTGGCCAAACTGGTTGGTCAGCAGGCCATGGGCACCTTGGTCCGCGAGATGGCCGGAGCTTTACGGGAATCCGTGGACATTCTCAAGGCTGAGAATCAAGTCTAGGCCTAAGTGACTGAAATAAGGCCGTCTTTTCTAAAGAGGAAGTTCTTCCGGTCGAGTCCGGACGAGTTTTTAGGTGATCCCAATGAGCCACTGAAGGCTGATGGGTCGCTAGAGCAGATGGCGAAGACGTTTGAGATGCTCGACATCGAAGACGGAGGTTTGAGAGTGACTTTGGCATCCTTCCAGCTAAAGGGAGACGCGGGTCAGTGGTGGAAGTATGCGTAGAGGTGCATTAGAGGGACTTGGGAGGTCTTTGTTGATGCCTTCCATGACAAGTACTTACCTGCTATAGTAAGGGAGAAGTTGAGGGATCATTTTTCTCAGTTCAAGCAGTTGAACACACCGGTGACTGAGTTTTAAGCCACGTTCACTAGTTTGTAGAGTTAGTGGTGATAGAGGAACGCCGGTGTTTGGAGTTCGAGAAGAAATTGCCGACCGGGCTCATATTTAGAGTGGTTGGATCCATGATTAGGGACTGTGGGCGCAGAGGAGGAGAGAATGAGGGGCTCCAAGAGGAGTTAGGATAACCAGGGAGATAGTAAGAGACAGAGGGGTTCTAATCCCCAGCAGTCCCAAAGAGCCCATTCGAGGTCTACCTTTCCAGTGTCGAGTTCGGGTTCTGGGAGAGGTGGTCAGGGAGACGTTACTTGTTTCAAGTGTGGCCAGTTGGGCCATAAGTCTCTAGCTTGTCCACAGAGAGGGTGAGGGCAGCGAGCAGCAACATCTTTGGCTCGTTCTCAGGGCCAAAGTCAGGGGAGAGGCCAACCGCTCACTTGTTATCAATGCGGGCAGGCAGGGCACTTGAAAAGGTTTTGGCCACAATTGGGTAGCACACCTGGTGCGTCTGGCTCGAGGCAGACATAGAGTCACCAGCCAGTACAGTTAGTACAGGCCTCGAGGGCCAATCAGGGAGCCTCTTCAGCTCAGTCAGTGTAGCAGTCTTATGCTCCGAGAGGTGAGCAGGTAGATTAGAGGCCAACAGGGCGTGTGTATACTGTTACCGTGCCAGATCTTGTACCGGCTGCATCTGTTGTGAGAGGTACCTTCTTATTTTGCAATTCAGTTACTAGTGTGTTGATTGATACGGGTGCATCTCATTCCGTTATATCTTCTGTATTTGCATCGATTTTAGGGTTGGAGTTGGCATAGTTAGCATCTCCTATTTGTGTAAAGTCACCTATTGGTGGTGAGGTTATTCTGAAACAGGGGTGTCGGGGTTGTGACATAGAGGTCGTCGATCATCGATTTCCATTTGCATTTGTTTTGCTTGATATGACTAGTTTTGATGTTATCTTGGGTATGGACTGGTTATCATCATACTGAGCTGTTATAGATTGCTATCGTCAGAGGGTTACTGTATTTACCTCGAGTGGTGATTGCTTTTATTTCTTGGGGGACTGGGTGGATAGAGTCTTATCACCGGTATATGATCCACATGGGCGGAGTGAAATTAGTTGTATTCTCGCTAACGTTTTGAGTAGTGAGTGTGATGAGGCCCGAGTTGAGTTGCCAAGAGTGGTTTGTGAGTATTCGGATATATTTCTCGAGGACCTTACGAGTTTACCACCTCACCGAGAGATTGGGTTTTCTATTGATTTAGTGCCTGGCATGGCACTGATTTCTATGGCACTGTATAGATTTGCACTAGCTAAGTTGAGTGAGTTGAAGATTCAACTCCAGGAATTACTAGATAAGGGTTTTATTTGCCCTAGTATTACACCTTGGGGAGCACCGGCTCTCTTTGCCAAAAAGAAAGATGGAGCCTTGCGACTTTGTATTAATTACCAGAAGTTGAACCGGGTTACGGTTAAGAACAAGTATCCAATGCCATGTATGGATGACCTGTTTGATTAGTTGAAAAGGTCTCGTTATTTCTCTAAGATAGATCTGAGATCGGGTTACCATCAGTTAAGGGTAAGGGAGGAGGATATCCCGAAGATGGCATTCCGTACGCGGTATGGCCACTATGAGTTTCTTGTGATGCCTTTTGGGCTAACCAATACTCCAACTATATTAATGGACTTAATGAACCAAATCTTTCGAGAGTTCTTAGACCATTTTGTAGTCATCTTTGTGGATGATATCTTGATTTATTTATCCTTTGATGAGGAGCACAAGGAACACTTGTGAGTGGTGCTTGAGTTGCTTAGAGCCCATAAGCTGTATGCTAAGTTTGGGAAGTGTGAGTTCTGGCTAAGAGAGGTTAAGTTCTTAGGCCGTGTGGTATCCGGAGAAGGGGTGATTGTAGATTCATTCAAAATAGAGGCAGTGCAAGATTGGGCACAACCTAAGAATGTTTACGAGATCCATAGTTTCTTGGGGTTGGTCGGGTATTACCGTCAGTTTGTGAAGGATTTCTCTAAATTAGCTTCACCTTTGACTAGATTGACAAGGAAATGAATCAAATTTGTATAGAGTGAGACTTATGAAAAGTCGTTCCAAAAACTTAAGGTTAGACTTACCACCACTCCAGTCTTGATTATTTCGGAGAGGGGCTTAGGCTATTCAGTGTATTGTGATGCTTCACGGGAAGATTTGGGTTGTGTATTGATGCAAGAGGGAAATGTAGTAGCCTATGGCTCAAGGCAGTTGAAAATCCACGAAAGGAACTACCCTACTCGCGATTTAGAGCTAGGAACAGTGATTTTTGCCTTAAAGATTTAGAGGCACTATCTATATAGTGAGAAATTTGAGGTGTTTTCAGATCATAAGAGTCTGAAGTATCTGCTTACACATAAGGACTTGAATTTGAGGCAGAAAATGTGGATGAAGTTCATAGAGAATTATGATTTTGCGTTACATTACCATATGGGAAAGGCCAACATTGTGGCCGATGTCTTGAGTATGAAGTCTATTAGTAGTGTGGCTTGTATTGCCATTTAAGAATGGGAAATGTTGGGAACTCTTGGTCAGTTTGACCTGCATCTAGGCAAGTCTGCTGAGTTTGCAACCTTGTTTTCAGTAGTTGCGAAACTGACACTTATGAACCGAGTGCTAGAAGGCAGAAGGGTGACCTTGAGGTAGAATCCCTCCAGGAGAAGATCTCCAATGGGAAGGTAGAGAAGGGCTTGACTGTGTATCCCGACCTGAGTGTGAGATGCCGTGATCGTTTGTTTGTGCCGGAGTCTTACTGAGAGGATGTACTTCGAGAGTTTCACCATTCACGCCTTGCGGTGCATCAGGAGGCACAAAGATGTATCATGATCTAAGTCGCCAATTTTGGTAAAGAGGTATGAAGAAGGATGTGGTCGTGTTTGTGTCGAAGTGCCTTACTTGTCAACAAGTGAAGGCTGAGCATCAGAGGCTAGCTAGTTTGTTGCGACCCTTGCCTATAGCTGGGTGGAAATGGGAGCATGTCACGATGGATTTTGTTGTGGGCCTTCCGAGGACTCAACGGGGTAGTGATGCCATCTGGGTGGTAGTTGACCGGTTGACCAAGTCGGCGCATTTTATTCCTATGCACGTAAGTGATTCGATAGACTATCTTGCCGACTTGTATATTAGGGACGTAGTGAGATTGTACAGGGTCCCTGTGACGATTGTTTCAGATAGAGATCGGCATTTCACAGCTCGATTATGGCAGAGCTTGCAAAGTGCCTTGGGTACTAAGTTGACTTTTTGTACTGTTTACCATCCTCAGAATGACGGGCAGTCCGAGCGTACTATTCAGATCCTTGAGGATATGCTTCGAGGTTGTGTCTTTGATTTTAAGGGGTCGTGGGAGAGACACTTACCCTTAGTGAAGTTTGTCTACAATAACAATTTCCAATTGAGTATTGGCATGGCAGCATTTGAGGCCTTGTATGGTCGACCTTGTAGATCCCCAATGTGTTGGGCTGAGGTGGGTGATGCACCTCTGTTGGGTCCAGAGTTGGTTCGGGAAACGACAGAAAAAGTGGCACTTATCTGTGAGAGGTTGATTACAACCCAGAGTCGCTAGAAGAGTTATGCTGACTATAAGAGGAGGCCCCTATCCTTTAAAATGGGTAATCATTTTTTTTTTGAAAATATCACCTAGGCGGGGTTTAATGAGATTTGGAAAGAGTGAGAAGTTGTCCTCTCGGTTTATTGGCCCTTTTGAGATGCTTGAGCAGATTTGGGAGGTTGCCTATCGTTTGGCATTGCCGCCACAACTTTTCGGGGTGCATGACGTTTTTCATATTAGTATGCTTTGAAAATATGAGCCAGATCCATCGCATGTATTGGATTGGACCGACTTAGAGGTAGATGAGGATGCCTCGTATGAGGAGAGACCGGTGAGAGTCTTGGATAGACGGGACCAAGTCTTGCAAGAAAAGACAATTCTTTTAGTCAAAGTATTGTGGAAACATCACGGGGTTGAGAAGCAACTTGGAAGCATGAATTGGAAGTTCGTGAGAAATATCCGGACTTATTTGTTGATGTTTGAGCATATGTTGAGATTCTAGTTTCATTCCTGAAATGTAAACACATTGCATATGTGTTAAAGTATAAAAACATTGTATAAGTTGAATATGTTTTGGAAACACAGGTTAATGTGAACATTGTACATGTTGTGGATGTCTTGAGAACTTGGATTCAAGTAAGCATTGCATATGTCTTGAAATATGAAATATTATGCGTGTTGTATCTTTTTGTAAACATTGCATATGTTGTATAAATTTGGGGAAACTTGAGTAAATCATGAACATTGCAAATGTTTTGGGGATATATGAATTATAATTCAATGTTGAAACTTGTGTATCGAGTTAATAAGAATGGATGACCGGGAGATGAGTCAAGATGATTGGAACTGATGGACTATCATGGTTGGGAATAGTTTAATTGGCTTTGAAACATGATTTAAAATTTTGGGGATGAAATTCTTTAAGAGGGGATGGTCATAGCGATCCCGATTTTGACCTGACCTTTGTTATATTTTGAACTCGGGGTTTCGTGGTTTAATATTGTTATCCATGTCTTGTTTTTCCCTTATTTGTCTTTGAGTTTGAGTATTGGAATGTCTTGGGCATGTTCAAAGCAAGTTAGTTGCTAGTTGTTCAAGTTGTTGTTTTCCAAAAATTTGCTTTTTTGCTCGAGCGAGGTTTCTCACGCTCGAGCGAGCCTTGTGAAATTTGCTTCTTCACTCGAGCGAGGTTTCTTGCGCTCAAGCAAGCTTTGAGAGTTCCTAGCATTTTTCCCCAGACTTACAAAATTTCTAGGAAGGTAATGTTCTTCGCTTGAGCGATGATGTGCGTCTGTAAACTTCTGAAGGTGTGTATTCTATGCTCAAGCGAGGTCACTTATTATGTGTAGTCGCTCGAGCGAGGTCACTTATTGTGTCTGGTCGCTCGAGCGACAACTCCTTCACTCGAGTGAGCCTCGTGTATATCAGTTCGCAGCAGCTCATTTCTACACAGAAATTTTATATATTTTCATCCCAAAACCCTAGATTGGCTTTTTCTCTCTCTCAAACTTGACTTCTTTCTACAAATACTCCAAGATCTAAGCACCTCTACCCTACTTCCTTTAAGAAAAAGGTGGAGCATCTTGTGGGCTTCTATTTGATCCGAACAAAGTTGAGTTTAGGCATTCTTGAAGTTTTTCTTTTTCTCCTTTGGGCTTCTACTCTTGAGGTAGGGATGTTCCGCACCTTAATATGGTTTTTAACCTAAATATTTGTTGTATATATAAATGATGAGATTTAGAAGTGATTTGGGGTAAACTAGGGTTTGGGTTTAAATTAAAAAGAGAGGTTTCCATGTTGGGTTACGAAATGAATATGGGGCTTTGAATATGAAGCTCTCTTGTGATTAGATGTGAAATTTAGACTTTGGGTTGATATTTAGAAAAAGGGAGAAATTTGCCCTAATTTGTGTTGAATGATTATTTTGTATAGATAATGGAATTGTTATGGAATATGTGAAATTGGGAGGATGTATGAATGAAGGGTGTAGTTAGATTTGTTAAATCACTCACCTATGAAAATTTGATAAATTATCTATTTTATAGATTGTATATCTGTTTAGAAATATCTGTTTTAGGCTATCGGTGGAGGATAGCATGATTGTTGTAGAAATTGCATGAGGATTAGGTGAATTGAAACTAATCATTTAAATTATGTCATTGAATATGACGGTACGATTGAAACATTGAATATGTGTTGTAGATAGTCATTGTATATGACAATGCTTTTAATACATTGTATATGTATCATTATTTGGGAGGAGATAGTGGATGTACTCCATTGTTTGAGAGGAGATAGGGGATGAAATCCATTTAAAATTAAGTTGGCCGAAGTGTCCAGGGTGAAAGTACCGAAACCTTGTATATATATGGGTGCCGATTCCCTCGGATGAAAGTTCTGTAAAATAGCAAAGTTGAAGTGTTTGAATAATGAATGTTATTGAATTGTGAACCAATGAGTTGTAGTCTCATTTGGGTTGTTTAAAGAACAATGAACTAGACTCATGAATTGATTTAAAATGAATAATAGAAATGAATTGAGATGTGAATATCAATATTGAATGGTCATGAAAAGATGTAAGTTGGTTATGTATATTGATCATTTATCTGACACTTATATCTTAGTTAAACCTCATATATTGTGTTAGTCTTTCTCTACTGGGCTTTGGCTCACCCTACTTGGGAAAACATTTTCAGGTACAAGTAATATGCTTCCTCCAAGAACGTAGCTTGGGAGGACTTAGGAGTTGGAGGCTCTATTTTTGTCATTTTTGTGTTTAATTGTTTATTCAAGCCGAGGGCTTTAAATGTATAGATTTTATGACTCTCTTTTGTTGTAACCAAGCTATGTCTTGGAAAGATGTATGCCCGTAGGGCGTTTATTTTGTTGTTGTTAAGTAGTGTTACATGTTATAGTTTCAAAATGAATATTTATTAAAGTATAGTACATGTAATTTCTTTGTAATTTAATCTCTAATATATGAAAGTATACAAATTCCGTTTATATCCTCATCACTTATGAGTTGGATTATTGGTATTATTTTTGCGGGGGCGTGACATTAAAGGTGATCACAAGTTTATAAAGCAAGAAATAAATGTTATCAACTCAAATAAGTTGGTGGCTAAGGCCTAAACCACCAAGCTTATGAGAACAATTACACTACAAGCATGCAATACAAGGCTCAAATGCAATGAACAGCTAAAAACAGTCCTAAAACAGTGCTAAATCAGTCCTAAAACATGCTAGAATTAAGACAAAAATAGCTCGAGCAATAAGCTAAAACATGGAGCTATGTAAGCTAGTAAACAAAGCAAAAGGAGGGGAGGTTACCACCTCCATTTTTGGACTTCAAAACATGATTTTTGCCATTGAAAAGCCTCTGAAAATCAGTATTTAAAAGCTCAAAAAAAGGGTGACAACAAGGTGGAAAACACAAGGGTAAAGGCCAAGGAAGCTAGGTGAAATGAATGGTGAGCCACCCCTCCACCCTTATTGGCCTTAAACCACAAGTTTCGGCCCAAAATTTCAAAGTTTAGATAGCCCAAAAATAGTAGAAAAAGAGTAGGAAAAATGGCAAACAAAGCAAGAAAACAAGCCAAGACTTATACCTCTTAAAGAGGAAAACACTTTCCAAACAACAAATCAACACTTACACACCCTCAAGATCTCAAAGTAGGCTCAAAAGTACCTCAGCTCAAAAACCACAAGGTTTGGTTTAGAGTGTATAGGCAAAGGGTCAAGAATTTGCAAGAGAGAGAGATAATTATAGAGAGAGATAATTTTGCTCCAAAATGTTCAACCCTCAAAAATGGAATGGGAGGTCTCCTATATATAGAAAAACATGCAACTCCCTCAGAAACATCCATACATATACGTGTAAGCAGATGCAAATATCAGTCGAAACAGCTGGCACAGCTGGCAAAAATATTAGCCAAAACACACTTATGGCCAGCAGGTAAGATCAGTGGTCGACAACCCAAAGAAAGGGGCCTACAGGTCCCCAGGTTGTTAGGCTTAAAAAGCTAGGGTTTTGGTCCAAAACAAGGTAAGGGGTGTGTAGGGTTTTGAAGGCTTAAGACTGTGGCATTCTGCTGAGGACTTCGAGCACTTGACAAGCATATATAAATTCATCATTGGGTGTACAAGCGGTGGCATCCAAGTTGTAAGGACAGTAAAAAATGGGGTGTCTACACCCGGACAAAGAAATAAATGATGACGACTTTCTATGGGTGCTCGGCAATTATAAGGACACCGAGGCGCCCATACCGGGCTGGTACAAACATAAAAATTTTGGGAGCACTGGTGAGCAGTTTAGCATGGTTTGAATTTTTTTCTTCGATCTTTTTGTTGATCTAACACTGCGCATTTTGTGCAGATTATACAATCTTTGTAAAGGATTATTCCTGAGCCAACCAGGAGGCCATTCGAGTTGCTTTGCGGCATCCGACCGAGGAGTGACAACCCCAAAAGCTGCTCGGCTACGACCTGAGCTATCGACACATTACACCGTACAAAAGTAAGGTCATCGATTTTCTACGTGCCCCTTTTCTAGAGTCGGATCCAAATTTTCTACTGATCAGACTTGTGCCTCTGACAGCCGAGCAAGAAATGGCCAAAATCCAAGCCATAAAGTCCATAATCAAGGGAGAGCCGAGCAATTCATAGCCAGCCAAAACAGTTGGAGGGAAAACATCCTAGCTAGCTGCATATGAATCTAGCCCAGTGCTGGCTATTGCCAATGAACAAGTTGTTGGCCAGTCGAAGAAGAGACCAAGACAGGCTTCGACCGAGCAGAGGCTGATAGACGAATACTCCATCGAGCTTCCTCTAGCGGAGCAAGGGGAATAGACTGAACGAACACTGGCCGAGCGTTCCACCCGATCCAATGCCTCATAGTCTGGTTGCCTGAGCTGAAGTACAAGGGCCAAGTGGTGACTACGTTTGATTCGGTCTATGCTGATAAAGACTATTCGCTCGGTTTCTAGATGACCATGGGCTTGCTTCTTCCTGTTGACATGAAGAAGCACAAGGAGCTATCCGACCTGAAGGTGCTAAGGTTGGTTGCAAAGTCGATTGTGCTGGTAAGTTATTCCTGTGAAGCTGAGCTTTTCTATTGCCAAGTTATTTGTTGGTTTAAGTATATTAACTATTTGTTTCTCGCACGTTGCGCAGAAAAACTATCTTGTCCACCAACGCATGGTCTCCATGCGGCAGAGTTTGAGAGAGGCCATAACCGACAACAAAGCCAAAACTGCCGAGCTAGAAAAACTGAAGGCCGCTAAGGAGGTTGTAGTGGCCGAGCAGGATCAGCTAGCTGAGCGGTTGGTAAGGGCAAATGATGAAAAAAAAAAATTCCTGCAGGCGACCAAAGCTAGGTACATCGCCAAACTGCGCAAGTTTCGTGACACCCACAAGGTTGAGTTGGAGAAGCAAGTAGATGACGCAGAAGACCGTGGCTACGCTGAAGCCGAGAAATCTTATGCACGGCAGGTCGAAACGACAAAGGACATTTTTTTCCAGTGCGGCTGGAAAGCTGCCGCAGAGAAACTTGGCCTAGCAAAAGATTCTGACGTGTTCTATAGACACCCCATTTTTGACCGATCTCAAGATTTAGACATCATCGCTTGTGCACTTGATGATTACGATTGCATTTATTCGATTTGCGTGACTGGAGTCCTCGGTGGAACGTCTTGTCTTTGAGCCTTTAAAGCTTGTCCATTTTATGTTTTGTTTTTGACGAAAACCTTGTTGTTTCAAGCCTGGAACTTGTGGTGACCTGTTAGCCACCACCATGGGCTGTCGGCCATGGCTCATGGTTGTCAGCCATTGGTATGGCCGGTTGGCTACCAGTGGTGGTCAACGGCCATCAGTATCTTTTTCAAGATATTTGTTGACAGCTGTAACAACTGTTAGCACACTGAGCTGTATCTCCCTACACGTGTATGGTATGATATTTCTAAGCTCAAGGCTTGTTTTTCTATATATATGGGGGTTCCTCCCCCATTTTTGAGGGTTAGAAAATTTGGAACCAAATTCTCTCTCTCTCTCTCTCTCGCTTTCTCTCTTGTAATTTTATACACATTTTGCTCACAAATCCTACACTTTTACCTATACACCCTTAATAGAAGTTGCTAGTCTTTGGGCTGAGGTAGCTTGGGACTTGTTTTGAGCTCTAGAAGGAGGTTTTGGCTTGGATTATTGGCCAAATTGTGTCTTGGCTTCAAAAGGTATAACACTCTCTCCTTATACTTGTTCTGTACACTTGTTTTTCCATCCTTTTCAATTGTTTTGAGTCTGATTTTGAACTGTAAAAAGCTATGTTTTTATGGCTTTAAAGTGTTGGTTTGAGGCCATTTTCAATTAAGGGGTGGTTCACCCTTCTTGCTTCTTAGTTTGTAAAGTTTTTGTGCCTTTGTTCACCACTTTCAAACCACCTTTTTTGGGCCTTTTAACCATTGAATTTCAGAGATTTTTCAGTGGCAAAAAAATCATTTTGAAGTTCAAAATTGGAGGGGTTAGCCTCCCCCCCTTGTGTCATGTTTGCATGCCTAGTTAGCCCCATGTATTAGCTTAATGTTTTATCTTTTTGTGGTTCATGTCCAGCATGTCTTACACTCTGTTTTGAACTGTTTTGCCACTTTTTGGCTGTTTGGTGCCTTTTGAGTATTGCTTTGCGTAGTTGTAGTGTAAGTCCTTTCACTAGCTTGGTGTTTTAAGACTTTAACCATCATTGGTTTGAGTAGATTGCATGTCTTAGTGTTTTTTTTTCACCTAATTTCAGTACTTATATTCTCTGCAATCTCCCTTATTTCTTCACTTTTTCATTTGCTTTGAGGGTTGTTTTAACCTTAGGGTTGTTTACGCTTGAAATGGAGACTCATGCTTAATGGTTTAATCCTCCTTCAAGGGTTCATTACCAACGGCATGAAGCTTTTCTCATGCCTTAAACTATCCCTTGGTTGACGTTTCTTTCATCCTAGAAGACACTCACCAATGGACTAATTGATTAAAGAATGATTTGGTAATTAAAATATGTAAACAAAATCGACAAGTAAAAGAGGCAAGATAAGCATTCTTTGTGTTGCATTGCATGTGTTCAAATCGGACGTTAGTTTGAACACAAGGAAAATGGAACATTTCATACTCAAAAGTGATGAAATGTGTCATTTTCCTAGGTCTTTATTGCCCTTCATCATGCATGATAGGGTGATAGTCATTTAAGTCTTGTTTTGCATTCATTAAACTTGTACAAACTTGGTTCTTTGGCCATCATGCAATGAAATTGTTTGGTTGATGGTTTGAGAGTCAAGAGTATCACTCCTTTGAACTTGCTTAATGATAAGGAGGGTAACAGTACAAACAAACCTTCAAAAAGTACACCGTTTTGCTTTGTTTTGCTCTGTTTGCTCTCTGTTACAACAAGGAAGTCCAAACTAGTGGTGGCCGACCGACCACCATCAGTAGCCGACCGGCCACCATTGTTGGCCGACCTACCATCAACAGCGGCCGACCGGCCCCCCTGTCGACCACCAATGCAAATTCAACATTGTACTCCTAAAACAAAACAGAGTTGATCTGGAAAAAAAGAAAGTGTAAGTGCTTATGTGCAAACAGAGGCGTTTAGCAGCAAAACAGTGACCTTTCGGGTGGAAATCGAGCACATGCATGAGCCTTCCTTGCATTTCAAGCTTATTTAAAGTTTAAATATCTAACTTAAATACATGTTGTATTTAATTAGTTGTAGCTAATTAAGAGTTGTAAATAATTAGTTAGTTTAACTAGTTATTCGATTTCGTTTTGTAATTAGTTAACTAGAATAGTTAATTAATTCGAGTTTTGTAATAATTAATTAGCTTAATTAGCGTAGCTAGCTAGTTAGCTTATTCATTCGGATCCTCCTTCGTGAGAGTGTTATGTTGTAATAAGTGTGCGCGCATGCGTGCGCGTGCGTGTGTGTATGTCTTCCAACCCCACGTCTTTCTTCCTTTTACTTAACCGCTTTTGATGGTTAGATTTGGAGCATCATGTTTCAAATTAGCATACCTTGTGCTTGCATCCATTCATTTGTATTACATGCACCGAGGCTCGGCTCATCATTCAAACTGCATTGCCATTTCAATACTTCTTTGAATACGAGTTTAATCGCATGTTGTTCAAATCGATCCATATGCCATATTAGTAGTCGAGCCTATTAATTGCATTCTTCGCATGCGTTGGATTAGACATCTTGTATAGTTAGGATCATGCATCTTTCTAACTAGTTTCTGTTTTAGCTTGGAGTACTAGGTGAGTTTTTACGCTTTAGCATACTTGTATGAGTGTGAATATTGCCATGATTAGCATGCTTGCCATGAGACTATGTGCTTAAATACTAAATTGCATGAATGCTTGTGGAGAAACTGTAAAAGCCACAGTGGAAGGATCCATATCAGCCCAGTGCACCAGCAGTAGATCCGGCTCGTATTTTAAAATCAACCGCCTAAATTGGCCTAGATCTCCGCGACATCAAACTTACCGGTATCCAATATACCAATAACTAATCCAAAGATAGGTGATGCGGTGTGGCAGAAACTCACATTCAAGTCGATGATAATTGACAAATGCAAGCTAAGGTACAAGCCACAGTGTCCATTTAATTCTACTGGTCGCGTCGAAGTCAAAATACGAGACACACGGCTACGAGCGGCAAGTGCGTCGCGATAATACATATCCAAACACGAGGATTACATGGAATGAGGTGAATTCCGTGAGAGCGGCCGCTGCGCTAACTAGAGTAACAAAGAAAATATATATCGCGACGCACTTGCCACCGGAACCAAGGACGAAGCACTAGCACTGGTACGAAATGGCGATCCAAAATGTTTCTGGTTAAATGACTTGAATGTGAGTTTCTGCCACACCGCATCGCCTATCTTTGGATTAGTTATTGGTATATTGGATACCGGTAAGTTTGATGTCGCGTCTATGATTTGGGTTTCCAAATCGCCCTCTTCATTTTCGTGGAGATTATCTGTAAGATCGGTTTGTTGTATTTCTGCAGACATTATGATAGCGCAGCGATCTATTAGAATTGTTAGACACACAATTCTCATATGGGCATCAATGATTTGGGTTTGATATTCCTCTTTGTAACTAGAATCTATTGAACAGAGGCATCGTAATGCTAAGAACTAGTCGCCATAATACTTGGAATCCTGTCCCTTTTTTTGGCGTGAGTTTATTGGAGCGCAACGGGATTTTTTTTCAAATTGTAAATATGCCCGCCCAAAGAAAATAATGGGCGGGATTCCAAGTATTATATTATGCAAACCCGGAGCTGATTCTAGTTACAAAGAGTTTTTGGAAAAAAATGAACACGCCGGGCTCAAAGCGTGGATGATCAGAAATGCAGAATTCTATACAGTCGATCAGCCCTTGTTCAGCAGAACCAATCAAGAAGAGGCATCGTAATGCCAAGAAGAAGGCCCAATGCAGGAAGATATTCCACTTCCAATGCGGCTGTTCGATATTCTATACGAACGAATGTGTCGAACCACATCCATTGTAGAGAGAGGACGTTGTCAGGGGTCTTTTACGATACTTTGAAGAACCCGATGTGGTTCAAAGCAGTAGACCTCTTGAGACCGGGCAATCAGGGGGTGTACAAGATAGAATGCCTGTTCAACTACAACCTCCGAAAAGCATTGGGAATCCGGACGTTTACAACGACAATGTATACATGGCTGACATCCCATGGTCGCAGAAGCCTCACGGAGACTGTATTTACCCAGCTTATTGCACGTAGGATGACGATCAAATTATCCAGCTTTGGGATTATTAGTGTAGTTAATTATTGTCTCGCACTGACCATTGTACTAGGCAAAAATTCATATTATGTAAAAGACTGGCAATGGGAAAATATTTATGTACATTTTTTTTGATTAAATAAAATGCACTTTTATGGAATTTATATTGTCTGTATAAATTCGATTTCTGAGCAGGTTTAATGTTTAATGGGCTGTAATTGGTAGATAGACCAACGGACCAATTACAATAATAAGGCCCATGTAATGTTTAACATGAACAATTAAAATAGGCCCATCAAAACTATGAAAGAAGTGGATACTAGAGGCCCAGTTGACATAGGCCCATCATTAATTGAGGCGCGGCCCAATAATCCCATCAGACATAGGCCCATCATTAATTGAGGCGCGGCCCAGTAATGAAATACAATTTATAAAATGATTTTATTACATATTCCAACGCAACACAAATTATGAAAAAAAATAATAATTTACAATTTTTTTTTATTACACCCAAATCCAGTTCTAGACCACACAGGGACATCTGTTTCAGGCGCCGTGATGTAATAATAATCAGCGACGGAATATGTGTCTGACGTCGCTTGGGTTTCTAGTTCGGAAACCGCTTTCATACCGGCGAATAGAGCATCTTGTTGCCGCTGACAGGCATTGATGAGCCGGATTAACTTTTCGGCGTTGTTTTCGCTGATGGCCAACAAGGACCAGTGCCCCAGCAGTAGATCCGGCTCGTATTTTAAAATCAACCGCCTAAATTGTCCTAGATCTCCGCGATCCATTTCCAAAATAATTCAAACTCCCCAATTATTCTGTCTTATATAATAAATTCCTGCTTGCGCTTGCCTTTTTAGATTTTTAATCCTGGCCGCAGATCTGGGCGCGGAGCGGAGCCCCTAGACGACAACACGCCGCGAATTGCGAAAGGGAACACCAATCGGGGGATGACATGTGGCGCGGGGGGAGCGTCCCAGGTAATATTAGTGGGACGCTCCTGGGCACCTATATAATGCACTCCTTCACTCTCTTTCACCAGTAAAGTTTTTTAGAGAGTGACTTGCGTCATTTGAGAGAGTGAGTGATGTCATAGAGAGTGAGTGTAGACGTCCTCGAACGCCCCGGGAGGGTGAGCTCCCGTTCTGTTCATTTGGGGTCACTACAGCTCAGGACTCTAAAATTGTCACGATTCTAAGTCTGAACCAAAGAGTCCAAATCCGGCAAATCGTTTTGAGAAAACAGATTTTTGAAAGAAGTGCCAAACATGGACTGCTTTGCCAGATACAGAGTCACCACCTAAATATTTTATTTTGGGAAAATTTAGGAAACCTGACTCGTTTGCCTAAGGCCACGTGTCCGTCATCACCAAAGTTGCCTCGGCTCGGGAACTTGGGTACGATTGGGGAAGGTCACTTCGTGAGCACCCCCACTCGCCCGATCAAAGATCGGCCTCTACTAACCATGATATCTAGTTTTGAAAACATTGTGTGTTCTTATTCCGGTTATTAGGCTAGATTACTATGTGATACGCACAACATACAAGTATAGACTGGGTCGCCTGGATTGGAACAAAACTTTTCATGTTTGTCTTTGAAAGATGGTTTGCTACTCGCAAGTAGGCTTAAAATGTAGATTTTGCCACCCTCGGGTGGGCTTAGAAAAGATAGTTTTGCCACTATCTAGTGGGCTCAAAACAAACAGTTGATGATTTATTCCAATCCAAGTAACCCAACCTTCACCCACAGGCATTCAGTCAGTTATATCACATAAGCAAATAGCCTCATGGTAAGCATGCTATTCATGGCAGTCACTCACACGCATGCAAGGATGCTAAAGCATAAAAACTCACCGAGTACTCCAAGCCAAAACAGAAACTACATTAGAAATCATGCATGATCCTAAGTATACAGAAATGCCTAATGCAACACATGCAAAAATGCAACTATAGCAGGCTCGGCTATTCTAAACATGGCATATGAGATGCAACAGCTAACAAGTATTCAACTTTGAAATTGAAATACAAATGCAGTTAGTATGATGCGCCGAGCCTGGTGCATGCAAAACAGATGAATGATGCAAACATGCTGTCATACTGTATGCTAATTGAAATATGCCCTAATCTAACCATCATAAGCAGGTAAATAAAAGGAAAGAAAGACGTGGGGTTGGAAGACATACATCACACTCACCCACACTTATTACAATTATGCCCTCGCACAGAGGGTCGAAATAAATAATACAGTCCCAAATAAAGAATATTACAGTCCAAATAATACAGTCCAAATAATGTACAAATTCCTAATTAATTAACAAATTAACTAAGAAAATAAACAAACTGGCATGCAAGCCAGGGACTGCCTTGATTCCATTCCGGATGATGAATGATGCATGCTCGGTTGCCTTTGCGCGGAAATCCATGACGATGCCCCAATTAGCCTCTGTTTGCACATGTTCTTGAAATACGTGCCATGCCTCGGAAGACCGCTGATTCTTGATTTGCTGCAACAGAGAGCAGGAAAGGGGCATAGCAATGTATTTTTACAAATGTATGCATGTCTCGATCCTCGTGCCACCAATCACGCATATCGATGCATGATGGCCGAGGAGTCGAATTGTGCAATTCAATATAGAATGAATGCACATATAAACACAACAAGAACCTAACTCCATCATGGATGATCCGGAGTGTCGGTGACTAGGGAATTGAGACACGTTCCGTCACTCGGAGTACGGAACGTACCTCGTTTCCCGTGCCCAGGCTAAATCCTATCCCGAACACGATGCAATATGCATGACATGCATGAAATGCAACTAAGATACAATCCTAACATACACAATGTTATGGAATGGCATACACGCTACACGAGGTAATACACAACCGAGCATACACAATGCTATGGATGAAATGACATACGCAATGCAATAATGGGCTTACACCAACATGAGAGAGCCTCAGCCACACTCACATAGGAGGCCATCAGATAAAAACAAGACAACTCGAAATGCGTGCACGCGTGCACGCAAACCGAGGACCGACCCTCAGGCACCGAAATACCACTCTAATGAGACATGGCAAAGATATGGAATATGGCACACTATAATGCAAAAAATCAGAGGTAAAATGAGATGCAAAACAGCCCCAAAACCCGGTGAAATGAAACCCGATGCATGGAACGAGCCCCGAAACATGGATTTTGGCGCATGAAATGGCCTATAGCTATGCAATGCATGCATAATTTGAACATGAGATGAAAAGACAGAAGCAAGGCAGCCCCTAGATAAGCATTTTTACAGTTCAAAGCATGGCCAAACAGAAAACACAAATAGGGAAAAAATAGCATGCAAAAATGGCCCTAAACGTGAGATAATGAAACAACTCACAGCTTCTGACCCCAAACAGATTAGGGCCCTTCAACAAAGTTGAAGAGGGGCCCAAAATATGATCTTTTATAGTTTATGGAAAACCACAAAAACCAGCACAGGTATGGCTAAACTCTCATGCAAGAAATGGGCCAAAAGATGGCGAAAGAAGCAAGTGGTGGTTTCTGGCCTTAAACACAAAGGGACCCTTCAACAATGTTGAAGAGGGGCCAAAAATAAAGCGTTTTACAGTTGATGGCCGGACCCAAAACAGTATGAAAATATGTTCAAAATGCTATGCAAAATGAGGCCAAAAAGAGAGATATAACATAAAGTATATAAAAGATGCCTCAAACCATGAAAGGCCCTTAATGAAACATGAAGAATGAGCCAAAATAAGACTGTTTTAAGTTCTGAAAAGAGCCCAAAAATAGAAGCACAATAGGCTAATAAATCATGCAAAAATGGGGACCAAAGAGGGGTATAATGGCAAGTGGCACGTGGAGGTCCCAAACAGTAATGAGCCCTTCTTCAATGTTGAAGAAGGGCTCAAAATAATCCTATCTACAGTTTACATCATGCTCCAAAACAGATCATACACAGGCCAAAAATACTATGCAAGATAATGGCATATAAGAAGGATAATGAAGCAAGTGTATCAAGGGGGCCTCAAACAGTGAGAGGCCCTTAAGAAAAAGTGAAAAGGAGCTCAAAAAAATGCCACTTTCAGTTAGGGCTGGAGCTCAAAACAGCAAGCATGTATGGCTAAGAAATGATACAAGAAAAAGTTCAAAAGAGAGGGAATGCTACTCACCCTTGAAGACCAAACTTTGGTTGCTTCTTGGGTTGAGAAGTGGTGCCTCCTAGCTGCTGGAAAACTCCCCAAGCTGCTGGAAATGGAAGTGGTGGAGTGGTGCTAGGTGATGGTGTGAAAATGGGGTAGGATTTGGGTGTTTTTGAGCTTGGAGATAGAGATAGAGAGGGATCAATGCAAGAGGCTCTTTGGGAATTTTTTGTAACCCTTGGACCAATGTTGGAGGCCAAGTATATAGACCAAAGAGGGGGAGAAAAGGAGGGAAAAATTGGGGGGAAAACAAGCCAAGTTTCCCCCCAAAAGTTGTCCCCCGGATACAGGTTTTTTGGAGAGAAAACAGATATACAGCTGGGACATACACACTGCAAGGATCATGGCCGGCCAGGTTTTGGAGCTGCAGGTGGCCGGCCGGCCACCCCCCATGGCCGGCCGGCCAAGGGTCAAAAAGGTCAAAAGATTTTCTGGCCGGCCGCCACAAAATGGTGTCCTCCCAGGTGTCCTCAACACAACCCTATGGTTCAAAATTGTCAACTGTAAAACAGGAGAGAGAATAGGCCATTTTTAGGAAGGGTTCAAAAGGGTCAGGTGGAATTACTGGCCAGCCACCAACTTTTGGTGTCCTCCCATGTGTCTACAATACAAATATGTGGTTAAAAGTTCAAGAAAATGGCCCAAGGGTATTCAACATTGGCTTGGAAGTGAGAAAAAGCGGGCGTCGGAGGGCGCCGGAGGAATATAACTGGTTGCTGAAACAATTGCTGGCCTTCCACCCTTCTACGGCCTTCTTAGGGATGAAACAGAGGTACCTGCCAAAAATGAACGAAAACCGATGCAAAACGAATGTTCGGGGGCCAGAACACGCAGTTCGGGGCCCCGAAAACTACCTATTAAGCACCGAAAGTGGCATTCGACCACAAAGTGGGTCTCTCAGACCTCAGTGTCCCTCAAAAGGGAGTAAATAAGATGCATGCCAAAAACCGGAGCAATAGGGGATGGTTAAGCGGTCCCGAATCGAGGCACACGGCCTGACGGCTCCGAAAATCAGGAACCGGGCTCCGAAATGGGCAAAATGGCCTACAGCCACAAAATGTAGCCCACGGCCACTGAGAGATGGTCTACGGGACCTCTCCCTTCCCTCAGGAAAAGAAACAGAGAAAATCGAGCCTGGTTCGCAAACCGAGGCGAGGTATAGAAGAGGGTTCGGAAATCCGGAGGCAGGGCTCGCAGCCGAGACTTTGAAACTTCTGAACGAGCACGATATGAAATATCACCAAGCGCTCAACTGGTGACGTCTGAGTCTCAAGGTCGGTCAAAAATAGGGTGTCTACAGTTGCCCGTCTTTGACAGAACTCGGAAGTCACAAGTGACGGGAGTGAATGTCAAAGCCCAGAGACGACCCATTTTTGACAAGGCCGAAGACTTAGACAAACATACAAAATAAATAGAGATGTGCCCGCAGGCATGCCCGCAGGCAAGGGGGAAAAATGCAAAGCGATATGCACAGAGCCGGAGATAACTTAATGATCATGCACATGCAGCAAGCTGTAATGAAGCAAGTATTCGCAAATAGACACAACAGTTTTAAGCAAGAATGCAAAGCAACAACTACATTTCATGCAGTTAAGAATGCGGAGAATTGTTCAATTCTCGTCGTGTCTCACACGGAGAAGATACGATACCTGCGCGATTCGTCTGGTCGCACCAGTCTCAAATGAACCGTACATACAATATCGTGCCTGCAAAAGAGAGAAATTCAACAAGCACAACATGCTAACAACATATATTCAATGTGATTCCGAAAGTTTGACACACGCAGTGCCGGCGAGTGAATGCATCGCGATGCGAGAAAGGAATGTGCGTGACAACGCATGCTCAAGCACAGAGGTATGGCAATATCAAGAAATGTGCATAATCATGCAAGTATGCTCATAAGAATGCAAGTTATGTGCATGATAGTACAAAACGAGCATAAATCAAGGTGCCCGTTTGTTACGAAATAATGAGCAAGGAAACGCGTGTTTCGGCGAAGGCGACTCGATCACGGCCTCCGATTCACTTCCTGGAAAGGCTACAACATATTCAAGAAGGATACATTTTGATTTCGATGAATAATGATGAGACACATGTCAGAACTTGAAGCTGAAGTTCCGGCAGAGCAATTTCGCGACCGAAAGTGCACTTTTCTTGAACTTTTTCAGATCCCAGGAACTCCAATCTTCCTCAAAATTTGCAGAGAGCTAGGTGAGCATGTGGGAGATACGGCCGGCCAGTTATTTTCCAAAGGGGATGCCACCGGCCACTTTTTCAAAAAGAGAATAGCCGGCCGGCTAGAAAAGGTGGCCGGCCGGCCACCTGCCCAAATCCGCGGGTAATTTGGTCTTTTCGCCTTCTTTTCTATATATTCTCTCACCCAAACACTTTTGAGCTCATAACTTCAGCCACGAAATCTTCTCCTCTTGCTTCCCAAACCATTTTCTCCTTCAGATCTGAGCTCTATACGGGTTTTCCAACGTCCCACGCAAGTTGTTTTCGCGAAAACATTCAGTTTCAAGCACTTTGAACCGATTAAATTTTGATTTCGGGGCTTCTTTTCTCATTTTCGCCACTTGAGGTGAGTTTGTCTCAACATTTGGAAGATTTTTTCGGGAGTTGACTTTTGTTGACTTTTTCATTTCCCGAGAGTTGACTTTTGTTGACTTTTTTCAATTTTGGATCATTTTTGCTCATTTTTGCTCCTTTTGCAGATTTTCCAAACTGGCGGGTAATTTTCCTCATGGTGGAGGCTCTCCAGGTGCCGGGGACGATTTTGATGTCATGACTTTGCCTCCGAGGGTTCGACCCTTTATTCCCGAGAGGTATGCGCCGCCGGCACATGTTCTTCCCCGGGCCATTTTTCGTCACTTTACTGATTTTGACGAGCGAGCACCCGGAGATCTACTTCTGCGAGAGCCAGAGCTTCACCTCTCCTATGAGGCACGAGAGGTATTTACTTCATTTTCTGTATTTTTCGTGCATTTCGTGCCTTTGCCATGCTTGAACACACAGTTTAGCCTATGACATAGTACTTTGTTTGCATCCTGAACATGTGGCTTAAACACTTGAATTTCTGAACACTCGGCTCATTAATTGATTGCGAACGCACGGCACACATTAGTTAAGAAGTGAACACACGGCTCACACACTGATTTGTCGAACACACAGCCCGAATTCGAAGGTGAACACACAGCACACACTGACTAAGAGTAGAACACGCAGCCCAAACTCTGATTTTCTAAACACACAGCCCAAATTGAGGGTGAACACACAGCCCACACTGATTGAGAGTAGAACACACAGTCCAAACTCTGATTTTCTGAACACGCAGCCCAAGTTGAAGGTGAACACACAGCCTACACTGATTGAGAGTAGAACACACAGCCCAAACTCTGATTTTCTAAACACGCAGCCCAAATTGATGGTGAACACACAGCCCACACTGATTGGGAGTAGAACACACAGCCCTAACTCCGATTTTCTGAACACGCAGCCCAAATTGAAGGTGAACACACAGCCCACACTGATTGAGAGTAGAACACACAGCCCTAACTCTGATTTTCTGAACACGCAGCCCAAGTTGAAGGTGAACACACAGCCCACACTGATTGGGAGTAGAACACACAGCCCAAACTCTGATTTTCTGAACACGCAGCCCAAGTTGAAGGTGAACACACAGCCCACACTGATTGAGAATAGAACACACAGCCCAAACTCTGATTTTCTGAACACGCAGCCCAAATTGAAGGTGAACACACAGCCCACACTGATTGAGAGTAGAACACACAGCCCAAACTCCGATTTTCTGAACACGCAGCCCAAATTGATGGTGAACACACAGCCCACACTGATTGAGAGTAGAACACACAGCCCTAACTCCAATTTTCTGAACACGCAACCCAAGTTGAAGGTGAACACACAGCCCACACTGATTGAGAGTAGAACACACAATCCAAACTCTGATTTTCTGAACATGCAGCCCAAGTTAAAGGTGAACACACAGCCCACACTGATTGAGAGTAGAACACACAGCCCTAACTCCAATTTTCTGAACACGCAGCCCAAATTGAAGGTAAACACACAGCCCACACTGATTGAGAGTAGAACACACAGCCCTAACTCCGATTTTCTGAACACGCAGCCCAAGTTGAAGGTGAACACACAGCCCACACTGATTGAGAGTAGAACACACAGTCTAAACTCTGATTTTCTGAACACGCAGCCCAAGTTGAAGGTGAACACACAGCCCACACTGATTGAGAGTAAAACACAGAGTCCAAACTCTGATTTTCTGAACTCGCAGCCCATATTTACTTGCACACAGCTTATCCAGTTCATTGGCACACAGCTCATTCATTTTATTGGCACACAGCTCATTCATTTTTATACTGACACATGTATTCATTCTGAATGCAGGTTGGTTCTCGCACTGTGCGGGGATATGGCTCCACCGCTGCGAGAGATTGGTATGTTGAGCTCCCGGAGGCTGTCCGGGATTTAGTAGATCTGGCGGGGTTCAAAGCCTTCTGCGTTGGGTTATCGCGTTGTCCTGCCTGGAGGATACTGATGGCAGCTTTGGTGGAGAGATGGTGGGACACCACCAACTCCTTTCATTTTTCCGCCACTAGGGATTTGACTATGACCCTGCTGGATTTTGCTGTATTGACTGGCCTGGACATAGGAGGTTGGCCCATTCCTTACGACGAGGATATGGGCGAATGGGAGGCTGCTTGGGTACACTTGCTGGGGGCCCGCCCGCCTGTTGACAGAGCTTCCGGGAGAGTCCGATACACTTGGTTCTCTTCCCATTTTCGGAGGGCGGAGATGGAGCCTGGGACTCCTGAGGAGACAGAGCAGTATGCCCGTGGTTTTCTTTTGTTCCTCTTTGGGACTACTCTATTCGCCGATAGAGGGAAAACGGTTGGGCTGTATCTGTTGAGCGCTCTGGTTGACCTACCACAGGTCAGTCGGTACGACTGGGGTGGCGCCGGCTTGGCTACCCTTTACTGCTACATGAGGGCGACCTCCCGCGGGCAAGGAGACTTACTTGGCGGTTATTGGAGAACCTGGGAGGTACTTTCTGTCCTCTTGATTTACATTTCTGCTCCTCATTATTTGTACATTGTACACACAACGCACTTCACAGTCTGTATTTTGCCCTCAGCACTTTGTATTTACATTCTGCACTGCTTTTCTCAGTTATGGGTCTACGTATATTTCCCGACGTTAGCCCCAAAGTTGGAGGTGGCAGGGCCCCTCATGACCCCGTACTCACTGGTGTTCGAGGGCCAGCACCGGCCGAGACCCCGAGAGACTCTCTTTTATCTACGGCAGTATTTTGACACAGTGCGCCCATCGGAGGTACTTCAGAACTCTCAGTCCCTTCCATTTTCATCTTTGATTTGCCCCGCATATTCCCGATTTCTGATTGGTTTATGCACTTGTTATCCGCAGATTACGTGGCAACCTTGGGCGCCCTTGGGTGATAGTCTCCGATTTCAGTATGCCGGAGGATCGAGCACCTCCCAGTACACGATCCTGCTCGAAGGACCGGTTGGTAGAGCATGGTTTCTGGGGGAACGCTTTTTGCGTCAGGTATGGGGGTACATTTCTCAGGACCCTCCCACAGCACCCCCAGTCAGTATGCGGACTGCTGATAGGCTCTCTTCCCAGGATGTAGTCATGCTGGGCACTGATGCTTTGCTACATCTCGAGGATGGGGACTATGCCACTTATCACCACACATATCTGATGCCCCCATTGACGGGAGTCCGTACTCCGTCGCTGAGACCTGTTGGTGCACCATCTTCGAGTCAGGCCCAAGCTCGGGCTACAGACGCTCCTTCTACTAGTAGGGCTGGTACATCGAGAGGTGGGGGTAGACCGGTTCCTCCGATTCCTCCGACTCTTCCTCATCCTGGGTGGCCGGATATGCCGACTGAGCTGATGGGGTGGCAGTTTGGGACTACCTCTCCGATTCTGATCCCAATTGAGCCTCCGATAACTGGTCATCGATATGTCATTGATCTCGACTCACCACCAGTATGTTCTACTGCTTTTCATCTATCATTCAAATGCTTAGACGCTCCTTTATTCACTGATGATTTGAGCTTATATTTGCAGCCACCCAGAGAGTACATGGAGGAGGTGATCGGATTGGTGGCCTCACTCGAGGGCATGGTCTTGCGGAGGGAGGCACAGCTGTCTATCATGGGCTTCCAGGTACCCTTTAGTTTTCCGGCATTTATCATACTTCTGATGACATGCTAATTTCTACTGCATTGATAGGCTATTTGTGTAGAGCACATCTGGCACACACCTCGCTTGTACACTGTGTTTACATGCACCCACTTTATGTAGTTTTTGCTTGCATCTGCATCTGACGTACATATTTGGACTGACGTATTTACTTTGAATTCTTTGTTCTCAGATGCCTCCGGTATATGCTCAACCACAGGCCAGGCCACCTGGGCCTTCTCGGGGAGCTGGGCCATCTGGGCCTTTTCACGGAGCTGGGCCATCCAGGCCTTTCCGCGGAGCTCGAGGAGGGTCCTCTCGCAGACGCAGGGCACATGTTATAGAGGCGGAGCCCGATAAGGAGGAGGAGGAGGAGGTTACAGACCGTCAGTCAGAGACATCTGCTGAGGAGGGGGACTCCGGTCTTGGTTCCGGAAGTGGAGACGAGGCTGAGGGGGATCCTGAGGACGACAGCTCCGACCCGGATGATGATGGTGGTGCAGACGTTGTCCCGCAGAAGAGGATGAGGAGGGCCTCCCATTCCCGCTCCCGAGGGCATTGATGCTGCTGTTGCCTGCTTTATTTTCCTTTTTGCTAGTAGTTTGTAGCACTTTGCATATTGTTAGGCAGTTTTATTTTTCTGTAAAACTTGTGCCTTAGCTTTTTGTAAAACATGATGGAATGAAACAGCTTTTGAAAAGGTGTTTGTATTTTAAACTTTTAGCATCGTATCGCATCATTTTATTTTGCACAAAAATGAAATTGAATGGGAATGTGCATTGTGTAATCACTAAGTCAGGTAGTGAACCGACGCAACAAACTAAGCAACTCAACTTACTAAGATATAACAGAACCCTAGCAAGTTTACAACTCGATAATCAAAATACAATAATGTTGACAAATCGATAAACAAGGCTTAAACGAAAAAAGCTTAAACAAAGAGTAACAACTCAAAAACACGAAATACGACAGCTCGACAAACAACTCGATAAGCAAAACGACAACTCGATAAACAAAACAACAACTCGATAAACAAAACAACAACTCAATAAACAAGACTTAACAAAACGAAGTGTACTTCGGACGATCTGGGTAATGGAACGCATCCAAAACAGAGGAAAATAGAGGCCTTCGGCACATCCGTTGCATGGAAATGCTTGAAACTTTCCCTCAGAGGGTAAAACAGGGCCAAAGGCATGCACTGGAGCATGGCCGGCCACTTTTGGGAGCCGGCCGGCCAGTTTTTTGTGTTGGAAAGGAGAAATGTGGCCGGCCAGCTAGAAAAGGTGGCCGGCCGGCCACTTATTTCAGCAGCCGCCAAATTTTCGACACGTGTCCCCCGAATAGTGTTTTTCCCTCTATAAAAGCCTCAACTTCGGGAACATTCATTTCATCACTGCTTTGCACAAGAAATGGAGGAGTTTCTTACAGAAAATCTCACATCTTGGATCTCTTCTCTAGACGGCTTGGAAAAGCTGAACTTCCGGGGTTTCGGCTTGAATGCACTATTCATGCTGAGCCGTACTCCGCTACATCTCCCTTTTCTCCATGCTGCGGCGAAGTTTTGGAACCCGGTGACGCACATCTTTAGCTTCGGTGGTCAAGAGGTATGCCAACTTTTGAAGATTTTCAGGTTTTGATGGAGTCTGAATGTCGTGAAGAGATCTTGCCCCAGTTCCGCTTTGGCCACGCCCAAGCTTTAGGGCGGATGTGTGGACTCACCGCGCATGATGCTCGGTCTCTGATCTGTAATGGGGAACTTGATATCCTTGGCTTGATCCATCGCTTTTCTGACGCCGGTGACCGCAGCAACCATTATTGGCAAGGTTTCCGGCAACACGCCCTTTGCTTGTGCTTGCTGTCTCACTTGCTGCTTTCCTCGGGCTTCGGCGGAGCTAGCATTCGTCTGATTGAAGTTGCCCAAGGCTTGAGAGAAGGAAAGAGCAGCATCGCCATGACCTTGGCCGAGATGCTGATGGGCTTGGATTCTGTCTATCGCCGGGAGATGACTAGATTTGCTGGGAGTCCATTGCTGCTGCAGGTAATGTTTCCTACCCAGCCTTACATATGTATTTGCTCACATCACTCGGCCCTCAGGCTCGGTTTTTCTCACAAAACCCTTGTTTTACTTTTCTCTCATCGTACACCTCTCTATTCTTTATTCTCTCATTTTTCATCCCTCCCCCAAGTATGGTTAATGGACAAATTGCAGATTGTGGACTCTTGCCCGGCCTACTCGGCTCGAGGCTATTTCTTTCGACAGCGCCTAGTCGATGTCCCTGACAAAGGGTGGTGGTTTGACTGGATGTGCAATTTGTCCGCAGATCGCATTGCTTGGCGTTGTCCTTGGCTCAATCTCCTGGCCATGAGCTATAGCATGTCCCGGCTGATCGGGATCCAGTTGATTGGTCTAACCCACTGCATATTCTACTTTCCGTTCCGGTTCCTACGCCAGTTTGGTCATGATCAGATTTGCCCACCAGAGGGGATTAAGTACCCAGCTGCTTTCCCGGTCCGAGGTGCACAGCTTGCCCGATATGCCACAGCATGGAGGACTAGAGAGCTGCTGGCTCCTGCTCCCACTTTCAGTTGCACTTTGTCTGACGAGTGCTTGGATTGGCTCAACGAGGAGGCACAGGTTGGGCCTAGCTTGGCGTCAGAGGCTTCGACCAGCTCTGGGAGGGGGCGCAGAGATACTTGACTTGACTATGCCCCGGATTTATTGCTTTATTAGTACTTTCAAGTTTTCTTTATGAATGTAATAAAAAGCAACTTCGATTGTATGCAAGAACAGGAGAACTCTGTTTTGAAATCAATGAAATTGAAGGTTGTGGTACTGAAAATTTTCCGCTTTGGTCCAAAAATGGTCTTAGTTGTAAAGAGATTAATTTGAACAAAGTCAACTTTTATTAAAACTTTTCAAAACCATCTTCGATATGGATCAGAACTGGACACGCCGAAGATCTGTCACTGAGATGCACAACCCCAGATCCCTGCAACTGGAAAGTTGCCCCTAGTTTGAAGAGCACCGCGATACTGCATGGCAACGGAAAGTTGCCCCTAGTCTGAATCGTGCTGCACTGTCGTGGCAACGGAAAGTTACCCCTAGTCTGAATAGCACTATACCGGAGATCGCGATGAATGCTAATGGATAAAGATGACCGAGATGGTCAAAGTGGACAAAGTTGATCGGGGAAGAGTTTATGGCTGAACTTCAGGGTGAAGTTGCCTACGTATCCCAAAGATGGGAATCAAGCCTTACGTAGTTCAGGCTTAGGTTCACTCGGGTATTTTCACTCTCCTTTTACGCTCTAACTTTTGTCAAGATCGCCCTTTGCGGGTTTTCAACCTTGCGAGCTCAGTTTTTATATTTTCTAATTTTTTTGTGCTCTAACTTTTACCTAGGTCGCCCTTTTGGGTTTTCGGCCTAGCGAGCCTCTCAAGGGTAATATTTCTTCAACTTGTCCATATTGATCAGTTGGGAGAACTCTAGGCTATCTAGATCCATCAGAACCACAGCTCCTCCTGACCAGATAGCTTTGATGATGTAGGGACCAGTCCAATTGGGTTTGAACTTGCCCCTTGGGTCGTGAATGGGAGCTCGGTTGTCCTTGAGCACCAAATCTCATTCTTTTAGATTCCTGGACTTAACCTTCTTGTTGAAAGCCCGGGCAATTCTGCGTTGATAGCCTTGAATATGGTACAGTGCTTTCAGTCTCCTCTCGTCAAAAAGCATAAGTTCCTCAAATCTGCTCTGCTGCCAATCTGCCTCGGCTATTTGACACTCAGCCAATACCCGTAATGACGGGACCTCAATCTAGATGGGTAGAACGGCCTCCATCCCATAAACCAATGAATACGGAGTCACTCCGGTAGAAGTTCTGATTGAAGTCCTGTAGCCCCACAGAGCAAATGGCAGCTTATCTGGCCAATCCCAGTAGGTTTCCACCATCTTCTGCACTATGTGTTTGATATTCTTGTTGGCGGCCTCGACCGCTCCGTTGGTTTGCGGCCGGTATGTAGATGACTTATGAAAAGCCACGTTGTATTTCTCCAACAAGTCTATCACTTCTTTCTTGAAGTGGGAACTATTATCTGAAATTATCTCGTTTGGGACCCCATAGCGACAAATGATGTTGTTTCTGATAAACTTTGCAACGTGTGACGCCTTCAACACCGCATACGATTGGGCCTCGACCCATTTTGTGAAATAATCTATCGCAACTAGGATGAACTCATGCCCATTTGACCCCTTCGGAGTGACAACCCCGATCACATCGATTCCCCAAACTGAAAATGGCCATGGCGAAGTCATGTTGTACAGCTTCGACGGCGGGATGTTCATACGATTTGCATGAATCTGACACTTGTGGCATCGCCGAACAAAACTAATGCAATCCTCCTCCATGGTGGACCAGTAATAACCCTGTCTGAGGATCTTCCGTGCCAACATTACTCCGTTCATATGCGTACCGCATTCTCCTCCATGGATGGCCTCCATCAGGCACTTTGACTCTTCGGCTTCAACACACAGCTTGTGCATTCCCAGATGACCTCTCTTATACAGTTTACCCCCACAGATGATAAACTGGACAGCCATTCTTCTGATTGCCCTTTTATCCTTGGCGTTTACCCCTGGCGGGTATGCTTCCTTTTCCAAGAAATTTCAAATGTCATAATACCAGGGGTTTTCGTCCTGAACCTCATCTATAGTGGCGATCGACTCATAGGCTGGCACAAATTTCTGGTCAATGACGACTAGACGCATCCGGATTCCAAATGGGATGTCTATCATAGAAGATAGAGTTGCTAGAGAATCTGCGAACCTGTTGTTCTCTCTTGGAAGATGAGCGAAGTTTAGCTTTTCAAACCGAGGAATTAACAAGTCCAAGGCCTGATGGTACATCATCATCTTTTCTTCTTTGACTTTCCAGTCTCCGTTTGCCTGAGATACAACAAGGTTTGAATCCCCGATGACGTCCAAACGTCTTGCCCTTAGTTCCAAGGCCGCTTCTAGGCCGGTAATGCACGCCTCATACTCTGCTTCGTTGTTCGAGACTTTGAACCGGAGTTTGAAGGCTAGAGGGATATGGGAATTGTCGGGTGCTATTAGCAATACTTTTATCCCATACCCGTACTGATTTGATGCTCCGTCAAAGTACATCGTCCAATATTCGTCGTCGATGTGCAAAATGGCTTCATCTGGGAATAGATACTCAACTGCTTCACCTTCTTCGACTGGATGATCGGCCAAGAACTCTGCCACTGCTCTTCCTTTGACTGACTTGCGTGTGACATATTTCAAATCGAATTCGGAGAGCAACAGCAGCCAACGAACTAGCCTACCCGTAAGTGCCGATTTCTCGAAAAGGTACTTGATGGGATCCAGTCGTGAAACCAACATTACGGAGTGAGCTAACAAGTAGTGCCGCAGTTTCCTGGTAGCCCATACCAAAGCCAAGCAAGCCTTCTCAAGCGGAGTGTAGCGGGTTTCGTAGTCCAACATCTTCTTACTCAGATAGTAGATGGCCCTCTCTACCTTATCCTCCGATTCTTGTACGAGCATGCAGCCCATTGTAGTCTCAATCACCGAAAGGTACAAAATCAACGGTTTCCCCGGCTCTGGTGGCGACAACACGGGCGGGTTCTGCAAATATTCTTTGATCTGTTCAAAAGCTGCTTGGCATCGGCCGTCCCATTGGAACTTCTTGCCTTTCTTCAGGAGACCAAAAAGTGGTTCACAAGTCAAGGTTAATTTAGAGATAAACCGTCTTATGAATTGCACTTTACCCAGAAAGCCTCGCACCTCCTTTTCAGTCCTTGGTGGTGGCATTTCTAAGATGGCCTTGATTTTTGAAGGGTCGACCTCGATGCCCCTTTGTGTAATCAGAAACCCGAGCATTTTTCCCGCTGTAACACCGAAAGTACATTTCTGAGGATTTAGCCGCAACCAGAATTCCCTGATCCTTTGGAAGAACTTTTGCAAGGCAGTGTAGTGGCCCTCTCTTTCCTTGGACTTGACAATCATGTCATCCACATACACCTCAACCTCTTTGTGGATCATGTCGTGTAATATCGTGGTCGCGGCCCGTTGATAAGTAGCTCCGGCATTTTTCAACCCAAACGGCATTACCCTGTAGCAGTAAGTCCCCCACGGGGTGGTGAATGCAGTCTTTTCTCTGTCTTCTGGTGCCATTACTATCTGATTGTACCCTGAGAAGCCATCCATGAATGAGAGCAAAGCATGCCCTGCTGTGAAGTCCACCAACTCATCAATATGCGGTAAGGGAAAGTCGTCCTTCGGATTAGCTCTGTTCAAATCCCTGAATTCCACGCATACCCGGATCCTGCCATCCTTCTTCGGCACTGGAACGAAGTTGGCCAACCAAGTCTGGTATTCGGATACCATCAGGAAGCCTGGATCGATTTGCTTGGTGACCTCTTCTTTAATCTTGAGAGCCCAGTCGGGGCGGATCCTTCGGAGTTTCTTCTTAACAGGTCGGGCTTCGGGGTCAAGGGGGATCTGGTGCTGTACAATCTCAAGATCGATCCCAGGCATGTCTTCGTAGGACCATGCGAAAACATCTTTGAAATCTTTTAATAAAGCGACTAAGCGCTCGCGTTCCTCTGAAGACAGCGTGGACCCGATCTGGACCAGCCGCGGGTCCTCTTCAGTACCAATGTTCACGGTAATGATTTCATCTGTTAAGGGTTTGACAAATCTCTCCTGCTCCTGCTCAATTAAATGTTGCAAAATCGGAGGAATCTCGTCCTCGTCGTTTTCATCAAAATTTTGAAAGTCTGAATTTATGCAATAAATTAAAGGCACAAAAAAGTACTCAGAAACCACAGTTACTTGATTCTCATTAAGTTCATCTAAATCGTTCGAATTCTCGGTTACAACAGACTCAAATGAGAAAGAAAAAGACGACCTGGACATAACTGTGACATCCGGGTTATCATCCCCAGGATTACCAGACTCCGACTCAGTCGAGCTGGAACTTGATTCCGACTCACAGGACTCGGTGGAATCAGATTCCGGCTCACTACCTGACTCGGTGTTGCTGGACAAAAATCCCTCCTCGTACTGCCAAGTGAGAGAGGGTGCGATAGATGCATCCAAGATAGTCGCTGGAAAGCCCGCAGCTGTTTCATCTCTAATCATGGAAACCGAAGAGTTATCCCCCAAGCACTTTTGGTCGATCGAAGGATCTGAAAGTAGACACGCCAGTGCTACCCCCATCTCAAGTTCGATGCTCTCAGAATCCACTGCTTTACACTGCTCAACCTCAGTTGGTGGGTCTGTCTGCTCTTCGGCAACGTCATCCCCAGGTAATTGCAAGTCGAAGAAGATCTTGAAACCAGGCACGCGCTTCCTCTCCACGTTCAGCCATGGTTCTGGGAAGCCACAAAATGGAAAGTCTTCCCCATCCCAGACGAAGCGTCCATTTAGGGTATCCCAAATGGGCCTATGCTTTAACTCGAAAGGCTTCCCAGCCTTCTTTGCTCTGGCTCTTCCGGCCATCTCTTTACCCTTCCTCACCCAGTCCTCTTTGGTGGGCAGATAACCCAATCCAAAGGTGTGAGGGTTGTGTGGCACTTCGGCCAATGCCGCGACGCCTTTCCGGCCGCTTCTTCCCAATCCCATTCCGGGGATGTGTTGTAGCTTGTTCATGAGGTAGACGGATTGAGCACTGACGTACACCCCCTCACTCACAGCCATGACATTCTGCACCACTCGAGCCTCAGCCAAAGTGAACCCCGATAAGAACACATCCTCCGTGCCGTGCTCGATTTCCAAGACTGGTGTGGACACTTTCGGCGGCGAATGGATTGATGAATTCCCAAAAACGATCGCTACCCCCTTCCCGTGAGGGTACTTCAGCATCTGATGTAGAGTGGAAGAGACTGCCTTGACCTGGTGCAACCACGGTCGCCCCAAAAGTAGGTTAAAGGTTGCGGGAACGTCCAAGACATGAAATTCAATGTTGTGTTGTCCTGGACCAACCTTGGTTTGAATTTTGACAGTCCCCATCACTTCCCTGCTGGTATTGTCGTATGCTCTGATCACTTGAGTAGTTGGGACGAAGTCCGCGGGCTTCAACCCGATTGCATACGTTGTCTTGGTTGGGCAGACATTAATAGCAGACCCGGTATCAACAAGTACCACCGGTATCCACTTTTCTCTACATTCCACGGAAATATAGAGGGGTTTGTTGTGATTTGTGCCCTCAGGCGGTAGCTCCTTGTCTGAAAAGGTTAATGCCGGGGAACCTCCTCCCGGAAAAACCAGCCCAACCAACTGCTCTAGTGTAGTATCTATGGAGAGTTTGGACTTGTCCATAGCAGATAGGACAGCTTTCCTATGTACTCGCGATGCCATAAGTAGTCCCTAGATGGAGATGTCTGCTTGTATCTTCTTTAGCTGTTTCAGCACAGCTTCCTCTTCAATCTGCTTCTCCTTCTGTTTCTCTGCTTCTCTATCCTTCCCGGATGCCTCGGGTTGGTCTAGGTGCGGGGGCTTGAAGTACCGCCCGCTTCTCGTCATGTGATCCACCTCATCGAGGTACCAAGTGTCATCCGATTGATTGTTTCCCCAATCTTCATCCGTGTGGGCAAGACATAAGTCATCGTCTTCCCACCACATTCTACTGGCGTTCAGAAGGCACCCGTCTGGTTCGGGCATGTTCGTGCTCACAGCACTTTCAGTCTGTATGCCCACAGCAACCTCCGTTCTTGTGCCCACAACACTTTCGATCCCTTCATGGATCTTAGCATTCCCGGTTCTCTCAGAACCTTGTTGATTTATCTGCATCGGTTCAGCTTGTTGTTCAGCCTTTCCTACATCCACAATGCTTCCGTCCAGAGTGAAATTCTTCGTACCGGTGCTCTCCGGCAATATACTTTGACTTCCGGCCCTTCCGGCCACAACTGATACTCTCGCCCCTGCCGGGCCCTGTTCTGGTTGTGATCCTCCCACTACATCTGGTTGATCATCGAGCCATCCAGTGGCCTCTGCCGATTCCTCATAGTCAAACCAGTTGATTGCCGCATCCCCTGGTTCCTGATCATCGAAAAATTGCAGGTTGGCGAAGTCCTCCTCTACAACTGTCAAATCATCTGATCTCTGCTCAAATCCGCCCCCTCAGATCATACACAGTTCTGCACTTTCTGGTAACCCCACACTCAGTTCAGATTGGCCCACCGATAGGATGTATTCACTTGGGTCGTAGGCTTCCTTAGCAAAAAATCCAGACTGTTCAAACCCAGCCTCGACAATTCTATCCCCCTCTGCAACCACTGCTGCACTATCTTCCACGATCACCACCGCTGGTTCGGGTTGGGTTGTAGAGATGTCCAACATGCACAAAAGGTCAGTGCAGTCGGGAAGGAGCACCTCTGGCTTAGGTAGGTGGGTGGGAGTAATATAGATGCTAGGATCGTAAGACACGACCCCAGTCTGGATAAAGTTGACTCTTTTGGGAGGTGGATTTTGGTTGTGTGTAGGGAGGGGGTTGGTTGTGACGTTGGGTTTTTCTGGCGGCAAAATCACATTTTTGTCAACGAGGTCTTGAATCTTGTGACGCAGCCTATAACATTGGTCAGTATCATGGCCATGCTGCTGGTGATATGCGCAGTACTTGGCCGGGTTGTGAGAGGGAGGGAGTGGATTCGGCAATGGCCTCGGCTCTAGGGGTTTCAGATGCCCCTTTTTGATCAAGACCCCCAGAGCCTTAAACAAAGGCATGTATAGTGGAGTGAAGGTTCTTTGGCCTCTGGGGGGGTATTTGGAGGTTTGAGTATTGCTTCCGGATGCACCGGAGAAGGGTGTGGCTGCCATGGGCCTTGGAAGGGGAGGGGGAATGGTGGCGACTATACTGACTTCCGAGGCTCTTGCGTTTGCAGCGCCACTCGGGCCTGCATTGTTGTTACGGTTGAAAGTCCTCCTCGGTTGCTCCCTATCCTGGTCAAACAGACCTTGCTTCATTGCATCTTCGATTTGTACCCCCATCTCGTGTAAATCTGAGAAAGTGGGGAAGGGGAGTACAATCATTCTCTGCATCAACTTTGGTTGGAGATTGAGCACAATCATCCGGATTTGGTCCTTATCTGTGGGCCTCAAAGTCATCATTGACACCTTTGCCCTCCACCGGATTACAAAGTCTGAGAAAGTTTCCTTGGGTTCTTGCCTTGTCGTTTCAAGATCACGAGTTGTAATCTCAATCTGAGTGTTGTACGAATATTGCGCGACAAAGGCCTCAGCCATTTCATCCCAATTTCTTTTGACCTCATCCTCTAACTTCGCGTACCAGTGGGCGGCCACACCCGACAGGGTTCGGCCGAACAGTGAAAGCTTCTGTGGTCGGGTTAGGCCCATTGGCCGCAGGATGTCTGAGAATAGCCGAAGATGGACCATGGGGTCTCCAGATCCGTCGAAACGGTCAATTTGCGGCATCTTGAACCTATCGGGCAATGTCACGGCCACATCGGTATATCCATCTTCGATATCCGGAATAGCCCTTACCCCTTGGGATTTCTTGAAGAGCTTCTCAGGCTTGCTCAATTTCAGAGCTGTATGATCAATCTCGAACTCGAAGGGAGAGTCCGGGTGATTGGGTGTATGGGTCTTGGACAGTTGTGGCGGAAGCGGGGGCGGAGTTGGCCCCGTTGGAAGATTCGTGTCCTTTTGTAGGTTTTGGATATTTGGCACAGTGTTCTGGGTGTTAGGCGAAGCGTTTTGAACAGTAGGTGCCTGCTCGGGTAATGGAGCCCCTGGCGGAGGAGGGACTTAGTGTGAAGCAGATGCCGCATTCTGCTGTTGCAGCCTGGTAATCAGTTCGGCCTGTTGGGCCATGATCTCGGCCTGTTGTTTGGCAAACTCATCCCGGCAAATGGCGTCCTGTTGCATGGCTCTCATGGTTTCTTGCATCTGACGCATCATTTCCTCGACTCCTGTCGGTGTTGCCATACTGCATTGGTTCGTCCGAACTATTGGCAAGTGTATTTCTATAGCAGTAATTGGGATCCCAATCTGACTGTCCACTGACGGGGTAGTCCTCTGCTCGGATACACTGCGCTGCCTCGGTCTCTGCCTGATAACCGGAGGTAGAGAATGGAACACTGGCTGTCCGTCAATTAGATCCTCGGATCGATTGAGTCGACGACCTCGTATCCAAAGTGCTTGGGGAATGTCTGCTGGGTTGGAAGCAATTGTGCTGGAATTGCCCTAGCAAAAGATAAATAAAGCGAAAAGGAAATAAATAAACAGATAAACGGATAGCGTAACAGCTTAAAATAAATGCATGACACACAGCTTGGCATAACAACACACGGTTGACAAGCTGAATACACACTGCCCTCCAACACTGATTATTATCCTTAAATCACTGTCCTCAAATCTGAATCTGATACCCGCAGATAACTGATTCTCAAATACTGACTGATGCCCGCAGGCCTGATACTCACAATACTGAACTGACGCCCGCAGGCCTGATGCCCAAACCCTGTAAACTGATACATGCATTCGTATGGAGACGCACCCCAAAGCACATAACAAGTAAGTGAGAGCCAAAACACCCCTATGTTGGGGTAGGGTTTCCCTGTCCTATTTTGTCAGGAGCTAGGGTTTCACTACGCACGCAGTGGTTTCAAACAACCTATAAACGGGTAAGCAACCTGTCCTAGTTTGGAATGGTCACTATGGATCCGAATATGCACTAGGTCGAATGGTCAAAAAGGGTGCCCCGGTAAAACCGGGGTTTGTGTTTCCATACTGGCAGAGCCCACAACTGGTCAGCCTTATGGTCATGCCTTGACAAGACAAGCCTCCGGCAAACCGTTCAGGAATAGCAGATGGCAAACACGGTGTCCTAGGCGCACCAATGCAAATGCAATGCAAAGAACACACACAAGTGTAGTCAAAAACAGATATCATGAGTTCGAGTCAAGTCCTCTAAATCCCCAGCGGAGTCGCCAGAAACTGTAGACGTCCCCGAACGCCCCAGGAGGGTGAGCTCCCGTTCTGTTCATTTGGGGTCACTACAGCTCAGGACTCTAAAATTGTCACGGTTCTAAGTCTGAACCAAAGAGTCCAAATCCGGCAAATCGTTTTGAGAAAACAGATTTTTGAAAGAAGTGCCAAACATGGACTGCTTTGCCAGATACAGAGTCACCACCTAAATATTTTATTTTGGGGAAATTTAGGAAACCCTGACTCGTTTGCCTAAGGCCACGTGTCCGTCATCACCAAAGTTGTCTCGGCTCGGGAACTTGGGTACGATTGGGGAAGGTCACTTCGTGAGCACCCCCGCTCGCCTGATCAAAGATCGGCCTCTACTAACCGTGATATCTAGTTTTGAAAACATTGTGTGTTCTTATTCCGGTTATTAGCCTAGATTACTATGTGATACGCACAGCATACAAGTATAGACTGGGTCGTCTGGATTGGAACAAAACTTTCATGTTTGTCTTTGAAAGATGGTTTGCTACTCGCAAGTAGGCTTAAAATGTAGATTTTGCCACCCTCGGGTAGGCTTAGAAAAGATGGTTTTGCCACTATCTAGTGGGCTTAAAACAAACAGTTGATGATTTATTCCAATCCAAGTAACCCAACCTTCACTCACAGGCATTCAGGCAGTTATATCACATAAGCAAATAGCCTCATGGTAAGCATGCTATTCATGGCAGTCACTCACACGCATGCAAGGATGCTAAAGCATAAAAACTCACCGAGTACTCCAAGCCAAAACAGAAACTACATTAGAAATCATGCATGATCCTAAGTATACAGAAATGCCTAATGCAACACATGCAAAAATGCAACTATAGCAGGCTCGGCTATTCTAAACATGGCATATGAGATGCAACAGCTAACAAGTATTCAACTTTGAAATTGAAATACAAATGCAGTTAGTATGATGCGCCGAGCCTGGTGCATGCAAAACAGATGAATGATGCAAACATGCTGTCATACTGTATGCTAATTGAAATATGCCCTAATCTAACCATCATAAGCAGGTAAATAAAAGGAAAGAAAGACGTGGGGTTGGAAGACATACATCACACTCACCCACACTTATTACAATTATGCCCTCGCACAGAGGGTCGAAATAAATAATACAGTCCCAAATAAAGAATATTACAGTCCAAATAATACAGTCCAAATAATGTACAAATTCCTAATTAATTAACAAATTAACTAAGAAAATAAACAAACTGGCATGCAAGCCAGGGACTGCCTTGATTCCATTCCGGATGATGAATGATGCATGCCCGGGTTGCCTTTGCGCGAAAATCCATGATGATGTCCCAATTAGCCTCTGTTTGCACCTGTTCTTGAAATACGTGCCAAGCCTCGGAAGACCACTGATTCTTGATTTGCTGCAACAGAGAGCAGGAAAGGGGCATAGCAATGTATTTTCACAAATGTATGCATGTCTCGATCCTCATGCCACCAATCACGCATATCGATGCATGATGGCCGAGGAGTCAAATTGTGCAATTCAATATAGAATGAATGCACATATAAACACAACAAGAACCTAACTCCATCATGGATGATCCGGAGTGTCGGTGACTAGGGAATTGAGACACGTTCCGTCACTCGGAGTATGGAACGTACCTCGTTTCCCGTGCCCAGGCTAAATCCTATCCCGAACACGATGCAATATGCATGACATGCATGAAATGCAACTAAGATACAATCCTAACATACACAATGTTATGGAATGGCATACACGCTACACGAGGTAATACACAACCGAGCATACACAATGCTATGGATGAAATGGCATACGCAATGCAATAATGGGCTTACACCAACATGAGAGAGCCTCAGCCACACTCACATAGGAGGCCATCAGATAAAAACAAGATAACTCGAAATGCGTGCACGCGTGCACGCAAACCGAGGACGGACCCTCAGACACCGAAATGCCACTCTAATGAGACATGGAAAAGATATGGAATATGGCACACTATAATGCAAAAAATCAGAGGTAAAATGAGATGCAAAACAGCCCCAAAACCCGGTGAAATGAAACCCGATGCATGGAACGAGCCCCGAAACATGGATTTTGGCGCATGAAATGGCCTATAGCTATGCAATGCATGCATAATTTGAACATGAGATGAAAATACAGAACCAAGGAAGCCCCTAGATAAGCATTTTTACAGTTCAAAGCATGGCCAAACAGCAAACACAAATAGGGCAAAAATAGCATGCAAAAATGGCCCTAAATGTGAGATAATGAAACAACTCGCAGCTGCTGACCCCAAACAGATTAGGGCCTTTCAACAAAGTTGAAGAGGGGCCCAAAATATGATCTTTTACAGTTTATGGAAAACCACAAAAACCAGCACAGGTATGGCTAAACTCTCATGCAAGAAATGGGCCAAAAGATGGCCAAAGAAGCAAGTGGTGGTTGCTGGCCTTAAACACAAAGGGGCCCTTCAACAAAGTTGAAGAGGGGCCAAAAATAAAGCATTTTACAGTTGATGGCCGGACCCAAAACAGTATGCAAATATGTCCAAAATGCTATGCAAAATGAGGCTAAAAAGAGAGATATAACATAAAGTATATAAAAGATGCCTCAAACCATGAAAGGCCCTTAATGAAACATGAAGAATGGGCCAAAATAAGACTGTTTTTAGTTCTGAAAAGAGCCCAAAAATAGACAATAGGCTAATAAATCATGCAAAAATGGGGACCAAAGAGGGGTATAATGGCAAGTGGCACATGGAGGTCCCAAACAGTAATGAGCCCTTCTTCAATGTTGAAGAAGGGCTCAAAATAAGCCTATCTACAGTTTACATCATGCTCCAAAACAGATCATACATAGGCCAAAAATACTATGCAAGATAATGGCATATAAGAAGGATAATGAAGCAAGTGTATCAAGGGGGCCTCAAACAGTGAGACGCCCTTAAGAAAAAGTGAAAAGGAGCTCAAAAAAATGCCACTTTCAGTTAGGGCCGGAGCTCAAAACAGCAAGCATGTATGGCTAAGAAATGATACAAGAAAAAGCTCAAAAGAGAGGGAATGCTACTCACCCTTGAAGACCAAACTTTGGTTGCTTCTTGGGTTGAGAAGTGGTGCCTCCTAGCTACTGGAAAACTCCCCAAGCTGCTGGAAATGGAAGTGGTGGAGTGGTGCTAGGTGATGGTGTGAAAATGGGGTAGGATTTGGGTGTTTTTGAGCTTGGAGATAGAGATGGAGAGGGATCAATGCAAGAGGCTCTTAGGGAATTTTTTGTAACCCTTGGACCAATGTTGGAGGCCAAGTATATAGACCAAAGGGGGGAGAAAAGGAGGGAAAAATTAGGGGGAAAACAAGCGAAGTTTTCCCCCAAAAGTTGTCCCCCGGATACAGGTTTTTTGGAGGGAAAACAGATATACAGCCAGAACATACACACTGCAAGGATCATGGCCGGCCAGGTTTTGGAGCTGCAGGTGGCCGGCCGGCCAAGGGTCAAAAATGTCAAAATATTTTCTGGCCGGCCACCACAAAATGGTGTCCTCCCAGGTGTTCTCAACACAACCCTATGGTTCAAAATTGTCAACTGTAAAACAGAAGAGAGAATAGGCCATTTTTAGGAAGGGTTCAAAAGGGTGAGGTGGAATTACTGGCCGGCCACCAACTTTTGGTGTCCTCCCATGTGTCTACAACACAAATATGTGGTTAAAAGTTCAAGAAAATGGCCCAAGGGTATTCAACATTGGCTTGGAAGTGAGAAAAAGCGGGCGTCGGAGGGCGCCGGAGGAATATAACTGGTTACTGAAACAATTGCTGGCCTCCCACCCTTCTATAGCCTTCCTGGGGATGAAATAGAGGTACCTGCCAAAAATGAACGAAAACTGATGCAAAACGAATGTTCGGGGGCCAGAACACGCAGTTCGGGGCCCCGAAAACTACCTATTAAGCACCGAAAGTGGCATTCGACCACGAAGTGGGTCTCTCAGACCTCAGTGTCCCTCAAAAGGGAGTAAATAAGATGCATGCCAAAAACCGGAGCAATAGGAGATGGTTAAGCGGTCCTGAACCGAGGCACACGGCCTGACGGCTTCAAAAAACGGGAACCGGGCTCCGAAATGGGCAAAATGGCCTACAGCCACAAAATGTAACCCACGGCCATTGAGAGATGGTCTACGGGACCTCTCCCTCCCTTCAGGAAAAGAAACAAAGAAAACCGAGCCTGGTTCGCAAATCGAGGCAAGGCACAGAAGAGGGTTTGGAAATCCGGAGGCAGGGCTCGCAACCGAGACTCTGAAACTTCTGAACGAGCACGATATGCAATATCACCAAGCGCTCAACTGGCGACGTCTAAGTCTCAAGGTCGGTCAAAAATGGGGTGTCTACAGTGAGTTATGGCCTCAATACGACGTCGTTTTAGAGTTCAAAGCAAGAACATCTTCCTCACATATGCCCAATGTTCTATACCTAAAGAGAGACTATTAGAGAAAATTAGAGCGCTATTCACAACCAAGCCACCAAATTATGTGAGGGTTGCACATGAATTACATGAGGACGGGCAACTACATCTCCATGCTCTTGTCCAATTCCCATACCGTTTTCAAACGCAGAATGAACCGTTCTTCGACGTTACTCACGATCGAACTAGTCGCCATTTCCATCCGAATGTGCAAGGGGCCTACAACCAACAGAATATGCTAGAATGCATATCCAAAAACGGGGATTACACGGAATGGGGTGAATTCCGTCAGAGGGGCCGCTGCGCTAACCAGAGTAACAAAGAAAATATATATCGTGACGCACTTGCCGCCGGAACCAAGGACGAAGCACTAGTACTGGTACGAAATGGCGATCCAAAATGTTTCTGGTTAAATTATGACAAATTGTCATCCAATTATGATCGGATTTCATTTAATCCACCATTGTCGTATGTTCATCCATTTACAGACACAGTATGGATCGTTCCAACAGCCATACAGCAATGGGTTACAGACAATATAAGAGACGAAGCCCAAAGACCGCACAGGCCTAAGAGCATTATAATTGAAGGCCCATCTAGAATTGGGAAAACATGTTGGCTTATTCATTCGGACCCTCCTTCGTGAGAGTGTTATGTTGTAATAAGTGTGTGCGCGTGCGTGCACGCATGTGTGTGTATGTCTTCCAACCCTACGTCTTTCTCCCTTTTACTTAACCACTTTTGATGGTTAGATTTGGAGCATCATGTTTCAAATTAGCATACCTTATGCTTGCATCCATTTATTTGTATTACATGCACCGAGGCTCGGCTCATCATTCAAACTGCATTGCCATTTCAATACTTCTTTGAATACGTGTTTAATCGCATGTCGTTCAAATCGATCCATATGCCATATTAGTAGCCGAGCCTATTAATTGCATTCTTTGCCTGCGTTGTATTAGACATCTTGTATAGTTAGGACCATACATCTTTCTAACTAGTTTCTGTTTTAGCTTGGAGTACTAGGTGAGTTTTTACGCTTTAGCATACTTGTATGAGTGTGAATATTGCCATGATTAACATGTTGGCCATAAGACTATGTGCTTAAATGCTAAACTGCATGAATGCCTATGGACAAAGGCTTGTTGTTTGAATTGGAATAATTCAACATGTGTGTTTTTAGCCCACTTGGTCGAGTGGCAAATCATGTTTTAAGCCCACTATGTTTGGTGGCAAATCTGCAAACTTTAAGTCCACTTGAGGTAGCAAATTCAAACCATTTTCGCAAAGAAACATGAGTTGAATTGTTCCAAATTGAGCAAACTAGTCTATACTTGTATGCGCGCATCACATAGTAATGCTAGTTTAATAACCGGAACAAGAGCACATAATGTTTATAAAAAATCATATCATGATTAGAAGAGGCTGATCTTTGATCGAAGGAGCGCGGGTGCTCAATTCATGACCTTCCCCTCTGGTACCTAAGTTCTCGAGTCGAGGCAACTTTGGTGATGACGGACACGTAGCCTTTGGCACAAGTCATGGGTTTCCTAAAATTTTCCAAAATAAAATATTTAGGTAGCGACTCTGTATTTGGCAAAGTAGTCAAATTTTGGCATTTTTGATCCTAAAATCGATTTTCCAAAAGATTTGTCGGATTTGGACTCTTTCGTGATTATCAGTTTCATATTGCACTTGTGGAATTAGATTTAGAACCGCGGGAGTCCGAACTGTAGGGCTTTCTTTCAAACCTTCTGAAAGGGGGCACAAAAAAGCCGAGCTACAGTTCAAGAATCCTTTGGCTGCTTTCATTCCGACCCATATGCAGGCTTATGCCAATGCCATGCAGTAGATGCTCATTGAGGCGGCAAAACTTGCAACGACAGCCGACGCATCTGCCGCTCAGCCAGTCGATCGGAATCCAATGTCGATGGGGTCCGAGGAAAGTCCCAACCCAACTGAGAAGGAACCCGAGCTGGAAGATAATACCATGCTTGGTGTTGAGGAAGAGGTCGAGAAAGAAGTTGCCGACCTAGCCAATATAGTGAATGTGGACTAAGTTTTTTTTTTTTTTTTTGTTGATGTACTCAGTTTGGCGACCCCACCTTTTGTAATCAAACCTCATTATGAATAGAAATCAGTTCACTTTTTGCTCGCAATATGTATTTGTCTTTTGCTTTCTTCAATTTGTCTGATCTGTCTGAATAATTGTAACCGTAGCTTTCATTGTTGCCGAGATAATACTGCTCGGTTTGACTGTGTGGTGCTAAATTTTCACATTGCCGAGATGAAATTTGCTCACAGTGTGTGTAATGCTCTTCGTCATGTTGAGCTAATTTATGCTCAGAAATTTTTTTGAATGTGCTTAGATGTAAAATTCCTTATCAAAAATCTGCTCTGTTTTTTGGGCGAAAAAAGAGTTATTGGGAATTAGGCCAACTATCTCCCCAGTGAACAAATTCAGCTCGGTGTGATTGCAAAATCGACTTGGTTATGCAAATTAAGCGACACATAACACCTACTACCACACAGGCAAAATCAGCTCGGGAAACGGGCAAAGTTAGCTCGGATTCAAATTATTATTGGACAAAACACCAACCTACTTCCAAGCGAGCGAACCCAACTCAGGAAGACGAGCAACGTTAGCTATGCCCCAAATGAGAAGTTGGGCAGGACACCAACTTCTCTCCGACGAGCAAAATCAGCTCGGATTCTATGGTCAAAATTGGAGATAACACCAATTGGCCTTCTAGAGTGCAAGATTAGCTCTGCAAAAGGTGAGCAAAATCAGCTCAAAACAAGCGACCACAATTGGGAACAATTGTTAGCACGGCGGGCAAAGTCAGCCCAGGCCGAGCAAAGTCAGCTCGGTCTTGTGCCTCAAGCTTGTTATAACTTTCTACATGGTGCACTGTTGCAACTAAGGCTAAATTGCCCCCAGTACTCAGTAATGTATCATTTTAATACAGAAAGAAGGAAGTGTAAGCACATAATACAAGAGATATAAATGACTTTTCTCCATTGCTCGTCAAACATTACATATAATGCCAAAAGGCCAAGTCTGAGTAAAGGAAGGAAGATTACATTTCAAAAGTAGAATAGCTTGAGGTTGACTGCATTCCACGGCCTTGGGATGGCTTTGTTGTCCAAGTCCTCCAAAAGGTATGCCCCTTTGACGGCAAGGCCGGTTATCTTGTGTGGCCCTTCCTAATTTGCACCCAATTTGCCCTTTCCCGGGATTAATGTATTGCCCATCACTTTTCTCAAGACCTAGTCCCCAACTTTGAACATATGTGGATGCACGGTCATGTTGTATTTCTTAAAGAGCTCTTGTTGGTGGGCCGCGATGTGGAATAGTGCCTTTTTCCTTCTTTCTTTAGCCAGGTCCAACTCCAGGGCAATAGCTTCACCGTTCAAGTCAGGCTCAAAGTTTTCAAATCGGATAGTTGGCATGTCGACCTCCAGGGGTATGACTGCCTTCATGCCATAAGCCAGGGCGAATGGAGTCTCCCTGGTTGAACGCCTCGAGGTAGTTCGATATGTCCAGAGCACGTTGGAGAGTTCTTCAACCCATCTCCCTTTGGCCTTCTTCAGCAGTTTCTTTGGCCCGTCCAAGATGGTTTTGTTTGAAGCTCCAACTTAACCATTTGATTGGGGGTAGGCCGGTGTAGAATTGTATAACTTAATCTTCAAATTTTCGCAAAACTCGTGGAACAATTTCCCATCAAACTGCATACCATTATCCGAGATGAGGGCCTTTGGGACGCCAAACTAAGTAATGACATTCTACCAGATGAACTTTTTCATAGCTTTCTCTTTAATGGTGGCCAATGGCTTAGCTTTCACCCACTTGGTGAAGTAATCTGTGGCGGCAATGAAGAATTTGCGGTTACCTGGAGCGGTTGGAAGTGGTCGCACAATATCCAGCCCTTAAAGTGCAAATGGCCAAGGGCTCGTTAAGAGGAACAACTTTCTGGCCGGCTGATGGATCTGGTGAGCAAATTTTTGGCATTTACAAACATATTTCTATGCATTGGTCTGCATGCATGGCCATCAATAGCCTTAGGAAATAGCTCAGTATTCCAGCGATCTGCCCCTAATGTGGCTGCCACACATGCCTTCATGAATTTCAAAAAGGAAAGCTTCAACCTTGGTGGGATAGACACATTTCAGATATGGCCCTGTAAAGGACTTTTTGTACGAGGCCCCAGATGGTGAGAGCCAAAACCACTCTGACTTGGCCCTGATCTTGTGGGTTTCCTTCTTATTAGTGGGCAGGAATTGATCTTTGAAGAAGGTGATGATTGGGTCCATCCAAGACGGCCCCAAGTCAGTGCAAAGTACTTCGGGCGCCTCTGGCTTCTCGATGCTAGATCGGGGCTAGAACTCGATCATCAAAAGGTTAAGAAAGGTGGTTTGCATGGACAACAAGCCGGCCATCTAGCACTTATGTCCTTTAAAGCTTTTAGTAAGTGTATTTGAATCCTTTATTTGATTCGGGAATCTTTGGTGTTGTTGTACCTTAGTTTTCGAGGAGTACAAATTGATTTAAACTTGTTGGGATTGCTCGTTTACGCTTGTTTACGTTGAAAAGTTGTTTGGGAACTTAAAAATCTTGTTCTGGGGTCGACACTGGTCTTGGTGGTGTCAACACCTTCCTTTTGTTGTTGGCCACAAGGGTCGACACCAATCTGGGAAAGGTCGACCCTTGTTCTAAAATTGCTTACTACATTTTGGTATCAACACCAGTCTGGGAAGGGTCAACACCAGTGATGCTGTCAAACATAAGTGTTCCAGCTTTTCTTCATAAGACTCGACACCTATGTTGCAGGGGTCGACACCTGTGACTTTTTCCAGATTTTTCAGTTCGGTTTGGGCCCTACTTTTTGGAGATTTTGACTTGATCTTTTCGATTGACTTTGGGACTTCATTTTACTTTGACCTAGCACTATAAATAGGTCCCTCACTTAACCTCTTCTTTATTTTTCTTCTCTTTATTTGTATCTTGTGTAACAATGATGTGATTTTGGGGTGTTTAAGGCAAACTTAGGGTTTGGGAATGAAATGGAAAGAGGGGTGTTTGGGTGAAGGTGAAATAAACGCTTGAGAGGTTTGTAAATGATGTTGTATTGTGTATGATTTGATGATTTTGGTACTTGGCTAATATTAAAAAAAAATGAGGATTTGTCCTAATTGAATCAAATTATTATTTTGTATGACTAATGAAAATTGACATTGAAAATGTGAAATTGAAAGGATATTGATAGAAATGGTGGATTGGTTATGTGTTACTCCATTCTTTGGTAGTTTCGAATAAACTATCTGTTATGAGATTTTATATCTGTTTAGAAATAACTGTATTGGGCTATCGGTGGAGGATAGCCATGTTTGTTGTAGAAATTACATGCGGATTAGGTGAATTGAAACTAACCATTTGTGCTTGTCATTGAATATGACTATATTTATATACATAGCGCATGTATGAATGATTGTTTGGGGAGAGAAAGGAAATGGACTTCATTATAATTAAGTTGGTCGGAGTGTCCTGAGTAAAAGTCCCGAAATTATACATGGGTGCCTAGCCCGCGATGAAATATCCGTGAAATGGCAATTGTAGTGCTTGTATAGCCTACGTTTACCCATTTGACGGTTGCCTACGGACGAAATATCCGTGAAAGAATACATGGGTCCCGTTTGACGACTGCCCGCGGACGAAATATCCGTAAAAGAAAACTTTGAAGTGCTACATGTTGATAATGGGGTTCTAGAACTTGTAAGTTGTAATCTTATTTGGGTTGTTGAGAAACGATGAAATCGGCTTATGTAATTAAATGAAATGAAGGGAAATGGCTTAATAACTGAGTTTGGTAATTTAAGACTATACAAAATGTGGATGCCTTTATCTTTGATGTTATGTATGCATAGTGTACTTATACCTTTTCTAAATTTCACATACTGTGTTAGATGGTTTCTACTGGGCTGTAGCTCACCCTACTTGGGAATAACACTTTCAGGTAATGATGGCATGCCTCCATCAAGGCAATAGTGCCGGAGAAACTTTTGAAAGCAAGGGCTTCTCGTTTTGATTGTATATTTTGGTAAAGCCAAGGGCTTAAAATGTAATGAGCGAAACTCACTTCTTATTGTAACCAAGATATGTCTTGGAAAGATGTAAGCCCATAGGGCCTTTAATTTGTTGTTATTAATTTGCATTACATGCTATATATTCAGAATGAACGTTTATGAATGTATAATGCATGTAATCCCTTTTGTAATACAAATTCTGATATATAAAAGTGCACTAATTATGTTATATTCATTTCTCTTATGAGTTGGGTCATTTGTATTATTTTGAGGGCGTTACAGGCCAACTCGTCTGCTTGACTATTCTCTTCGCAGCCTATTTGCTCCATTCTTATTGTGGCAAATTTTTTGATCTCAGCGCATACCAATGCTTGATACTTGGCCACCTTTCATCTTTGGCCTTGTATTCCTCAGAGACCTGATTAACCACCAGTTCGGAGTCGCTGAATACCATAAGCTCTGATGTCTTCATTCGTAAGGCGCTCTTCAGGCCGGTGAGGAGGGCTTCATATTCAGCCTCATTGTTGGATATTGGGAATCCAAGCGTGATAGCATGCTCAATGGTTAGCCCATTTGGTAAGGTTAATATAATTCCTAGCCTGGTACCATGTCTATTTGAGGCCCCGTCAATGGAGAGCTTCCACATCTCGCCAATGAACAATTTCCAACAATCAAATGGGTTTTGAGAATTTCTTAAGTCCAAGGGACCGGTCGGCTCTACATGCTGTTTTCCAGCATGTTCATTCAGCTTTACAACCTGTAGATCGGCCGGATCCCTTTCGACTCTCTCAGAATTGTCTTGCCTTTCTATTGCTTGTACCTCACCCATTTTTTATGGCATTGAAACTGTGGGCCATACTAAATCTGCACCAGCCATTTTCTTCTGCTTGGTTTCATGTGCCAAATCAATCGGACAGACAAGGTGAGTGCCATGGACAAATTAGCTCTACCGCCCATTTCAAAATTCTGCAAGGGAAATCCGCCTTCTCAAAAAGCACCTTGAATGGGAATTCGGTTAGCACCACTATTGTATGGGTGTGAAAATAGTGCGCCAACTTCGTAGAGGCCATCATTAGAGCTAGAGCCAATTTTTCGAGTGGCAGATATCTTGACTCGGCTGGGAGCAACGTCTTGTTGACATAGAAAATGGGAAGGTGCTGAATCCCTTCAGCTCGGATGAGCACCACGCTCACCACGTGTTGAGAAATGACCAAGTACAGATAGAGCTCTTCGCTTTGTTGTGGAGTGACAAGGATTAGAGCGGAAGAGAGATATGCCTTTAGGTCTGTCAAAGCGCGGTCACAATCTTCATTCCAGAAAAACTTGACTTTCAAAGTCTTGAAAAAGGGCCTGCAATGATCTGATGACCGGCTAATGAATCTATTCAACGCGGTTACCATTCCAGTAAGATGTTGCACGTCCTTTGTGAAATTTGGTCGTTCCAACTCTTGGATTGCCTTGATCTGAGAAGGGTCGGCTTCGATTCCTCGGTTGGTCACCAAAAACCCAGAAATTTTCTAGTTCCCACTACGAAAGCACACTTGGATGCATTTAAACGTTATCTGTGGAGCTTGATTATGGAAAACATCTCGGCTAGATTGGCGAGGTGTTGGGACTCATCTTTACTTTTCACTACCATGTCGTCAATGTAGGCCTCCATAGTACGGTCAAGAAGAGGGGCAAACATTTTGATCCCCATTCTTTAAAAGGTTGCCCTGGCATTTTTCAAGCAAAAGGGCATGACCTTGTAGTAGTACAAGCCCCTTGGGGTGGTAAAGGATGCTATCTCTCTGTCTGGCATATACATGGCTATCTGGTGGTAACCACAGTATGCGTCGAGGAAGCTAAACCTGTGGTGACCAGCGGTAAGATCCACCAGTTGGTCGATTCTTGGGATGGGAAAGCTATCCTTGGGACAAGCATGGTTGACCGTCTTGTAATCGACACACACTCGTTATTTTCTTTTCTTTTTTTATGACACCACAATCGTGTTAGAAATCCATTTGGATTAGTGCACCTCTTTGATTGCCCCAACTTCCAGCAAATTTTTGAGTTCTTCGGCTACTACTTCGGCGTGGTATAAAGCCGAGCGTTGAGTTCTCTGAATGACAGGTCTTACGTTTGCAAAGACATTCAACTGGTGGAAGATGAAGCTAGGGTCGACGCCAGGAATATCGTAAGGCATCTATGCAAAGACTTCAATATTGGAGACTAGGAAGTTGACATAGTCTATCCGCTTGGGGGTGGACAATGATGAGTCCAAGAAGAAGAATTTGCATGGATCGTTCTCATCAATCTGAACCTTCACCAAGTCTTCAACTGATTTCTCTTCAGTTTTCGGCCGACGTCTTCCAGGACCTCCTTGCCTTCTGGTCCTTCTATTATCTAGACGAAACCCTTTGTTGCCCGGCTGCCATTGACCGCGATGAAGCATTGTTTGGACATCACTTGATCCCCTCAAACTTCTTCGATTTGTCCGATTGGGGCAGGAAAGCGCATGACCTAGTGATAAATCGAAGCCACTGCTTGCATGGTATGCAATCAACCCCTCCCCAAGATCAGATTATACGTCGATGGGACCTTTAACACCCAGAACTCTACTTGCTTTGTAACCAATCCTGCTTTGACCGACAATATGATCTTCCCTATCTGCCATTCCGGCTGCGAGTTGAACCCAACTAGAGGAGAAATTGCCAAAGCCAAGTCTTTGTACTCCAACTTCCTCTTCTTGAATGCATCATAATACATAATCTCGACCGAACTCCCCTGGTTGATTAGTATTCACTTGATGTCAAAATCCTTGACAAGAAGCGTCACCACCAAGGCATCATTGTGAGGGGTTTGAATTCTTTCCAAGTCTTTGCTGGAAAAGGTCATAATGTCCTGTATCCCAATTTTTTCCTTCTTCATGGTGGGCTGAACAGATAACACTTCCCTCATGTGCTCAGCCTTCTTAATCATTTCCCTGCTCGCATACTCGAGTTGGCTCAATGATGCCGTGAATGACATTGATAACTCCTTAGGGTACGGCATCTAGGACGGCTAGCCCATTTGGCCCGGCTTGTCCTTGTCGAGCAGCTCTCATACCATCGTCAATATACTGGTTTAAATGTCTTGCTGTGACTAGCCCTTTCAAGTGTTGTTTCAATGGCATGCAATCCTCCATTCGGTGCCTCCTTTCTTTGTGGAAAGTGCAACGGTACCTTGAGTTGAATCCCCTTTGTGCATCCTCCAATTTTGCTGGCTATCGGACATATGGCTCACCTTTAATCTTGCCGAGGATGCGATAAATCAGGATTTTGAAGACCATTGTGATACCGGTCCGCGCCTTCAACTTTCTCTTGGCATCATTCTCTTTGTTGCGAGAGGTATTAGCCCGGTCGTTCCCACAGCCTTTGTTTCTGTCATTGTGGCTTGCACCGCGATGTTGCTTTCTCGCTCGGTTATTAGGGCGGTTGTCCTCCTGTCCCACCGAGTGAACCTTCCTAGTCATACGTTTGTCCGTCGCAACCGGATTTGTCTTCTTAGTTGCAGCGGCAGTGACGGCAGCATTGGCATCATCCTCAACTCGGATGTGCTCGTTGATCCGCTGCATTAATGATTCCATGGTTGTGGGCTGGTGTATTATAAGCGAGTCTCGCAGTCTATGTCCGACTGGTAGGTTTCACTTGTATTAGGCAATTGCCAAATTAGTGGGGCAATCGAGGATCTTGTTGTAGGTCTCCCAATACTTGGCATTGTATGCCTTCAATGAGTTTCTCGACCCCATCTTAATACCCAGGAGGTGGTCGACCTCTTTCAGTGTTCGAGTATTAGTCTTGAATCTAGTGACGACGGCTTCCGCCAGCTACTGCCGCCCCTCAATACTCCCCTCCATAAGCCTCTCGAACCATTTCAGGCCCAATTCTCCCAAACTTGCTGGGAATAGATACATCAAGGCATCATTGCGACGATGGCCAACCATTACTTGCTGTAATGACTAACGTGCATGTATGAATCCGTCTTGCCCTCGTACAACGTGAACTTAGGTTGATGGAATTCGGCGGGAAGAAGTGTGCTTTCAATCTCTGGAGACAGTGGAGTGGTTGTGAGTCTTGCCAAGTCTCTATCCTCCGATGCTGGAACCACCATTCTAGGTGGCGGCATGACCACCTCTTCACTGTAACAGATTCTAGGACTCAGCCTTTGCAGCGTCGTCACGCTTTGGGCCTCGCTGTGGCATGCACGTTCCTCAAAGATGTCCCTCAAGTCCCCCAAACGAGCGGAGTAAGAGTATCTCGACGTCATCGACAGACGCGAGGGACAGTAGCTGTTGTCGCCTATGCGTGATCTCTCTATCGGTGGGTCAGAATTGCCAACACCGTAGGTCTTGGTAATGGAGAGAGAGGGTGTCTCCCATTGGTGCTGGCTGTCTGAGCGACGGGGTTAGGTATGCTCACTGCGGTTACCTACTCCAGTAACACCCTTTCCTTTGATTTGTCGCTTTAACGCCTCCATCTCAGCCCCCATCTTCCGAATGAGGGCGTCCTGGTCTCTGATTTGTGCTCTAGGCGCTGAGCATGCGATTCTCCTCGCCATCGACGCCCCTTAGTGCTCTGCGAATGATTAGTGCTCCTTGCGTGTTTGTCTCGCGCATTTCTGGGTAGTCCTCTAGAGGAGGTCTCAAGGCCCGCCATTGTCGAGATGGCGGGAGGGTCATCTCTCTTCCGGATTCACTCTGGAGTGATTCCGTCGACGACGGACAGCGGTGTTTTGCCGATGTTCGCCATGGAAAACAATCGAAAAAGCTTGTGGAACAAGGTTTGTCTGTCAAAAATCTTCCCACAGACAACGCCAATTGTACGGGCAAAAAAATATTTTCCCTGCTCTGTACCTCCTTGCTTCCAAGCTCGTCGCACTCCGTTAGAACTCTGTCGCACTGTAAACAAAACAAAGGTGAGCTACCCGATGAGTGGGTTTGCTGGAAAACTCCTCCGACGGTCAAGTTAGCTTGCTAGGAGAAGAGAGAAGGCAAAGAGCACTGTAGAGAGTGAGAGTTGCACAAAATTGCTTACCTCCAATATCTGCATGCTCCTTATTTTCAAGGCCGGCTATGCAACCTCAGAGGTTGTGGGCGTACTACCTTTGTTGTCTTTCTCTGGACAAACGATTGTGCTTCCCTATACACTTCTTATACATGTAGAGACCAAAACCTCCGAATAGTGTTTGTCACTCCGCTAAACGGTATTGGCGCATACCAGGAGTGGGTTTCTCTCTCCTGTTTATTGGCCCACATGGAATTCCCGATCGGGCTATTACTTATGAACACCTTACATTATGTCGACCCTTTTATGCCAGGCTAAATTAGACCGGTCTATCAACAATAGTGCGCTCAAACAAAGCCCTGATCGCCTGGCACCGACTGAGGCTAGGTGTGCTGAGCGACATCTCGACTGCACACCGCGATCCCTAGGACCGCTTGCCTCAGCGATAGTAGGCCAAATAGGATGCAGTTCAGTCGTCACATGACTTCGCTGCCTTGGACCTCAATGTTGGGGAGGTGATGCTTACCAGCTGATCTAGCTCGGCTGCATTCGACTGACATAATATTCTATATGCGCCTAGCTCGGCCCGACACTATATTCTGTGCAGGTCCATGTTAGACAACCGTAGTCCTGCACCAACACTGCATTTAGCGTGGACTCGGTCTAGCCCAACAAAGTGGTCCAGGTTCTCCTTGCCCGACCCAACACCATACTCGATGTTGGCGCAACTCAGCCATTGTTCGGCACAAATCTTCCGTTTAGTTGGGTAAAAGATCCAATTTCTAGACTTTAGACATACCATGGAATTCTCTAGAGGAGATTGGAGCATCTCCAATACATCATCTATTTCTTCATTTTTGAAACATTTTCATCTCCAACCCATCACCTAAATCCATCTCTATTTGGAAAGTGGATTAGTTGATCCTCCATATTTGGAGGGAGGATAAAAAATAGAGGACCACCTCTAAAATACTATTCATTTTATATTTTTTATTATATTACAAAAAACTTTTAACATGTAAATTTAATTTTTATAAAATTGGCATCATTAAAAATGGTGAAATCATACCTTAAAAATGAGTATAATATTAAATATATTTTACAAAAATTTCAAAATTAAATATTTGTTAATGAATAAAAATTATTCACTTTTTGATGAAAATATTTTCGAGAGAAATCTTTAGAGAAAAAAATGATGATTTATGGTTGGAGCTTGACTGAATAGTGAGATACTCTATATTTACTTTTTGATTAAAAAAGTATTTTTATCCTCTAATTAGGGTAAATTACAAACACACCCCATAAGATTTGCTTAAAATACGAATTGCCCTCCATGGTTTGAACAATTACAAATATTTGCTTGTCAGAATTTTTTATTTAACAGAATTAATTGAAAAAAGTGAAATTTCTAACTATTCACTTATACAATAATAAAATTATTTGAATTTTAATTGAAATAAAATTTTAATATTATTAAAAACTGTTAATTAACTTGATGATTTATTAATAAAATGACCTATTTGTTATGAAATTAGAAACTTAAGGGGACATAATGTAATTTTTAAAATCACAGAGGATAATTTGTAATTTAAGTAAATCTCAGGATGTGTATTTATAATTTACCCCTCTAATTAAGAGTGTTGGGTTGAAGATGCTCTTAGAAGAGTTGAATATCTCCTTTAAAGTGAGTGTTAAAAATCATAGCTTCTTAAAAGTTAAAAATAGGACATTCGGGTGAAAATTCTAGGTCGTTTGGAAGAATTTTAGAATTATAATTTGATAATAGAGTTGTATTTTGAGTTTGTGAGTTGTGAAATTATGATTTGAGTATGAAAAATTTGTTTGGTTATGAGTTTTCAAAAAAAAATTGAATTGAGTTTGGAATAATTGATATGACATATGATATTTGATTAAAAAAGTTATAACTTATAACCAAACAAACAACCCAAAATTCTATTCAAAACTCATAAATTTTTTTTAAAAACTCAGAAAATATTTTTTATTTAATATATAAAAAATAACATGTGTCAATTGCACAAAAAAAAATGTACTATTCCAATCAACCGGCTTGAAGTCCGAGAGGACGACAGGGTAGGCCAAATTTCAAAATTTGCCTAAAGCAAGTTTTCAAAAGCGGTGTGAAATTAATTTTTGAACACTATTCAAACAAAGAGCTCAGAAAAAGAGAATTTGGGTGGCTGTTATGCAGCCATTTGGGCCCTTTTCGAGACCCATTTTGATAATCCGAACCGTTCATATTTTAGAATACATCAAGTAAAACATACCTGTAAAAAATCAAGTTAATCGAATATCGTTTACCCATTCATCCACTCATATTTGTACAATTGTTATTTATTTTTGTAGATACAAATGTGAGTGAATGAATGGGCAAACGATATCCGATTAACTTGATTTTTTTATAGATATATTCTACTTGATGTATTCTAAAATGTGAACGGTTCAAATTATCAAAATAAATCTCAAAAATGACCTAATTAGTTGCCCAATAGTGATTACTGTGCACCCCAACACAGCAGTCATACCAATTCCCAGAAAAAGAAGTGGAATCATATTTCAAAAACTTCTCCAAGGACAACCCAAATTTTAGATTATTCTTGTTAAAAGATCTAGGCGCTAATTAAGTCAGTCCATAAGAACAAGCTATCATAAAATGACTAAAATACCCACCACTATTTATTTGGATCACGCGTCTGTCCGTTTCTCTTTTACCATTCTTCTCTCTCTCTATCTGTTTTTACGAAACCCTACTGTTGTCTCTTTTATCCTCCACCCCTCCTCCAATGTCCCTCACCACCGCGCTATCTCCATCATCGCCTCAAATCTTATACATCATGGATTCCACAGCTCTCTCTCTCTCTCTCTTCGCCGCTGGTACCAAAGCAACAACACAGATCTGAGTTGGCGGGACAAAGTCGTCACCGTCTCTTTTTGAACTCAATCTGATCTGCTCTCTCTCTCTCTCTCAACCCTCAGTCTCGATCTCTCCTACTCCGGCGAGGTCTCCGACGATCCAACGATGTCTAAAACCACTACCTCATCATCTTCATCATATCCAGCAGATTTGAGAGCGCGGTCTTTCATTCCAAGATCTGAGATTGTGCCCAACGAACAGCAGCGACCCAGATCGGCGATGGAGAAGAACCATGAATGACGATCTGAGGGTGTTCACGTTCGCAAAGCTGAAATCGAGTTGTCGCCTTCAGCCCTAAAGCATGGCCTTTCGTATCATTTCTATCTATGACTTTCTGTATGTGTATATATAATAAGTATGAGTATGTATATGTATCCAATATGTAAACCAACTAGGCCTAGCTTAATTGACCACAATGCCTTCCTTAGGATTTAATTCTAAGAAGGTCATGGATTCAATTCCCATTAGGGGATTGAATTAAAGGAATGTAAACACTTAGGTGCTTCACTAAAGATAGAGAGATTTTCTCCCATAAGTAATAATCTAACAACTAACTACTAATATTTACCGATCAAAAAATATATATGTATTCAATATGTATGTATGACTATGTGCATCTATATACGTAATTTTTATTGTTGATCATGTTGTGGTTAAGGAGGAATTCTAAGTTTGAAGTTTTACTTGTTGCCTATTAAGTGGTAGATGTAGAATTATGTATGTATATCTGTGAGTATATGTATGTATATCTGTGGGTATGTGTATATATGAGACAAATCTGGACAAAAATTGATGTTGATCATAATGATTCCAATAGATAAACAAAAAGTTAACATAGATTTTCAACATATAGAAAAAAATTTAATAGATGGATAGAATTTAGGGGAAAAAATTGAATAGATTGATAAAATTTAGGAAAAAAATTGACTAGATAGCTAAAAATTTTAAATAGATAGATATAAAGTTGAACAGATAAATAGCATTTAGGAAAAAAAATTGAACAAATAGATATAAAATTGAACAGATAAAATTTGAATAGATAGAAGTTTTTTTGAACAGATAGGGAATTTTTTGAACAGATAAGAAAAAAATTGAACAAATAGTCATCAAAAATCAACATATAAAAAAAAGTCAAGAGGCAAAATTGAAAACAAAATGTCCTTTAAAACCAACAAAAAAAACTTCTCATCAAACTATTTTCTCCAATAAAAAATATCTGCTGGACCTAATGCCTTAGGCACTCTCTAAATTGGATTCATCACCAATTTTCTTTTAAAAATAGCAGCGATTTACGTGTAAGTCTTAATAGGTGGACTTATCATCCAATAGGTCCTATGATAATATTTTATTTATTTATTTTTGATCAGCAAAAAAATTTAATGATGAAAAGCACAATACATGCAAAATTTTTACATCAACAAAGCGGGTAAGTGCACTAAGCATCATAACTAACCTTAATAAACCCAATTAGGTTAGCATCGCAAAGAAAGCACAATCATATGTTAGCACTAGACCCAGTATTGGTGAGAAACCAATCAAAGCAACCAAAACAAGAAAAAAACAAAACAAAACAAAGAACCAAAGCAGCAGCAGCAACCAAAAAACGAAACTAATTTTCAACTTTCAGTGACAATTTGAAAAATTCGTTACAAAAAATCATTAATTGTAATTTTTAGCGACAATTTATAAAAATCGTGACAAAAAAAATTCACTAATTGTTAATTTTTAGCGAGATGCAAAAAATCATTATAAAAAATTATTTTTAGTGACAATTTTATTAGACTTATTTTTAATAGGACTTCATGGGAAGTTTAACTATTAGGATTTATTAGTAATTTATCCTCAAAATAATGCAACCCCAATTAGAAGGAATCTAGATTCAAGGTCTAAGCAAATTATGCAAGACATTTGAGAGGAAAAAATCATTTAGCCATCAGAGAGGAATATTTTAAATTTCTAAGCAAACTGGTAGAGAGGAACATTTTAAATTTCATGCTATTTGTTTGCAATAGAAACTTTCATACTCTATTTGGTTGATTAGAATAAAATGAAATGGAATGAAATGATAACTTTTTAGGTTTTCTTATGAAATGAAATAGTGAAAGATAATTATATTTATAATGTATTTGTCATTTTTTTTTAGTCTAACTAAATATGAGAATGAATATTTTGATAAAATGATTATTCTATCCCATTTTATTCTAATGAACCAAATGTTATCTTATACCTCAACATTGGAGAAGTTATTACAACCCGTTATGTTATATTTATAATTGCAAAAAATTGTCAAAATTTGTCTTCCTTGTCTAAATACCTTGAGAAAAATTGCAAAATTTTACATTTGTGCCCTACATAATAAAGGTGGCATTTTTACATTCAACCAGAAAAAAACAATATTGTTGGGACCTCTCAGTGACATGGGATATTTACGTATAGGTCTTAATAAGTAAACTTATTCTCTAATAGGTCCTATGAAAAAAATTTACCATAAAAAACAGTCATTAATTGTAAGTTTTAACGACAATTCATAAAAATCATGATAAAAAAAAGTCACTAATTTTTAATTTTTAGCGGCATATATAAAAAATTATCACAAAAAATTATTTTTAGCGACAATTTTACCAAGGTTTATTTTCAATAGGACTTGATGAAAATTAAATCCAACTATTAGGACCTATTGGTAGTTTACTCTATTTTTATCCAATGAAGCCTCTCAAAATAGTGGTTATTATTATACATCTACACATGACTCAAAATATTTTTAAATGGATGAAAAATCCAAAAATAAAAAAAATAAAAAAAAAACCTGCACTATAATTTTTCAATTTTATTTTAATTAAGAAAATTCTTTTTATTCATACACATTGTATTAAAGCAAAATTGATTCAAGTGGATACTTACATATGCTTTACCTTTGGATAATTCGTTGTCATTATTAATCTGTTGATAAAACTCTTTTGTGTTTTTGCTATTTGAAATTTGAATCCCATGAAAACTGCAAGATCTCTCTCTCTCTCTCTCTCTCTCTCTCTCTCTCTAGATATACCCATATGCACAGATGCGCAAGCATGCATACTCCAAAGTGCAAACTCCTTTTTTTTTTTGTGATTCAAATCTGACATTATGGTTTCATAGAGAGGAAACACAAGTCCAATCTGATGTGGCCTTTAATTTAAGTTTGTTTTTCATTTGCATTAAACTTGAATGTTTGTCATTAGTGTCTCAAACTGTCTACTTTTTTTTTTTTAGTCTCTTGAGAATTTTATTAGAAATATTACGTAATCAGAAAAAATATCTAAAAACTTATTCAGTAGTTTTTCGACACCACCCCTTACATAGAATAGAGTAACGACTAACCATGAATATAGAAAAAACAAAAGCTTATACTTACTAGAAAACAGGTTACTTCTCATATAGCAATATTAGAAGGGCATGTTTGATTGGAAGGATTAAAGTATGGGATTAGGATTATTAATCCGTGGGTCCAATCATCTTATGTTTGTTTTGCCATTTTGGTTTAGGACTATTACTTCAATGGATAATTAATCCAATAAATTTGTAGGATTATTAGTAATGGGGTAGGGGTGGGATAGTTAATACCACACTAATTTGATAGGATTATTAATACCTCACTATTAGTATTGTGAATCAAACATGACCGAAAAGCACAATTTTAGTTAAATCCAAGCCAAATCCATTTTATATTGATGAATAATGAAGACGAAACTTCAAAATCTCAATACATAACTATTGATATTAAAACCATGACTAAGATAGATTTATTTATTTTTCATTTAACCTGTCAAGATATTTTACTAAAACTCTTCATGTGATTTCTCATGTGCCAGTAGAATTGTAAACGAGACGAGTAGTAACTTGTTTAACTTTAACTTTAAAATTTAACCAATTTCAAAATATGTTCGAATTTAATTTATTTACCAAAAATAGTCCTCAAGCAAACTTTTCAAAAATTTAATAAGATTCAAAATATATTTAAATTTAATTTGTTTACTTAATAAGTTAATCTCAATAAAATTTTTAACAAAGCTAAAACTTGAAATAAAATAGTAAAATAATTTTAGTAACAAATATTATTTTCCTTTTGTCAATTGACCAAAGGCAGCTGTGACGCATACAGATCCCAAAACCAACGGTAGTAGGCATTTTACCTATCTAAATATTACTATAAAGTATATATTTTATTTTGCCTATCAACTGTTTTATGTTTTTACTCCAACCATGCTCTTTATTTTAGCTATTTATCCAAATACTATTAATTTTATAGAATGCCACGTCAACAACAAACATGGAGGGAAATGATCCTAATGATTGAATACATTTTGCCTAGCGTTGAAGGCTAGCTACATGTAGCTAGTGAATATGAGTTGAGCCAAAATGCCTAATCATATGCCTAGTGCATTGGAATTGAAAAAAGTGAATCACACTAGGCATTTTAACTAACAAGTATTATATGCCTAGTGCATTGGAGATCACTACAAGAATTTACACATTTGGCGACCACTTTTGCCGACCAAAAAAATTTTAGTCGCAAAAAAATGACATTTGGCGACCAAATATTAATTAGTCGCGAATGATCATTGTTTTTGGCGACCAAATATTATTGGTCGCAGAAGGTTATATTTTGGCGACCAAAAAATGAGTTGGTCGCAGAAAGTGGTATACTTTTCCCGACTAACTACAAATTTGGTCGCGGAAGGTCACATATTTTTTGGCGACCAAATTTTTGGTCGCCAAAAATTTATTTTCAGCAACCAAAAAAAATTAGTCGCCAAATTTGTATTTTTAGCGACCAATATTATAGTCGCCGTTGATTGAGATTTGGCGACTAAAAAAGTTTGTCGGCGAAGGTACTTTTTCTGCGACTAATTTAGTCTTTTGGTCGCCAAAAGTTTTGAGAGGGAAATTTTATTTTTAGTGGGGCGGGAATTGAAATTGTTTGGCGACAAATAAATTTGGTCGCTAATTTTAAAACGACGTCGTTTTGTACCATGAAATCAGAAAAAAAATAAAAAAATAAAATCAAATCGATGCCCTTTCTCTTTGTTTCTCGGTCTGCCCTCTCCCTCTGTGTTCTTCCTCTCAATCGGTGCCCTCAATCGGTGCCCACTCTCCGCCTCTGGGACCTCTCCACTGGCATCACTGCTCGCCGCTTCGTCTGCCACTCCAAAGATGTCCTCTCCGTCGCTTTCTCCTTCGATAATCGCCAAATCGTCTCTGCTTCCTGAGACCGCTCGATCAAGCTGTGGAACACTTTGGGTGAGTGTAAGTACACGATTTAGGATGGTGATTGAAACTCGATTGGGTTAGTTGTGTTCGATTTAGCCCTAATAATCTTCAGCCTAGGATTGTGTCTTCGTCTTAGGATCGGACTGTGAAGATTTGGAATTTGACCAATTGTAAGATTAGGGCTTCGCTTGCTGGGCATTCTGGGTATGTGAATACGGTGGCCGTGTCGCCCGATGGGTCGCTGTGTGCGAGTGGTGGGAAAGATGGGGTTATTTTGTTGTGGGATCTGGCTGAGGGAAAGAAGCTTTACTCACTCGATTCGTGTTCTACAACTTAGGGCTCCTATCAAGATATTTGGTGATTTGCATGGGCAATTTGGGGATCTTATGCGACTATTTGATGAGTATGGCTCACCTTCAACTGCTGGGGACATAGCGTAAGTGTTTTTTTTCGTAGATTATGTTTCATTTTTTGACATTTTATTCCAATATTGTTTCCATCCTTTAACAAAGAGTTCATCATTGGCCCTAACTTCTTCTAATGTTTCAGAGGCAAACATTAGCCTCTATAACTTGTTTTATGTGTTTTTGTTTTTATATTGAAATTTTGACAAATCTGTGCCTTGATCACATATTGCGTGGATACATTTTTTAAGTTATTGGTGTAAGAATCAGTATGGCATTGCCACGGCCTGGTGTTTGGTTAGACTTGAGATGTGATGCAAACAATCAAAAGTTAAATAGGATTGAATATGTAAAAAGCATTCATTGAAACAAAGCAATAGTCAAAAGTATAGACCGGAACCACCTGAGGGTGGTGGACTGATGGTGGCTTCTTTGATTCGAATATTTCTTCACCGAGGAGCTTGATCAGGTGGCCTGATGGTGGTTTCTTTGATTTGAATATTACTTCTTGTGAAGCTTGATTTGAATTTTGAAAATCTATGATACTTTTCAGACCCTGTTTTGTACTGGGTACTGTGAATTGAGTCCAAGGTGCAATAATATGAGGCAACATATGATTTTGGCTAGATGCAGGGTCTTTTTATTATGCATAAAATGCTAGAAATAATTGTTGTTTATTGTCATGTTTCCATGGGCATTCCCATGGAACTACATTTTTCTATTGCTCTTACAGGTCTACTGTCTGCGTATTATGTTTTTTTCTTTAATGAAAGTGATTACTTCTGTTTGGCCTTTTTAAAGCATGTTCTAGGTCCTTCAGTGAGATTATGCAATTACTAGCAATTTTTTTCCCACCCTTTTATCATGATGCTAATTTCATGTATGACTATCAGATATATCGATTATCTCTTCTTAGGAGACTATGTTGATCGGGGCCAACATAGCTTGGAAACAATTACTCTTCTGCTATCTTTGAAGGTATAATACTCTTATTTGGCCTGTATGTTCTTCCTTAGTGTTTAATTATCTTAGGGCTCAAACATTTTCTTAAACTAAAACATGTTGGCTATGTTTCTGTCCATATTGATCGGTTGAACTAGAAACTTGTTACAAAGACCTAGAAGGGATCAGGTGAGTAGGCAGAAACTGATGAAAATGAACTGTTAACATGAATGATGTCGACTTTCCCAGTCAGTATTAAGTGTATGCTTAAGTAAGAGGATATGCTTGGAAACATAGTTACAAGTAACGCTTTTGAAATCTACATGGGATTGGTTAAACCTAGTTTAAGTAAGAGGATATGATTCGTTTCTGTTTTTTGCCCCATTTTCTCTAGTTCAAATTAAACAAGAAGCTTAGAGCCTTTATGGTTTTTTTTTATTGTTTTTGTCGTAATTTTCTGTGTGTGTGTGTTTTTTTTTTGTGTGTTTTGTGTGTGTGTGAAATCAAATAATAGGACTTTGCAACATTGTTGTTTTCCTACCATTTGCATTTTCTTATAATTTTTAAGATTGAAATGTATACATCTAATTCAATGTTGAAGACTGGATGTCTGAAAGAAAACTATGGATCAATTAAAGACTTTGGATCAATTCATATTGTCAACCTTTCACATGAATTAGTCTTCATATTGTCAACCTTTCATGAAAAACTAGTTTTCATATTGAATTGATCGAACCTTTCATGTGTGTTAACTTTACATGAATTAGTGATTGTCAACCTTTCACATGAATTAGTGATTGTTCGTTGCACTATGAACGTGTGTTAACTTTACATTTTACATTGATATTCCTATTCTAGGTCCTGTTTTGGAACTCTGAAGTTTGTCCAGTTGTGTTCAAGCTCAACTCCAGCTGACTGGTCCATATAAAGAAGATTATTTGTTTGTATTTAGTTTATCTAAATTGCTAATTGAACCAGTTCTATAATTATAGTTGTATATGTGTATGTATTGGGCCTTGAAAAGAACAAGTTAGCAAAGAACTAGAAAGAGGAGGATTCCAACCAACCTCAAAACATGTTAGGAAGATAAGTAGATAGAAGATAATTCAATTTACTTTTTTAATGAAATTTTAGGTGGTTTTACCTTGTCTTTCCTTCATTGGATTTGAACTCTTATGAATATTTATGGTTTCTCCATCTGTTTAACAACTCCTCAAGCTTCCAAGGTTCCCTTTAACTTTCACATGTGTTTATGTGAGGATGAAGTAACCATTATTACAGCAAAAAAGAGAGAATATGATTAAACTACATGAATATTTTTCATGCATGTTTCTTTTTAAACAAAAGTATATATCTTCTGTGTCAAATTTTTGCAAATTTATTCTCCATCCCTCTGTCAGAATTTATGTTTCTTTGGTTAATAGTGTGTTTAAATTGAAGTTATACATAATTAAGGAAAGAAAGATGACAATGAAATCTATTTGGTGGTTGGGATTGCATAAAAAATAAAGTAACATAATTTGGAATTATTTTTATTGTGTGAAACAGTGGAAAACAAATGACATGATAGCCAATTTTGATGCACCATTCTAGAAAACATTTATTAAAATTTTCTTGAAAATATGTTTACTCAACAAAATATTTAAGATAGTTTTTGGTTTGATAATGGACATTAGAAGCAAGATCAACTTTAAAATAGTTGAGCAAAATCATCTCATGTGTTATCTTTATTTTGAAATAAGGCGTGCCATTTCTGACATAACATCAAGGGAGGAATTCCCTTTTTACTAAACTTGGACAGATTCTGACCCTTTGTGTGTGGATATCATAAAATATCATTCAAAACATAATAATAGCTATTGATACCCTTTTCTCATTGTCTTTCCTTTGGCTTTGGCCTTGGTTGCCTTCACCTTGCGGTGGCCGTAGCTTGCCTCGACCTAGTGATGGCAGATGTGATTGGTTGTTGCATAGGATTCAATACTAATAGTGATTAATTCCCTCACTTCCTCATGAACTCTTTTAATATGATCTGCAAAAGCCTAACTCAAGCTAGCCTCATGTTAAATGGTTACTAAATTAAAAACATGTTGATTTGTCTTTCATGCATTCTGCATTCTGCAAAGTGATGCAGTGGTAACATGTATGATGGATTGTCCGCCTATACAAAATATTTCCTATGGTCATAAGCAGAAATTTTGATTTGGTCATAAGCCCTAAACTCCATTGTCTCTATCTCGCTCTGTGTCTCGGTCCGCCCTCTCCCTCTCTGTGTTCTTTCTCTCAATCGGTGCCCACTCTCTCTAGCTCACCGAAGTCCCTCACCACCGTTGCTCACATCCGTCGCACATCGCCATCGCCCTCTGGCTTTCTCTCACACAAAGGGAGCGATTGCTGGGTATTCGCTGCTGTGGTTGTTGCTGGGTATTCGCCAAAAGCATACGTATGCATACGGTACCGTGATTTTTGCACTCTCGATCGTCGGTTGAAGACATTGTTTACTGGGCAAGGCTGGATTCTTCTTTCTACCTGGTCCTCTTTCGAACGGGTATCCAGAAAGATTTTTGGGAAATGTCTCTCCTGATGTTGTTGCAGAGAGTAGTGCCCTAATTCAAGAGTGTTTACGATCCATTCTGCACTCCAGGTTTTCATCCAGCCTTCCAAGTGCTCTAAAGGGTACATTGCTCATTCCTTTGTCTTTTCTATTTGATTCCTTTTATCTTTGTTTTCTTGTAAAAGAATCGTTGACAACAATTTTAATTACTAGAATCTGAACTGTAGTCTTGAAAGCCACTGTTGTGCAAACCTTAGCTTTATATGCCTTATTGTAATTTCTTGATCCACCATTTGCTCTTGTGGTTCAGCCTGCAAACCTAAGGAATTTTTAGGGTGCCTTGCATCAGTGGATAGCACTGACACTCTGTCCGCATCATGAGTTGGTTGGCTTTTTTGCGTGTATATATATATCCACAACATACATATTTTTGTGACTTTTGGCTGTTGATATATGGTAAGTGAAAGAGGGTGGAAATACTATAACCACAAATAATACGTCTTATGGTAATAAGATTCTACTAATGCAAGGTCAATAAACAATGTATATATTACATTTTTCATGTTGGTGAAGGCATGCTATCTTCATTTCTTTCATTTTTTTCTTACGTCTATTAGCCTTTACTTGCTTTGTACTTATATTGCTTTGAGTAATATCTATTCTTTCTTATTGTGATTGACTCGCTAGAATAACATTGCTTAGTTGGTGCCCAAAAAGACTGTGATATCTGTGGTGATGCTGGTCGGGAGGATTTTCTTGCAACTTGTAGCAAGTGCAGTGATGGGGCAGAGCACACGTAAGTCATTTATGATTTGTCACTTAGACATTACTAGTTTTACTGTAGTTCATTTGGTATCTTCTCTTATTCGTTTCTTTGAAATGTGAACATTCACATTTTGTTTTATTTTCAATCAATCAGTTACTGCATGGGTGTTAGGATGGAAAAAGTTCCTGAAGGCAATTGGATGTGTGAAGATTGCTTGCTTCAGGAAGAAATTGAGAAATAGAAGCAAAATAAATTGGAAAAAGTAGGTAGGACTCCGCAAGGTCCATCCTCAAATAAAAACCTCCAAAATGCTGGAAATCTAAATACCAATATTAGAACTCGTGTGGAATTGGACGCTAAAGGCTCAGATGTTGAGAAAAGTAGACGAGACAAAGTTGGTTCAATTTCACGCATCTGTGCTAAGAGACCAGCGGGCAATTTAGAATTTGACTCTATTACGAAAAGAAGGGCTCTTGAAACGAGTGTTGGATCTCCAAGGATGTCCAACCCTTGCAAAAAAAAGTCCACTTTCTCAGGGTTCTCTGCATAAGAATGTGGATAATGTGAAAGTAAAACCGACGTGTCACGTATCTACTTTCAGTGACCGCTCACCCTCATCCATGATTTCTTTTTCTAATTCACCCAAGACTCGAACAAGTCGTCAGATTTCATGAGGTAATTTTCTAGCCTTCCAAATGATATTTTAGTGATTTTAGTGATTTTCATCCAGCCTTCCAATTGCATATGTTTCATGGAGCTAACATCTTTTTAATTTAGTGATTTTAAAAATTCTGGCTTCAATGGCTTCTCCACAATCAAAATGTGCATTTAAATGAATAATGCTCAGCAACTGTTGAGCATGGGAGTGTATTCTAGAGACCAAGAATAAGCAATAAATTCAGTTAATGATATTTTCGCTCATACTCCAATGAGGCCACATTCTAAATGCTATATGTATGTACTAAGATAGGCATGCATATTAAATGGGCTCATGTTCAGACCTTGAAGTCCTCTCTTGATGAGCAAACTCTGGAATTGCAGGTTAAAATATAAGATAGGCATGCATATTTAATGTCAAGGAATCAACTCAATAAGCTTCAATCCCAACATACTATTGTGGGTATATGGATCAGGTTTTTGTAATCTATAGTACGTAAAGCCACCTCAGTCAAATTCAAGACAATCAAGACCTCTCACACAATTGTAGATTAACTCTCGGTAGAATTTTTTGGAAAACGTGGTGGCCAATAAATCACTTATGAATTTTTAAATTAAAATCTCTTATAAACATGAAAAACAGCAACATTAAGGAAATAAACTCATAATAAGACCAGAAACCAAGCTATATTTATTCACAAATCATCTTCATGTGAGTCCTATTAATCAACTTTCCAAACCCTGTTTTATTTTCACCAAAACTCTAGTGATTTTTTTTCATGTCTGTATTTCTCCTGTAGTGTCCAAGTCTGGAATAGTGGAAAGTCTCTTGTCATGGGCAGATTCTGGAATAGTGGTATGTTTTTATTCTTTTATTGCATTTTTATGCATTAATAAGAAGTTTAAAGTAGCACTTAATGATTTTTTCTGCATTTTGACTCTAGACCTTGGGTATTTCAATTCCAGAATTTCTATACATAAATATCTATAAATTTTCTGAAACTAAGGTGACTCATGTGTGGGCATGTGTGCATCCATCTATTCATTCCTGCAGTAATCTTTCCTATTCGTTTTTTGATATGCACAGGTAAAGCATAGTAGAACATCATCCCCATCTTCTTATGAGAAGGATTTTTGTGAATTGGTAGATATATATACCAGAAAGAAAAGGCCTGATAAAAAGAAGCATAATGTGATGCTTATATACATGTATATATGCATGTGTGCATCCATTTATACATGTTTCTTCTAGTGACTCTAGTCACTTCATTTATCTTATTACTCTTCTAATTGTCCAATCCATGGTAAAGTGGGGATCTTTGAAAAATTATTCTCTTCTTAGCAGGTTGAAGAGCATAGACAAGGGATTGAGAGATTGATGTGGAAGGCCATGGATGAAAAATGTCGTGCTGATAATCTGTCTCAGTAGGTTGAAGAGCATAGACAAGGGATTGAGAGATTACGAAAGGAGATAGATGAACTTGTATCCTTGAGAAAGTTGGTTGAGGCTCCTGATGACCTGTCTGATAAATGTATGAATGATGTAACTGCAAAAGTGAAAGGTGGGTTTCCGGCAAGAAAAAGTAGTGCTGCTGAAGAAAGGAGACTTGCTGATATTGAACGAAAAAAGGTTGAGGAAAATCTTATTCAGTTGGAGAAGTTAAAGAGAGAAGCCGATGACGCAAGATCAAAATTGGTTTTGGAGACATTCAAGTCTGAAGAGGCAAACAAAAGATTGAGGCAAAAAAGAAAAAGGTGATTACAGAGAAAAAACGCGCAGATTCAGAGATGGCCAAAGCAGAAGAGCTAAGGAAGTTTGCAGAAATTAATCAGAAGAAGGTCATGGATGAAAAGTGTCATGCAGATTATTTGTCTCAGCAGGTGGAAGAGCATAGACAAAGGATTGAGAGATTACAAAGGGATACAGATGAACTCGTACCCTTGAGAAAGTTCGTTGAGGCTCCTGATAAATGCATGAATGCTGAAGCTGCAGAAGTGAAAGGTGGGCTTCGAACGGAGATATTAGAGAGAGAAGCTGATGAGTCGAAGTTGGTTTTGGAGTACTTAAAGTCTGAACAGGTAAACAAAGGGCTCAAGGAAGAAAAACAATAGGTGATCAGAGAAAAAAAGCATGCAGATTCAGAGACAAGGAAAGCAGAAGAGCAGAGAAAGGTTGCAGAAACAAATAAGAAGGCGGCCATGGAAGAAAGATATCGTGCGAATCAGTTAGCTCAGCAATTAGAGGATAATAAGCGAAGAATAGAGGAACTACAGAAAGAGATATTGGAACTTGTGTCCTCTAGAACATTGGTTGAGGCTCCTGCTGTTCTGCCCGATAAAAATATGAATTCTGAAACTGCTATAATGAAGCTGCAGAGAAAAAAACTGAAGTTTAAAAAGAAGCAAGTAAAACATGCAAAAAAAGTTGCTGAGTTTGAAATATATCGTAATAATATACTACAACAAGAACTATGTTGCTTAAGGCAGGGTTTTGTTCAATTTTCGCATCGCCTGGATGTACTAAATAACTACTTCTCACAGCAGGGTGAAGGTAGTGATGACCTGGTAAAGGTCGGTTTCTCTTTTGCTTATTATTCATTTAAACTATCTGAACATACTCGAATTAAATTTTTGTTGATTATTTGATAGGTACAGTGATGTCATTTATCAATAATAGTCTATAGCATACAGGTTTCTAGTGTTTGTTATTGGACTATATTTTGGTTGAGTTTACTTAGAAGCAAGTTAATTGAAGTACATACTTATTTGACTGATGGCTGTTTAGCTTTTAATCTGATGGGTGAGTAATCCAATCAGGGCTTATGCTCTTATAATTCATCATGGACTTGCTTGTATTTGTATTTTAATAAATATTAGGAGATAGTTATTTGGTTGAAGATTATAAATAATGCTATTCATATGTAGCTGTTGTTAGTCAAGTTTTGTAGCCTGAGAATATATAGTTTCAACTTTAAATTCTTGAGTTATGTGTTGAGTACTTATTCATCCTATTTTCTGTATTCTTTGCAAGTGATTAGATTTCGATATCTTATGCTTTTTTATTTTTTCTCCTTCCTTGAACCAGAGCATACACAAGTTTCTTCACATGGTATTTACTTAACTACTTGTCTAATTTTTGCAGACTGGCAACGCCTTTAATACTCCAAGCTTAAACTTGAGAAGGGAACGCTTCAGTAAAAAGCGGTGCAATAATGAGCTTGTAAAGCCTATTTGCACAGCTATAGATGCCTCTGATTTTATCAAGCAAACCATAGAATATTTGAGATTGCTTTCTCAATAACATTAATCTGAAGGGCAGATTTTGATTTTGAATCTTGCTCACCCCATGATTCCACATCAAATTGATCATCTTGTAACTCAACCTTTTGTTCCAATGGAGTTCTTAGTTCTACATTATGATGGATAGGTGAAGATACAGTGTCTTCTGCAATCTCAATATCATTAATCTTCTGGGCAGATTTTGACTCTGAATCTTGGTCATGTTGATTTGAAGACAATGGGACTGTGGTAGCATCAGCAATATGCATTTTTAGCTCTGCATTATGATGGGTAGGTGAAGATACAGTATCTTTTGCAATCTCAATAGCATTAATCTTCTGGGCAGATTTTGACTCTGAATCTTGGTCATGTTGATCTGAAGACAATGGGACTGTGGTAGCATCAGCAATATGCAGACTGTTTCTGGATGTTGCAACCGTAGAAGAGTCAATAACACTGTTAAGGAATTCTGAATTAGAATCATCACAAGAAACTGTATTGCACAAAACAGAGTCCAAATTTGATGAAGCAACTGCCTGTTGATCCACCTCCTTTTCTGTGCAAGATTCTTGAAAATGCTCTGGGGAACATGCCTCATTGATTTCCATACCATTTTGATGTAAATCCTCGAGAATAGTAATAGATTCTTCTTGCAATTTTATGGGACTGGTAGAAAAAGATTTGCTGTCACCTTCATTATCATCACAATGCGAGCCAACAACAGCAGTAGCCACAATCACAACTTCCGAATGAACAGTTTCAGTTACTACATCATCTAAATGCACATCGGGAACTGGTGGAGGATTTGGAGATCTTTGAAAATCAAGTGAAAATTTAAGGCTGCTATCATCCTTTCCAATGATATCCATGTCAGTGGAGAATCCACCCGATTCTTCACAATCTGCTGCATTGGAAGCCACATCAAGATTTTTCTCTCTAGAATATGAAAAACCCACTTCTGCTGAATCAAGTTCATGTGGGGAAATATTTTCTGATATTCCTGAGAACTGATGCTTTGTAAAGCTAGTAGCCTCTAGATTGTCCACTGTCGGAGTTGAGCTAATTGCTCTCTCCTCGGGCATTGGAGGAGCATCATCTACTTTAGAAACTATGCCATCAGGCTTCATATCAGGATGACAAGTTTCCAGTTTTGGGAAGGCTGAATCAAGATGCTGCTCTTCTGCATGTGAAGCAACTGAATGTGGTCAGACAATCTGAATCTTGGAAGGAGAGTTTGGGAGGCAGAAAGTTCTAGCGTTTTTCTTAACAAGGTCACGAAGCTAAATTGTACAAGACTACTTGGCAGTATGAGCATTTTTGGGAGGATTAAATATTTTTGGATGGATATGTATGGATAACAAATATTAGTAGTTTTATTTGTTGATAGCTGCGCATGGATAACAAATAGTTATGTTTCAAATTGTTATACTAGATGGATGTGACTTGTGAATGAAAACTTAGAATAGTTGTATTGTGTCGAATGTTAATGAATTATGTATTGTGTCGAATGTTAATGATTCAGTTAATTTGAATGATGCTTTAAACTTATAGGTTTATTATGGATTGAATGAATTATTAGGAATTACAGGTGTATTGTTTTCCTGCTTTGGCGACCAATTTATTAGTCGTGGCATCCAAAATAATTTTTTTTCGCAAAAAATGACAATTGCCGACTAAGAGTTTTGGTCGCAAAAAATACATCTATTGCCGACCAAAACAGCTCTTGGTCGTGGAAACTCACTTTTGCCGACCAAAAGTTTTGGTCGCGAAAAGTAACAAATGGCGACCAAATTTTTTGGTCGTGGAATGTCACAATTGGCGACCAAACTTTTTGGTCGTTGAATGTGATAATTGGCGACCAAACTTTTTGGTCACGAAATGTGTCAATTGGCGACTAAGATATTTGGTCGGGAAAATATCACTTTTCGCGACCAAAGTGTTTTAGCGACAAAATGAATTAGTCGCGGTAATTAAATATTTAGCGACCAAAAATTTAGTCGGCAAATCCAACTTTTGCCGACCAACCAAAATTTTGGTCGCGAATTACTTTTGCCGACCCTCAATTAGCGACCAAAGTGGCGACCAAAAAAATTGGTCGCGGATAACTTTTGCCGACCAAAAATGGACTTTTAGCGACCAATTTTTTTGTTGCCAAAAGTGTTAATTCTTGTAGTGGATGCTCTAACACTCCCAAATGGAGTAGTAAAATGCATGAATACTCAATCATGTGATATCATCACTATAATTATAAATTAATGAGGTTGATGACTAGGGTTTTAGATATTTAATCAAGGGAAGTGTGGCATCCACAAGAAAGTCACATTATATTATTGTATTATTATATTATATTCACATACATCTATTTATCTATATATAATATAAGAAAAAGAGGATTTTTAATGTACAAGTTTTGTGAGAGTTTCAATATCATAATCTTAATTTTTTGATTTTAAAAAAAAAATCTCAGCATTTATTGATTTTTTCCAATCCACAAATTTTTTTGACTTCTCTCATTATTACTGCAACACCCTTTTCAATTTCTCTCATACACTATGGTTACATATAAAAATAAATAAGATAAGAATTTAGTTATGGATCTCAAAAAGATATAACATCTAAATTTGAATTATGATTTAGTAATATAATTATCTATTTTTTTGATGCATATCTATCAAAATTTTAAATTACTTAATGGGACAAATTAATCAATTTTCTAAAATTATTGATTTTTTAATTTATAAAATAGATTAAAAAATTATTGATTGATTTATTTATTTAATAACAAAAATATTTCATGATCTCTCCATCCTAATCTCTCTCACCGATTTTCAAAAAAAAAATAAAATAAAACTTGCCTTCTTTATCTCTTTCACAAAAAATCAAATAATATTTTTCATGAAAGTTGTAGATATCTATCTATATCTTATATATTATATTATATTATATTATATTATATTATAAAAAAATAAAAATCAGATATATATATAAACAGATAAAATTAATAAATTTAATTTTTATTTATTCAATTAAAATCTTTCTTTTGCATCTCAATATCCAATTTTAAATTTTAAAATTTTTTAAAGTTTGTCTAAACAAATATAATTTGAAAATGTCTCTCACCATTATACTTTAAATTAATAAAACTCACATGTCTATCACATATCTAACTCACATCATAACTTACCTAAATCATAATAATTAAAAACAAATAGAAACCTGATAAATTAAATTAAAAAAAATAGATACCCACAATTCCATCTTAAATAAATTGAAAAAAAAACCCTCCGAATAGAACCACACCAAATAAAAAAAAAAAAAAAATTCAGATATGTATCTAAAAAAAATATGACAACATCTAAATTTGAATTATGATTTAGTAATATAATTATCTATTTTTCTGATGTACATATATCAAAATTTTAAATTACTTAATGAGACAAATTAATCAATTTTCAAGTCTTATTTAAAGAATAATCTGATTAGTCATCCCAACTCCTAAACTTCGCGAGCACTTGCAGAGAAGCTAACAAATTGGGTTAGGTGAGGTTTAAATTGTTGGAGGTAACATTCTCTTACTCTATCAATTTTTTTTTTTTTTAATTTTTTTTTTCTTGTGTGATTCTCTTTCTCTACTGTTGGTTTGGTTTTGGTTTCAGTTTTAGTGGGGTTTATGTGTTTTTTTACAGGATTGCATGGTAGAGAAGAATTATTGGTGTTTATGATTGCAATCGAAGTATCTATGTCCGTTCCATGTCAAAAATTTTGATCAGATTTTGTTTTCTTTAGTAAAGACCATAAAATTGAACTAAAAAAAAAAATTGAATCAAATTTTTTATGTTTTTTGTCATTTTTTTTTCATAAAAAATGTGAAAATTTATTGAGAATTTAATATTTTACTATAACATTAGATTTTTGTATAAATAGGTAAACTTAAAACTTTTAAATATCATTGTCCTCTTTATTTTTATTCTCTTTCTACCATTAGACCATTACTACTATTTATTAGTTCATTAATTATAATTCAATTAATTGAAAATGAAATCTTAATATAATTTTTCATATATATTATAGTTAATTTGTTACAACTATAGTTGTATATAATAGCATGCATAATATATAGGGATAATCTCTAAATATAATTTATATTTTTTTCTGTGATTAAAAAAGTCCATCTTAATAGTATATAGAAGAATTAGATGGTTTCCTTTATCTCTAAAAAATCTAATCTATTTTTTTTTTCTTTTTAATTTTTTAAATTGAAATATTCCATCTTAATAGTATATAGAAGAGTTAGATGGTTTCTTTTATTTCTAAAAAACCCAATCTATTTTATTTTTTTTACTTTTTATTTTTAAATTGAAACATTAACTATTTATGTCCATAAAACAAAACTAATAAACACATATCAAAAAGCTACACATTTTTTTTCCATTTTTAATATGTAGGATATTTACAAATGAAAAATGTTTGACACCCCAAATTTTTTTTCCATAATCCAACTTATAATAATATAGTCATGAGTGTCAATTTTTATACAAATATGAGAAGAGAATTAATTAAATTATACATTTCAACCAACCACATACTCAAACTTTGACTATTTTAAGATGTTATTTCATTATAATTCCAATTAAGAGAATCTTTAACCCTTAATATATTTTTTTATCAAATTATAATTTGATAAAAATTTAAAAAGATGAAACATTGAAAATTATTATTTTTTCCATCAAAATTGGTGAAAAGAAAAAAATTGGGACAAGAATGAAAGTTTTTTTAAAAATTGATAAAAATTTAATGAAAAAGCTAAAATAATTCATATAAAATCAAAAAATTTATTCAAATTTAAAATCAAATTAGATAAAAAAAAATTAAAAGAAAATGATGAAAGTTTGAAAATATTTTGAAACATTCTTATTCATAAAGATTAGAAATCCGTGTGTATATTATATTCGTATTGTATTTTTAGTTATGAAATTGAAATCAAAAGAAATATAACTTAAATTATTAGATTAATAATAGAAACATCATATTAATTATTGTTAAATATCACTTCACTTCATATTTAATAATAAAATTATATATTTGTTTTAATTATAATTTTTAAATTTGTATATTTTCATAACAATAAGAGGTATGTCATAACTCAGTTAATCCCATTCACTACTACAAAAATAGTTAAATATCACACTTTGAAAAAAAAAATATCTCACTTTTATTGAAAGTGTGATAAAAAAATTAGATTGATATTTTAATCACACTTAATTTGATTAAGTGTGATAATATTTATTTTTTATGTCACTTTTCAATTAAGTGTGATTATATATATATATATATATGTTTTTTTTTTAATCACACCTTCTAATTAAAGTGTGATTATATATATACTACTACTTTTTAATCACATTTTTTAAATAAGTGTGATTATATATATTTTTTTTTAATCACACATTCTAATTGAAGTGTGATTATTTGTATATCTTTTAATCACACCTTCTAATTAAAGTGTGATTACATATACACTACTACTTTTTCATCACACTTTTTAAATAAGTGTGATTATATATATATATATATATTTTAATCACACACTCTAATTAAAATGTGATTATATATATATATTTTTAATCACACCTTCTAATTAAAGTGTGATTATATATACACTATTACTTTTTAATCATACTTTTTAAATAAGTGTGATTATATATATTTTTTTAATCACACATTCTAATTAAAGTGTGATTATTTATATATTTTTTAATCACATCTTCTAATTAAAGTGTGATTATATATACACTACTACTTTTTAATCACACTTTTTAAATGTGTGTGATTATATATATATTTTTTAATCACACCTTCTAATTAAAGTGTGATTATATATACATTACTACTTTTTAATTAAATTTTTTAAATAAGTGTGATTATATATATATATATATATATATATATTTAATCACACTCCCTAAATAGGTGTGTTTGTATAAAATATTTCAATTTGATTTTTATATAAAATATACAATTCCCATTTTTTCTTTTTTTAAAAAAAAGGCCCCAACACCAAAACACAAATTAAAAAAGAAAAAATTCAAAATACATTTAACTCTTTGACTACTTCTAATCAAAAGGAAATATATATCCTTTATAATTTATCCTTTATATGAAAATATATATCCTTTATAAATATATCATTTATAATTGATTAGAATGGTCCACAGATCTTTCCAAACAACAAATAAATGGCTGAGATCATTTTACACATTAGAGAGTTCCCACCCATCACACACGCGCAACAGTTTCTTCTTTTCTTCTTCTCTTTTTTGTGATTCACGCTCTCTCTCTCTCTCTCTCTCTCTCTCTCTCTCTCTCTCTCTCTCTCTCTCTCTCTCTTAGAACGATAAACACCTCATCGGCACAACCTCTGTGTCTCCTCCTCTTCCTCGAATTTGGATCCTCTTCCCCAATAGACACCCACCATCTTCGTTATAGATGGTGCTCTTCATTTCCCTTACAATCTTTTGAAACTCATTGGCTTAGGAAAGACCTGCACTTTTGGTATGGTTCTAAATCTAGAGTTTGTTTCTTTTCTTTTCTGAAACCCTTCCCTTCTTAAATTAGGGCATTTGATTAAACTATTTGGATTTCCATTCAACGATTTCTAGTTTGGGGTTTTGAATTAGGGCATTTGATTCAACGATTTCTGGTTGGGGGTTTTGATTTTTTTATTTATTTTTAGTATCGATGTATATATGTATAAGCTCAAATCAATTACAGTAGATATGTTTGTTTATATATGCTTTTAAAGGTGGCAAGCGATCGATTATGCTCGGTTGAATCACAGTACGATTACATTCTTCAATTTCTCCAAACCAGAGACCCCAGCTTCTCGCTGGAGTCGAGTCAGGTTGAATGCTTCCAAGGTCATCTGCTTCTTCCTCTTTTTCTAAATTTTTTCCCCAATTCAGTGTAATTTCTAAAAATAATTATAAAATCATCTATGGTAAAATTTTACATCGTTAATAACCAAACTCTTTTTAAAAAATTTCATGAATCTGTAATAATTTTCTTAAAATATCAATTAATCTAATAATTAAGTAGTATTATATTATTACGTGTTCAACGAAGTGATTTAAGATTATCATGTTAATTGTGTTGGGTAGGTTGGTAAGGGTTTGTCCAAAGACACCAAAGCATAGAAATTGGCCTTCCAACACTGGATTTATGTTACTAATTATATCAAATTTATATACACATCAGACGCGCATCAATCTCTTCTCATGGTCTTATAAAAATCATATTTTAATTCGAAGTTTTTATGATAATAGATGAATTATAGATGTTCTGGAGTTGGGTCCTTTTGATGATGAGCAACCTATTTACATAAGATTGATCAATCATTAATTTAGGCAGCAAGTTATTGTACTTATTACACTATAACAAAATTGGGTTTTTACAGCTTCATATCAACGACATACAGTAAATGCAAGCCGTGGTTTTTTATTTTTACAACATGTTTTTTTTGCATGCCGTAAATAATTTCCCAACCACGACGTGTCTATTGCGTAGGTCGTGAATGCTAATAACAATGTTTTTTTTACGACTTACAATGTTAGCCATAAATAATAAAATTTTCTATGGCGTACACATGACATGCCGTAAATATATCAATTATACACGACACGCGTACGTCAGTCATTAAACATATTTTATTTTTCACGACGTACAATTTATGTCGTAAATGGTATGACCCAAAAAAAAAATTAAGCACCAAAATAAAATAGGATCTGGCACCACCAAAAAATTAAGCGAAAATTAAGCGTCAGAATTTTTTTTTCAGCAATGTTAAGTATTATGAAAAGTCTTTCATAAAAATGATCATGAAAGATTTGTGACTTTTGAATTACACTTAGAATAAAGCACCACACACTAATCAAGGTAATCTAAAGGTTATAAATTTTTCATGATCATTTTCATGAAAAAATTTTCATGATCCCTAACATTTCTCCTTTTTTTAAATATATATATATATATATATCAAAATATAAACTGTTTGGCTCCTAAGTGGGTTCTAAAGGAACGTGAAAAATGTAAATTAGATAATAGAAGAGAGGGAGAAGAAAGAAGGGTTCGAAAGGGAGACTGGTTCAGCGGCATCAGATTTCGATCTGGAACGGTGCGCTCCCTCCAACGGTGAGACTGGTTCGGCGACGGCAACGATTGACGGCTCGAAGTGGAAGGGTTTCGTTCTTGAGGTATGTTCGGATTCCCCCGCCCTTCTCTCTCTCTCTCTCTCTCTCATTCACTCCATTTTATTCGGTTAGTTTCTCTGCTTGCATAGCGAGAATAGTTACAAGATGAAGTGAAGAAATTGTAGGAGGAATCTGATATCAATCCATGAGACCAGAAAAACTCAGCCCTTGAGGAATTTTTTTTAATGATAAATTAGCAGAAAATCTATGATTGAAAATTCTATTTTTCTTTTTTTTTTAAACTGAAATTACCATAAATTCTTGTTAGTTTCTTTAGGTTTTCTTTTGTTTACAGTATTGAGTTGGTTAATAGTCATATGGGAATCAATCAATTAATCGAAGAGTATCTAAATCAATGTGTTTTTCACACTGTGTTATTTGAATCAATGTGTTTTTCACACTGTCTTACAAAATTGCCCTTATCTCTCACTGTCCTGCCATTGTTGCGCAACCATGACCTGCTTCAATTGAGGAAAAAAAATAAAAATAAAAGATGCTATTGTAGGAATGGGAGCAGAAGCGTTGTTCATTACTTTCTTACTCTTTTTTTTTTTCCCCAATCTCGACCTATGTTTTTAACCACCATTAGTGTTTTTAGTGCTGCTATGTAGTGTGTTGGCTTTTGGGTTCATAGGAACTCAATTGTTTTGTGAGGGTTTTTTTTTTTTTAATTTTTTGGTTTTTAGGTTCCTTGAGTCATACAAGATATAGTGTGAATGTCAAACTTTTGAGTTTTGAAAAACATCTGTTATACATGATGCATAACAGTGGCATTATTTACCTTTTTCTTTCTTTTTTTGTTTTTGCTTTGTGCATTGTCAATGGAAGCAATCCTGTCCTTTCGATTGTGCAATGTGATTATATTATATGTTAGTACATGGTCCACTGTTTAAATTTTAGTATTATTATCAATTTTTTCCACTTTTAACTTTCTGATTATTATGTCATGTGCACCAACCGCAAAACACACAAATGATGGCTGCTAGTTTTTTTTCATTATATGGAAATCATTTGCTTGAAAGGAATAATTACTATTGTATCCTGCACAACCATCATCATGGATTGGTAACCAAAACTAAGTAGCTTAATCCTTTGTTCGAGTAACCTTTCCATTGTTGATTCACATGAACTCCCGCTTCCAACATTGTCCTACAATGCTCTCTAGCTTTTGTATTTCATATTGTGTGGGTTTTAGCTCCATACACTGAAGTCTGGTTAGTCATGCACTCTGCCCTCAGTGAGCATGAATTTCAAATTTGAGGAAACCGTTTGTTGATCTCTGTGTTTGTTTCTTTGAGAACACTAATTTATTTTGTTTGTTCCCAACAGCATGTCATTAATCATTGTTTACAACTATTTATCTTCTATTCATTCTGTTGGATCTCAATTTATTTTACATCCCAATGCTGCCTTCCTTCTCATAAGATTCATGAAAGCATGTAAAGAGCAACCGTCCAATCTTCTTCAGCAGTTTTAAATTGACGTTTCACTAAACAACCTAATCCTGTTGTTGTATTTGATCGTTAGTTATTGTCAGCAAAGTGAATTTCTTGTATTTTCCTATGATGTTGTAGTTCATTAACATATTTTATACTGTTTGAACTTGAAATTTTTTTTTGTCCCTCTTGTATGCTTTTTGCCAGTTGCCCATAACCCAGTTAAGATTTAAACAATTCTGGTAAAAAAAAAGCAAGTGCTTCTGATTGTTGATTTTTTTAGTTATTTTCTCAGTTATATGGTGTACATGTATGCATTGAACTGTTGAAATTTCCTGTGTCAATAACAACATAGTTCATGTTTGCTTAGTTATCAACATATTGGTATTCTTGTGCAACACAAAATTTATTTGCTGCTGTTACAAAGCCATTAGCTACATCTATGAAAATATTCATGCTTCTGTTTTCAGGTAATCGGATGTAGTTAGTTAATTATTGGAATTCAAATCAGGTTAGAAGAGAAACTCACCAATATAGAATCAGAGAATAAGGTCCTTCGTCAGCAGGCTGTCTCCATGGCACCTAATAAGATCCTTTCAGGACGCTCCAGATCAATTCTTCAAGTTCTCCCAGAAATCAAACTTCTTCAAATCATGAACTAATGTTGTGGATGTTTTATGAAATTTTCATGTTTTCATCTATTGGCAGAGAGGTGGTAAGAGTGGTCATTTGTTTGTGGATACAAAGACAACTTAGGTAAATTTTCATGTTTGTAACAAGTCCGCGAGGGACCCTTGCTACAGTTCGGACTCGATTTGTGTCACGGTTCTAAGTCTGAACCAAAGAGTCCAAATCCGGCAAATCGTTTTGAGAAAAACAGATTTTTTTTTTTAAAGAAGTGCCAAACATGGACTGCTTTGCCAGATACAGAGTCGCCACCTAAATATTTTAAAATGGGGGAATTTAGGAAACCCTGACTCGGTGCCGAAGGCCACGTGTCTGTCATCACCAAAGTTGCCTCGGCTCGGGAACTTGGGTACGATCGGGGAAGGTCAGCTATGAGCACCCCCTCTCGCCCGGTCTGAAGACCGGTCTCTACTAACCGTGATATCCAGTTTTGACAACGTTATGTGTTCCTATTCCGGTTATTAGCCTAGAATTACTATGTTATGCGCACAGCAAACAAGTATAGACCAAATCGCCCAAATTGGAACAAAACATTTCATGTTTGTTTTGAAAATGGTTTGCTACTCGCAAGTAGGCTAAAATGCAGATTTTGCCACCCTCAAGTGGGCTTTTAGAAAAGATGATTTTGCCACTATCTAGTGGGCTTAAAACTCACAGTTTTAATGCATTATTCCAATTTAGGTAATTCAACCTCCATCCACAGGCATTCAAGCAGTTATATCACATAAGCAGCTAGCCTCATGGTAATCATACTGTCATGGCAACACTCACACGCATGCGATATGCTAAAGCATAAAAGCTTACCTAGTACTCCGAGCCAAAATAGAAACTAGTCAGTAATCATATGCATGATCCTAGTTCATGTTAAAAATGGCTAATGCAACACATGCAAAGATGCAATCTAAACAGGCTTGACTAACCCTAAAATGGCATATGAAATGCTACAAGTAACATGTATTCAATTTGGAATTGAAAAGTACAATGTAGTTTGTATGATGTACCGAGCCCGGTGCATGTCAACAAATGCATGAATGCACGCATGCATAGCATAAGGTATGCTAAAATAAATGTGCCCTAATCTACCATCATAAGCAGGTAAATAAAAGGGAAGAAAGAAGTGGAGGTTGGAAGACATGCACACCACGCACACACACTTATTACAGATACGCCCTCACTCGGAGGGACCAAAATAATAATACAGCCCGAAAAATTATTACAAAACTTCTAGTCTAATCAAAAAAAGGTGCCAAGGGAAGATGGCCGCAGCCCCCACCTCGGGATGCGTGAATAATGCACGTTCGATCCAACTTGCCCGGAAACTCGTTGTCATAGCACTACTGCCTCTGTTTTCACTGCCTTTTCTTCTCTGAAAACTTGTCAAAGTCCCAGAGAACCTTCTATGAGCATTGCAGAACATCATCGGCTGGGAGGAATGGCCACCGGCCGTGTACAATATCCATCGGCTGGAGATAAAGCTATCGGCACTGAATAAATGGCCGGTCAGCACTGAATGTTGCCGGTCGGCAGAAACTTCCTGCAGAAGACAGTTTTGACATCAACAAAGGACAGGCAGTGTATGGCATGAAATTTCAAGCAAATGTCTGCACCAACACATCCCTTATCATGCTTTTGACTCAAAGGGGTATGTTCCTTGATTCTCGGACCACCAATTACGCATTTCGATGCGTGATGGTCCAAGAAACCAAGTATGCGCTTTGATTTCAAATGTCATGCAAACCAAACAAGCACATAAAGCCCAACCTCTATCACATGATCAAGAGGCAAGGCATGCATGCCAATGCAATGCAACCTAGGTATGCAAACAAGAATACAAGCATGCTATGCAACTACATGGCATGCACAATGCTAACAACATAACATGCACAACGCTTTGAAACATAGCATACACAATGCAAGATGGACTTACACCAATGTGAATGAACCTCAGTCGCACCCACATCAGTGGCCATAAGATGAAAATGAAGTGCCTCGAAATGCGTGCACGCGGGCACGCAAACCGAGGCAATGGCATGTGCAATGCAATGGCTAAAATGGCATATAGAATGCAACATGGACTTATACTAACATGAGAGAGCCTCAGCCACACTCACATAAGAGGCCGATGGATGAAAATGAAGTGCCTCGAAATGCGTGCACACGGGCACGCAAACCGAGGCAATGGCATATGCAATGCAATGGCATGGAAAATGATATGCAAACATGCCAATGGGATTTCAGCACTGAAATGTGGGGGAAAGCAGCCTCGAAATGAGGCGAAAGCACACCCGATGCATGGAATAGTCCCGAAACATGGACTTTTGGCACCCGAAATGGCCTATAGCTATACCAAATATGCACAATATGGACATGCAATGAATAGACAGTAGCAAGGCAGTCCCAAAATCAGCATTTTTTCAGTATAAATCATGGCCAAACAGCAAGCAAAGATAGGGCAACAACGGCATGCAGAAAATGGTCCTAAACATGAGATTATGAAGCAACTCACAGCTGCTAACTCCAAATGGGTTAGGGCCCTTCAACAACATTGAAGAGGGGCCCAAAATATGCACATTTACAGAACTGTAAAAACTCCAAAACAGTATACAAACATGCTAGAAATGCAATGCAAAATGAGGCTCAAAAGAGGCTATAACATGAGGTATACAAAATATTCATCAAACAGCCAAAGACCCTTGATGAAACATGTTAAGAAGGTCAAAATAAGACTATTTCTAGGCCTGTAAAAAGACCAAAAACAGAAACATGATAGGCTGCCAAAGCATGCAAAAATGGGGACCAAAGAGAGGATATAACATGAAGTGGCACATGAAGGTCCCAAACATTAATGAGCCCTTCTTCAATGTTGAAGAGGGGCTCAAAATAAGCCTATTTACAGTTTACATCATGCTCCAAAAAAGATCACACGCAAGCCAAAAATTCTATGCAAGATTATGGCATTCAAGGAGGATATTGAAGCAAGTGCGAGATGGGGGGCTCAAACAGTGTTGAGCCCTTAAGAAAAAGTGAAAAAGAGCTCAAAACAAGGTCACTCTCAGTTAGGGCCGGAGCTCAAAACAGTAAGCATGTATGGCTTACAAATGGTGCAAGAAATGGACCAAAAAGGGGGGAAATGCTACTCACCCTTGAAGACCAATGCTTTTATTGCTTCTTGGACCAACTTTGATGATTCTAAGCTGCTGGAATTCCTCCCCTTGCTGCTGGAATAGAAGTGGTGGAATGATGCTATAGGGTGTAGTGCAAATAGGCCAAGAGCAAGGCCCTTTTGGACCCTCAAAACCAACACAAATGTAGAGAGAGAGGGAGATATATAGAGAGAGTGATATATATCTCTTCTATATCAGATTTTTCTAACCTCCTAAAGAGGAGGAGAGGCTCTCTTTATATAGAGAAACCAAAGGGGCAAAGCTTCTCTTAGAAGCTTTGACCAAAAAGGCCAAGCTTCTCTTAGAAGCTTGGAGCAAAAGGGCCAAGCTTCTTGGAGAAGCTAGGCAAAGGGGTCAAGAAGTTCAAGCTTCTTGGAGAAGCTAAACAAAAAGGTTCAAAAGGGTCAAGCTTCTTGGAGAAGCTTTAAAAGGGTCAAAAGGTTCAAGCTTCTTGGAGAAGCTAGAAAAGGTCAAAAGGTTCAAGCTTCTTGGAGAAGCTAAAAAAAGGTCAAGCTTCTTGGAGAAGCTAAAAGGGGTCAAGCTTCTTGGAGAAGCTAAAAAAAAGGTTCAAGAGGGTTAAGCTCCCTCAAGAAAAGGTCTCGGCCAGGACAAGTGGCCGACTGATCTAAAACAGTGGCCGGCCGGCCAAACACAATGCCGACCGGCAACAAAAGGTGCCGACCGGCAGAAAAGATTGCCGATGGCAGTAAAAACCAGCCGGTGGCCTCTAGCCACTGCCGATGGTGGGTGGGGATGGTCTACAACCCCTACCCTGCCTCTCAAAGGCAAAATGCAAGTGTTTGGTGCAAAACCAGACACTAAACGGTCGAGTTCGGAGATCCTGAGGCAAGGCACGTAGCCGAGGCCTCCGGGAACTCCAAACGAACACAAACATGGATGATCACCGAGTGTTCAAACGGTGACGTCCAAGTCTTGAGGACAGTCAAAAATGGGGTGTCTACAATGTTTTATGAAATTTTCATGTTTTCATCAAGCCTTTTGTTAAACATGCATTTTTGTTGATTACTGTTAAAAATGCCTTAGGATCTGCATAGCCCTTCATTAAACCAAAGGGCTCTTTCAGAAGTAGAGGACAAGCCACAAAAATCTCTTAATGAGAAACAGCAAGAGAATCAAGAGCTTCTTATCCGATGTATTGGACAACACCTAGGCTTCGCAGGGAACAGACCAATTGCTGCTTGTATCATCTACAAATGCCTTCTACAGTGGAGATCTTTTGAAGTTGAGCAGACTAGTGTGTATGACGGAATCATTCGAACCATAAGCCATGCTATCGAGGTTTGAATAATCTAATCCTATATGCTACTAGTGTGTCTTGTTTTCGCTTTTTGTCATAATTGGCTTCTCATAACTAAGTATTAGAATTTGGATTAAAGACCCAGCATAACAATGACATCTTAGTCTATTGGTTGTCCAATTCCTCATCTCTTCTGCTGCTACTCCAGCGTACATTGAAAGCAAGTGGTGCCGCTAGAATGGGCGCCGTCGATTATCCTTGGCTACTCTGTTTGGAAGGATGACACAGGTAATTTAAAGCTCCCATTTGAATTTCCATGTTCTGTCATCAAACGAAGTTTTAGTCCTTTCGTTATTTCAGATGTTTGCTATTATTTTTATTTGCAGAGTTTCCGAGGAACTCCACAAGGAGTTAATCTTTCCTTTGTAAATGATGGCCTGACTGGTGGAGCAGAAGCTTTACACCAAGTTGAAGCCAAATACCCAGCTTTGCTTTTCAAGCAGCAACTTACAGCATTTGTAGAAAAGATTTATGGAATGATTTGAGATAGCCTTAAGAAAGAGATTTCTCCATTGCTTGGGTTGTGCATCCAGGTAATTGAATCTGTTGGGTAATATGAGTCATTCATCTGCCCAGGTAAGAAATACTTCTTTACATATTTTTGGTCAATTCTCAGATCATGTCATTGTAGTTAATATACATTAATGGATCAAATTGATGGTTCTCATCACACACATACTCATTTAGTGTATGCTAATTCTTGAAATGGTGTGTGGCCTTGCTACATTCGGGGAGGTTTCTTCTATAACAAATATATGATGCACATCAGCAATCATTGCATTATTAATATGAATGATTGAAAATGGATTTTTTTATTTATTTATTTATTTTGACTATGATAGAATTTCCTTATTTTTAAGAAAAGGATTAAGAAGGTTTTTTTTCTTTATATGATAGAATTTCCTTGTTTTTATTATCAATTGACTTGAAGCTTCTTTGTTGACTCATTTATTTGGTATATTTTAATTTTTATTAGCAATGTCAAACATTATTTAGTTTTGTTATTTTAGTTAAAAACCTTCTTTATCCTTTTCTTTTTTCCTCATATTTTTTTCCCTCCAGCTCATTTGATACATGCTTATGGTTCTTTGAGTAACACAATTTTCTGCAGAATTCCAATCTTATAACATATTTCTAGATATTCTGTCACTAGTTCACCTTCATTCTTGAAAAATTCTCGTCACACTTTTCTGATCTACCTCGTAAGAAAACCAACAGAGCTAATTTTGAAAACAGAGAAATCTTTTAATGTTGAATACTTAATCACTACATCATATGAAGCTTGATTGTAGGGAATAACTTGCCAAAATATATTTAGTTTATGCTTTTCTTTCCTGTCTCAATCATCTAAAAATATTCTTTGCATACCTTCGGTTAAACATGGCGTTTTGCTTTTCACCCCTTGTTCACTTGGAATCTCACAACTACTTGGTAAAATTTAATTTAATTTTTGAACTTTCCTTCAGCAACCACTAAGGTTTTGGCTTCAGAACTCCCAAAGCACTGGAACAAAAAATGCACTGTCTTATAGCCTTCTTCAGCAAAAGCTAGCACTGAGATTAGTATGTGCAATGTTTCTGATTTTATGATGGCCCTTTCTTGTCAACTAAGTGTTTTTCCATTGCAGTGTTTATTCGATGTATTACCAGAGGACTGCAGACTTGATTTCTCTTCATTCTGGTTTGTATTTCTTCTTTATTAAAAAGACTACTGAAATTCAATTAAATCATATGACCTTTTTGGTTGCTTTGAATATCTAAAGAAAATAAAGGTAAAACCTTGGGTTTATATACATAAATTTGTTCTGCTTCTTGACAGCTTTTAGGAAACAATTGGAGCATTGGTAGAAAATTCAAAAAATTATTCCTCGTCTAGAGTCTCCAGAATTGATTACATCCTACAGAATTGATTACATCCTATATATGGTTTTTAAGGAAGTGGTTGTTTGGAAGAAAAAGTTTGTCTACCAAGAGAAGAACCAAGAAATAGAAAAGGCTCTAGGGGAATTTAGGAAAGCCATACAAGAATTGGCAAACAGTGATGGTTTTATTTCTTGTTCTACTTTTGTGATGCAGATAATCAAAATGAATAAGAAAGTGTGGTCTTTGTGATAAACAACTCTGTTAGATAGGCCAGGTTATTGGGACATTGTAATTCTTAAATTTGCCTTGATTTTGTTACTATTATTGACAAAGATAATTCTTGTACAAATTATGTATTTCTTAAATTTGCATCAATTGTTTTGGTTATGTACATTGTCTTAATTAGAGCATATTGGGGAAAATAATTCATGTAGCCCACTTGATTGAGACACAAGGATAGGCTTGGTTTGGTTTGGTATATGCATTATCTTATTTATACTTGAGCCTTTTATCAGTACAAAGCTTAACTTTGTGTTTCTTTGTTTGAACAGGCATTCATAGATTTAGAGCAGAAATACAACCATAAGGAGATGATTTACCACAAGTATTTTATACGAATTATATAAATATATATTTGCTTCTCTCCCAGCATTGGTTTCACCGTGTTGAGCATTTAGCAATGTACTTGCATAGTAATTAGTATCATTTATTTATTTGGATATGATAATGGTTGGTTTGCCTTATCTCAATTTGATTCTAAAAGGCAGATTTCCGTTATTAAATTCAATAACAAATGCTAATGTTGTAATTCAAATAGTTTTCTCTGTTTACTTAATTTTTTTGTAAATGTACTTGTTGAAGTTTTTAGATAACTGGATTCAGTTGTGGATAATAAAAAAATACTAACTTCACCAAGGTTATAATGACATAGCAGTTCTTTTTTCTTTTATTTATTTATTTTTAATTTCAAATTAGTTGGATTATGAATCAATGGAGTCGAGTTAAGTTGAGTTCTTGTCTACCAGAAACACTCTGTTTAGAGTGATTTGGTGAGAAATGAAAGAGAGAGGGGGGACTCTTTTTGTTATGTTTGGTTTATAATTTTAGATTTGTTGATTCTATATATATTTGGTTTTATGACTTTAAAATATATGGCCATACATTGAAGATTTTCATTTTGGATTTATTGATTCTATGTATATGTCATATTTATATATGGTAATACAGACATTTTATACTAGTAACAATCAAAGTCGTTATTCCTTCTCTATTGATACAGGAGATGAAGAGTCAGTGTGATGAGAAAATGTCTGATTTTGTCTTTTATAAGACAAGAACAGTCTCTACAAAAATAGTAAGTTTATTCATATGCTTCTAGTGATTTATGAATTAATTTGTGCTTTTATTTTTTAGGTCAAAAATTTTCTGGAAAGATGCAAAATATAGCGGTCCCGGTATTTCCTGTTGTTGTTTAACTATAATCCGGACTCGGTTCCGTAGATTCGTTGTTGTCTTATCCTCATTTCTATCCCTTACTCTTTTAATTAGAGTTTTGGGTTGTGTTGGGCAAGTTGGGAATAAGTTGGTCGTGTTTTAAAACTTAGAAATTTTGCCCAGGTTTTGGTCTCTCCGCTCGAGCGGCGATTTGACGCTCGAGCGGGGTTTTGTTGCTGCCTTTCCGCTCGAGCGGCAGTTTGGACGCTCAAGCGTGAATTTCCTTCTCTCAGCATTTTGGACATCCGCAGAAAATTCTGGGAGAGTGCGTCCGGCGCTCGAGCTGATCTTGGGACGCTCGAGCGTGAACCTGTGTCTGACGCTCGAGCGGGGTGTTGTACGCTCGAGCGGACCTATTTTTATATCAGTCCGTGAAATCACTTTTTTTTTTATCACTTTTTGATTTCCTTTCTCTCTCTTACTTTTTCAAAACCTCCATTGAAGAGCACCTCACTCTAAAACCCTAACTTCTCTCTTAGGATTGATCTAGTAGGAGTTGTTTTCTCACCTTGGGCCTTTACAAAAGTTGTGTTGATCGTAGAGGGCTATCTTTTAATCTGAAAATTTTAGGATTTGGAGCATTTCCGTTTCTTCATCTCCTTCGTTGAGCCCCATCATTCGAGGTAGGGATATCCTACTCCTCTTTATGAGCTTTGTCTTTGAATTTTAGCATTTTGATATGTCGAGGGTTGTTGGGTAATTTTGAGAAAGTTTGGGCCTTTGTGTAATTTTACAAAAGTTGGGGTTTTATTTATAATAAACCTAGAAGTATGTTTGGTATAGAGAAATGGAATAAATGTTGAATCATTGATGAAAATGGGACCTAAGGGTTGGGATGGTAATTATGGAAAATGACCTAATTACATTGTTTGATTAATTGAGATAATTAATTGTGAGAAATGAGGAAATGAAATGGAATTGTTGAGATTGGGAATGTATGGAAAAAAGGGTGTAGTTGAATTATTTATCACTCACCGAATTGAAATGTTGATTGAATATCCATTTGTGCATTTATTTCCTGCTTAGAAATAATTGCTTTGGGCTACCGGTAGAGGGTAGTGTTGATTGTTGTAGACAATGCATGATGATTAGGCAAACTAAAACTAATCAATCGGATGTGTCATAGAGTATGACGGTTGATAGAATACATTAATTTTATGTATTGAGTGATTGTGTATATGACCAATGTGTTTATATGCATTACGTGTAGACGGTTGGTAGAATACATTAATTTTATGTATTGATTGATTGTGTATAGAACCCTTGTATTTATATGCATTGTGTATAGAGGAGGAGATAGGGGATGTACTCCGCGGTTTAGGGGAAGATGGGGGATGTACCTCTAAACCGGATAGGATTGGGAGGAGATGGGGGATGAACTCCGTAGATACAGCTCATACGCTTGTCTAGAGAAGTGAAGATACAGCTCATATGCTTATCTTTGTGAAGTGTAGATACAGCTCATATGCTTGTCTAGTGAAGTGTAGATATAGCTCATAGGCTTGTCTAGTGAAGTGTGGATACAGCTAATATGCTTATCTGTTGATGTGTAACATGCTTATCTATTGGAAAGTCTGTTTGATTTGATATAGCATTAAAATGTATATCATCATCGTTTGTGAAGTATGGTAGTAGTTTATGTGTTATTGATACAACACCAAAATGTGTATCCACCGTGAATGTTGAAAATGTTCTAGTGATGAACTATAATCTCATCAAAATGTTTTGGCCAGAGTACTGAACCCCGTTTTCAAACTCAAAGTTGAATAAGAAATGAAAGATGAATTGTAACATAGGTTTGGTTGTCATGGAATTGAAATAAGATGTAAATGGAAGTGTAAGTATCGACCATCTATCAGTTGCTAATCTTTTAATCATTGTTCATAGTTGGTTTAGTATATCTCTGCTGGGCTGTGGCTCACCCTTTATGGGAACATCATTTTCAGGTACAGGTAGCATGCCGCCTCTAAGGACATAGCTTGGGAGGCTAGGGGCAAGACATACTTTTGTTGCCTTATTTTTCCTTTTGATGTATTACATGTAAATTCAAGCCAAGGGCTTAATGTGTAACCGAGTTAATACTCTCTTTTGTAACCAAGTGATAACTTGGAAAGCTGTAAGCCCGTAGGGCATTTTCTTTTGTTGTTGACGTGTAATACTTTTGTAATGAAGTACTCTGATTATTTGAGGGAATGTGGATCTTTTGTATATAAATGTATGTTTATATTGATGGGTTTAATATTATTTTTTTGAGGGCGTGACAACTTGGTATCAGAGCGTACCGGGTTCGAATACTTTGGGTACGTGGGAAGTGATTAGGATCACAATGGGTTTGTCTCACTTGATAGAGACTTAGATGTAGTGTCATATGCTATGTGCTTAATTAATAACATGCTTATGTGACTATGTGGGTATGGGATTTAGTTTCTAGGATGTTGATTGGATCCTTGGGTTTCTGCGAGTCCTGTTGGAAAGGCACTTGATCAATGCTGTTTCTGACCGGAACTCTAGTAACGCCTCGGGACTATCATTATCCAGAAATGAAATTCGTAAGTGCTTATGTGTTTATGTGCTTACGTGGAGTGAATTACAGTTGTCCATGTATTAGGACGTAAGTGTTTAGCTTCGGCACATGTATGAGTGTGCTAACGTGTCTCTGTTACTTTTACTAGGATGCCTAGGCGAGGAAGTTGTGATTTCCCTCCTTCCGCTCGGGAAGAGTTGCGGAAACAGTTTGTGGAGTTACACCAAGGTACTACACCTTTGGTGCGGTTCGAAAGGTGGTTTGCTAATCTGTCGAGGTTTGCTCCAGAATTAGTGGAGACGGAGGACTTGCGTTGTTTCGAATTTGAGAGTAAGCTGCGTGACGACATCCGTGTAAGGATAGTAGGGTCTTGGCATAAAAGATATAGTGTGCTTGTTGAGGCAGCTGCTCATGTAGAGGTTGCGGTGCTAGCAATGGGGCAGAGTGGGGAGGGAGCCATCTCAGCAACTCCCGTGACTCAGGGTGTTGGTAGACCTTTTAAGAGGCAAAGGGGTTTAAACCCGCAACAGGGAGGTCGGGCTAGAACCACCCTTCCAGTGTCGGATTTGGGTTCGGGAAAACGTAAACAGAGGGATGTCGTTTGTTTCAAATGTGGTCTTCTGGGCCACAAGGTTTCGGGTTGCCCACAGAGGAAGATGGCAGGGTTAGCAGTTCAACCAGTAGTCGTACCACCAGGATCATCCAACCAGCCGGGTTTTGGGTCGATCAAATGCTCAGTGGGGAGGCAGTTGTTGGGGTCTTCATCAGCCCAGATTCTGAACCAGTCTCGTGCTCAGGCACCGCCTACTTGTTGGATGTGTAATCAGCCGGGTCATATTCGGCGTTTCTGTACTCAGCCGGGGGCTTCTTTAGGGGTTTTGCAACCTAGCCAGGCTCAGTTTCATTCGACTGAGCAGGAACAGTATCGTTTTGGGGGACTAGCAGGCCAGATTGCGAGGGCCTCAGTAGAGTCGAGTTCCCAAGCCCCAGTTGGGGAAGTTCGTAGTTGTTCCAGGTGTGGACAGAGGGGGCACGTCGGTAGTTCTTGTCCGTGGTTAGTAAACTCGTAGGTTGTCTTGTGTTTGGAGATGACCAATTTTGGCGGTCCAGCGAGGGACGGCAGTGGTGGTAATACCGAGGGGTTGGTTTCGTTTTGGCTAATCCGTTTTGTAATCGGTGAATTATCGTTTGTGATCATTGGGTTCCGTTGTGTAACCAATGTGTTTTGGGAATGTTGAAACATCTAAACTGTTTGTTTGTCTATATATATACATATATGCTTGGTTTGTCAATTTCCCTGGAATGGGTGAATTGGAGCATGTTGTAGCTCTGAAGTTTTATTAATGTATAAAATTGTTGTAAAACCACAAATTTTTTTTTTTTTTTTTTTTTTGGTATTAGGCGTGTGACTTGATTGGGAAAGATGAAGGCTGAGGAACCATGTTTTCAAATTTGAAAGAACCACCGAGGGGTGCGTGTCCTAGCCAAGGCAATATTGGAGAGGATGTGAAGTGTGCGATTAGTACTAGATGTAGCACGTATTTGATATGGTGTCCTACGGGGGCATAGCGTATAATTTTGTTAAGGTTAGACTTGTACCTTCGTGGTAAGTAGCGTTGCCGAGACAACAGGTGTACTGATTGGCTGTTTTAAGCGAGGGGATGTTAGTCCCTATATAAGGTCGTGATTGTTGTGTCGAGGAGTGTTGTATTGTAAACAGTTGGTGCTATATTTCGGGCAGTAGTATATGGGTATTTCCTAAGTTTTGGGGCTCCTTTATTTTGATCGAATGTGATAGGTTTGTACCTTAACACTGGTTAGGTCGGGAGATGCCATCGTAAGGGTTGATTGGGTATACAGTCCGTAGTTGGGGTGTGATCCGTGGATGGAGTCACAGTAGTATGGTGTTTGCGGATGGAGATGTGGGTTAATGGCAAGGAGAGTGAGAACCTTTACTCTGCTGGATAGTTAGAAGAGTGAATCCTTGAAAGCCTTGTCGGCGACCTGTAGTGGTGTCGGGGTTTGGTTCATGATGGTTGCCTAGCGGTAGTTTTGACTAGTGGTTTAGCACGGAGGCTGGGCCTCTGGAGGGTACTCTCGGGATGGGTGGCAAGTAAGATGTGGAGATTTGATATGATGGTTAGATGTGATGGTTGCGAGAGTTGCGTGGTGTTGGCAAGGTTATGTGAGAATGTTCGAGGAAATGTGAGATTTGTATCTCGGGTTAGTGGAAATGGTACCTGTATGTTGGTTCGTGTTTTGGACTTTGCGAGTTAGCGAGTCCATGGTGACCCCATTGGTTGTATAGGGGTAACGTTCGTGTTGTGATTGGTTATCAACCGTTGGGTTTGGGTTGTGAGTGGATGCTGGCAACATTTTTTTTTGAAGGAAGAGCAGTTCATGTTCTAAGGTAATGAGTATAGCGTTGGTCAAAGTGGTCCTTCGTGTTTGGGTTGGGTTGTTGTGATTGAGGTTGACCATGTCGGTCTTCGATCAAGGAAGTGAGCAGGCTTGCTAGATAGCCATGGCGGGAAATGATGATTCCCTTGGACGCAGTGTTGATGCGGTTCAATTTTGGGAGATCCGGAGAGATTCCAAAATTTGTGGTTTGTGTAGAGAACTCCGTGGTTGGGGTTAGTGGTTTGAGTGGCACATCAGCGTGTGGATTACTGAGTATAGAGTTTATTGAGTTGATTAGTCAGCTTGCCGGTATCGGGTTTTGGGTTGGCATTGGTCACCTTGAGTTTAGTCTCGTTCGTTGTAGACTTCGTATGTTGATTTGGGAAAACTGAAACTAATCAAACATTTGTCGTTGAATCTGACGGTTGAAATAATACATCTAATATATGTATTGATTGATCATTGTGAATGATTGGCTTTTATACATTATGTATGTATGATGTTTGGTTTGATATTGATACAGCACTATAATGTGTATCATTTGTGTATTTCTAAGCCATGTTTATGATTATAAAGTGGTTAAGTAAAGGGAGGCGGGATAAAATTGAAAAACCATGAATTTCTTATACCTTATGTGTTGATAGTACTGTTGTTATTTCTATTAACTATCATTATAGAAATGTTGTGTCCCATGTTAGTTGTGGCATCACCATGTGAGTGATGGTTGTTGATAGTATCACTTTGGAAAGAAATGGAAAACAAACTTTTCCTAGTGCTTGGGACCATCTAGATGCATTGTTGAAAAGTTGATTTAATTCAAGGATTTTAAAGAACTCCCGATTAATCTTTTGGGCAAATAAACTGTGGATGACTCTGCGTTTTGGGTAACACCGTATTTGTGAAAAATGTTTGCAAAGCTTCTGAGTTTTCGTATGGAACATGCAAGATTTATTCCGGAACGTTAACGTTGAAAATTTAAACATCTTTGGGAAATACCTCTTGAACAAGAAAATGTTTTCTTATTATCTACTCTAAAGATTTGCTTTGGTCGTGTTGTTGAGTAGTGACTTAGCTTGGAGTGCTAGTCGGTTGTTAGTGAATTGTTTCGGGGGAGGTTTGGTTTGTTGAGGCTTGCGTACCTAAGGTGTGGTCGTTTAGAATGTGTTTCCTTGGTTAGTATCTTCCTTGCTAAGAGTAAGTCGGAGGTTTGTTGTGAAAGTAATTTCTTTCCTTGGGGCTCGATTGTTGAATGCTCTGTTATCAATTGGCCTTGTGTTTTGGCGTACCCTTAATTTCGCGGACGAAATTCTTTAAGGGGGGGAGGTTATAGCGGTCCCGGTATTTCCTGTTGTTGTTTAACTATAATCCGGACTCGGTTCCGTAGATTCGTTGTTGTCTTATCCTCATTTCTATCCCTTACTCTTTTAATTAGAGTTTTGGGTTGTATTGGGCAAGTTGGGAATAAGTTGGTCGTGTTTTAAAACTTAGAAATTTTGCCCAGGTTTTGGTCTCTCCGCTCGAGCGGCGATTTGACGCTCGAGCGGGGTTTTGTTGCTGCCTTTCCGCTCGAGCGGCAGTTTGGACGCTCGAGCGTGAATTTCCTTCTCTCAGCATTTTGGACATCCGCAGAAAATTCTGGGAGAGTGCGTCCGGCGCTCGAGCGGATCTTGGGACGCTCGAGCGTGAACCTGTGTCTGACGCTCGAGCGGGGTGTTGTACGCTCGAGCGGACTTGTTTTTATATCAGTCCGTGAAATCACTTTTTTTTTATCACTTTTTGATTTCCTTTCTCTCTCTTACTTTTTCAAAACCTCCATTGAAGAGCACCTCACTCTAAAACCCTAACTTCTCTCTTAGGATTGATCTAGTAGGAGTTGTTTTCTCACCTTGGGCCTTTACAAAAGTTGTGTTGATCGTAGAGGGCTATCTTTTAATCTGAAAATTTCAGGATTTGGAGCATTTCCGTTTCTTCATCTCCTTCGTTGAGCCCCATCATTCGAGGTAGGGATATCCTACTCCTCTTTATGAGCTTTGTCTTTGAATTTTATCATTTTGATATGTCGAGGGTTGTTGGGTAATTTTGAGAAAGTTTGGGCCTTTGTGTAATTTTACAAAAGTTGGGGTTTTATTTATAATAAACCTAGAAGTATGTTTGGTATAGAGAAATGGAATAAATGTTGAATCATTGATGAAAATGGGACCTAAGGGTTGGGATGGTAATTATGGAAAATGACCTAATTACATTGTTTGATTAATTGAGATAATTAATTGTGAGAAATGAGGAAATGAAATGGAATTGTTGAGATTGGGAATGTATGGAAAAAAGGGTGTAGTTGAATTATTTATCACTCACTGAATTGAAATGTTGATTGAATATCCATTTGTGCATTTATTTCCTGCTTAGAAATAATTGCTTTGGGCTACCGGTAGAGGGTAGTGTTGATTGTTGTAGACAATGCATGATGATTAGGCAAACTAAAACTAATCAATCGGATGTGTCATAGAGTATGACGGTTGATAGAATACATTAATTTTATGTATTGAGTGATTGTGTATATGACCAATGTGTTTATATGCATTACGTGTAGACGGTTGGTAGAATACATTAATTTTATGTATTGATTGATTGTGTATAGAACCCTTGTATTTATATGCATTGTGTATAGAGGAGGAGATAGGGGATGTACTCCGCGGTTTAGGGGAAGATGGGGGATGTACCTCTAAACCGGATAGGATTGGGAGGAGATGGGGATGAACTCCGTAGATACAGCTCATACGCTTGTCTAGAGAAGTGAAGATACAGCTCATATGCTTATCTTTGTGAAGTGTAGATACAGCTCATATGCTTGTCTAGTGAAGTGTAGATATAGCTCATAGGCTTGTCTAGTGAAGTGTGGATACAGCTAATATGCTTATCTGTTGATGTGTAACATGCTTATCTATTGGAAAGTCTGTTTGATTTGATATAGCATTAAAATGTATATCATCATCGTTTGTGAAGTATGGTAGTAGTTTATGTGTTATTGATACAACACCAAAATGTGTATCCACCGTGAATGTTGAAAATGTTCTAGTGATGAACTATAATCTCATCAAAATGTTTTGGCCAGAGTACTGAACCCCGTTTTCAAACTCAAAGTTGAATAAGAAATGAAAGATGAATTGTAACATAGGTTTGGTTGTCATGGAATTGAAATAAGATGTAAATGGAAGTGTAAGTATCGACCATCTATCAGTTGCTAATCTTTTAATCATTGTTCATAGTTGGTTTAGTATATCTCTGCTGGGCTGTGGCTCACCCTTTATGGGAACATCATTTTCAGGTACAGGTAGCATGCCGCCTCTAAGGACATAGCTTGGGAGGCTAGGGGCAAGACATACTTTTGTTGCCTTATTTTTCCTTTTGATGTATTACATGTAAATTCAAGCCAAGGGCTTAATGTGTAACCGAGTTAATACTCTCTTTTGTAACCAAGTGATAACTTGGAAAGCTGTAAGCCCGTAGGGCATTTTCTTTTGTTGTTAACGTGTAATACTTTTGTAATGAAGTACTCTGATTATTTGAGGGAATGTGGATCTTTTGTATATAAATGTATGTTTATATTGATGGGTTTAATATTATTTTTTTGAGGGCGTGACACAAAATATGGTCAAAGAATTCAAGAACTTAGTTTTTTCAAGTTTTTTTCATTTTTTAATATATGTAATCACAGTTAAAAACTTTTTATTAATTCCTTTGTATATACTTTTGAACATTAACTTTTATTTATGAAATATAGGACATTATTCCATTCAATATATGGTTGTGATTCAAAATGTAGTATATAGTGTGTATTACATTCTTTAAATACACGTACAAAAATAATATTGATTATTCTTCAAATATGTCAAATTTTTTTTATCACAGGTTTTATTAGTTATTAATCATACTTAAAAGATGTGATCTAAATGTTATTAAATGTTTTTAATCACACTTTAAAAGATGTGATCTAAATGTTTTTAATCACACTTAAAAAATGTGATATAATTGTTTTTAATCACAGTTAAAAGATGTGATTTAAATATTTTTAATCACATTTAAAAGATGTGATGAAATCATTTTTTAATGACACTTAAAAAATGTGATTAAAAATGACCCCTTTTAATCACACTCCCAAAGATCACACTTTAATAAAACTTAAAAGGTGTGATTAAAAAACATACATCACACAAAAAAGTGTAATTTTTATCTGTATTTGCAGTAGTGATTTAATCAAGTTTAACTTTTTTTTAATATAAATTATTAAAATTGCACTAAATATATATATATATATATATTAAACTAATAATTTAAAGAGATATTTACTAATAAATCCCGTCTTACAAATAAGTATTCCAATGATTCCCAATTTTTTTCTATTAATATGTTAAGTCCTATTAGTGGAGAGTTTCTTTCTGTGTGGTCCTATTTTTTTTTATTTTGGTGGTGTATTTGTGGACAGCTATACCTTTTATTAATATGACAGGCATTGAGAGGGTAATTTTTGAGAAAATTGGGCCGAGCTATGAGATGGACTATATGGCCCAAAATACGAAAGACTGGATAAAAAGGGCCGAAAGGTTACTCCGGCCCAAGAGAGATAAGGTTACTCCGGCCCAAGAGAGATAAGGTTACTCCGGCCCAAGAGAGATAAAGTTACTTTGGCACAGAAAAAATGTTATGTTACTTCGGTCTGGACAACTTGGAGTTAGTCCGGTCTCGGAGTTAGTCCGGTCATGACGTGTTCTGGATAGATCGGTCAGGACCTGCTACTCGGTAGTTCGGCCCAAACGCACCATGGTTCATACAAGGGAGAATCGAGATAAGGTGTAACGAGAGGCAGAACCGAACCAATGATAGTACGGCTTATTCTGTGGCTCAGCATAGCTATGGGTACTTCGGTCAAATGGTAGTTCGGCCATGGTAAAAACCATCCCACTTGGTTTAAGCAGTGGGGGGGTGTAAAAGGATAAGCATTATCCTTTAGGAGTATGAATCCTAGGAGGACTCTGCATGGAGGAGTAAAAGTCCTACTAGGATTATGCCACTCGAAACCTATAAAAGCTCACAAATACCAACTTGAAGGAGGTAACACAACACACAACTTTGCTTTCTGAATACAAAGAGCTTTGTCTATTTGTCAAGTTTGCTGACTTAGGCATCGGAGAGGTTTCCGGCACACACCCGCCGGCTAACTCACGTTTGTGTTTTCAGGTGACAAAGCGACGTCGTACGGAGGAGCACAGACTTAGTCAACAGGATTATACGATAAGATTTATTTCTTTCCCGTACAATTGGCGCCGTCTGTGGGAAAAACAGACAGAACAAAACCTCTTGATTAAAGCTTCTCCCCTTTATAATCAATGGCACACATTGAAGAATTGCCGCAATCCGCCGTCGACGGGCTAACTCCAGATGGAGGTGCAAGGCGTGAAGGATTACCTTCTGTCCCTCCCATGGCGGACTTGGAGTCCCAACGACAAAACTCCATGAGAGATACTAGGGGAAGACGGACTCACAGCCCCCGTCAATCTCATTCTCAAAGTCCCGACAGGCAAAGGCGGAGGATTGACCCTCAAGCTCTGGAAGATCGCGTGAAAGAGCAAGATGAATTGATAAGAAAGATGGCGGCGGACATGGAGGCCTTGAAACGCCAGATGAAGAAAAAAGAAGTGGCGACAGGAGAGGGGCGCAAAAACAACACGCCCCCTCGCCATTCAGAAAATCGTAGTAGGAATACTACACCCTCACAAGGAGAGAGCAGAAGCCTCAGGACAGGCGACACTCAATCCTGGTCTTCCAGAACTCGTCACTCCAGGTCTGAGAGAACGAGGTCTGAAAGATCATACACTGAAGGAAGCACGTATTGGCCCTCGCATTCGCACCAAACCAGGTCTAGACAGACGGAATTACCCAGATCATCCGACTTACGAACCGTGCTCGAAGAGAAAGCACGATGCAAGGAGGATGCCAGGGCGCGGGATCCACACAGAGTTTCTGCCTTACAGCGGTTGGCTCCTCGGAAGCATGGAAGCGTCGAGGTTGGAATGCCAATACCGCGCCCTGCCTACGAACCAACAGACAAGGCATTAGCAAGGCTACAGACTTCACCGTTTGTTCCGGCGATTGAAAACACGCCCCTACCATCAGGCTTCTTTCAGCCAAAATTCACTACATATGAAGGGAAGACGGATCCCTACTCACACTTGAGCCACTTTCGCCAAGTCATGGCTGTATACAGGCGAAACGAAGCCTTAATGTGCATACTCTTCCCATCAAGTCTTGGCGACCTAGGCTTGACGTGGTTCGAGAAACTACCAGAAGATAGCATAGCCTCTTGGGCACAATTGGCAGAAGCCTTCGTGACAAGGTTTCGAACAAATACTAAAACCCCGGTAGAGATCGACCAGCTACTCTCCATCGACATGGGCGATAAAGAGACCCTAAGATCCTACAACAGTCGCTACTGGGAGACATTCAATCAGATTGGGGACTGCCCCACCAATCTCGCCATCGCACAGTATAAAAGAGGCCTTCCAGTCGGGAACAGGCTACGGGACTCAATCACCATGACGCCACCTCTCACCATGGAAGCCCTGATGGAAAGAGTGCATCAGCACATCAGGGTAGAGGAGGATGGCGCACGTGCCAAAGCAAAATCTTGTGCGACCGCAGTACCAGAAAAGAAAACCTCAGCAAAGGTCAATACAGTGGATCGTTAGAATAGAAACGGACGTGGCAGACGAGATAACGGAGACGACCCGGATAAAAGATGGTTGAGAATCCGCACTACCATAACCACGATGTTCAAAAAACCGATATATCAGATTCTGAGCGAAATAAGAGATGAGCCTTTCGTCAAGTGGCCATCCAAGCTAGGAGAAGCTCAGAAGGACTATGACGAAAGATCGCGGTGCACCTTCCACAAAGAAAAGGGGCACCGAACTGAGAATTGCACACCATTGAGACAGCACCTGGAGGAGTTGGTGGCGGCAGGTCACTTGGACAAATACATTGAAGGAGGGACGCAGCCAGCCCCCCAGGATCACAATAACCCCAACGGAATGCCAATCGATGCCCCACCACAAGGCATTATCAATGTGATACATGGAGTCTTTGAACCTGAGCGTGTATGCGAGCTCAGGGGATCAATCAAAAAGGCTGAGCACTTTAGAGAGGTGCTAAGTGCCCAACCTGCCATCAAGAAGGGGAAAACAGAGGCAACAAACGTCATGTCTTTTTCGGATAAAGACTTAGATCGAATATACTGTCCTCACAATGATGCCCTAGTCGTCACTCTCCGAGTCAAGGATTTTGACGTCAAGCGGATTCTGATTGACCAGGGTAGTTCATGTGAAATCATGTACTACGAGACATTTAAACAATTAAAATTGCAAGACAAAGACTTGGCGCCTGCCGTATCTCCCCTAATTGGATTCAACTCCATGCCAGAATGGCCCGTCGGTAAGATAATTCTCCCAATTAGAGCAGGAAGGGTGACAAAATAAGTGGAGTTTTGGGTATTGAAGGTCCCCTCAACTTACAACATCATCTTGGGTAGAACATGGCTGCATGCCATGCGATCGGTGGCTTCGTCTTACCACCAAGTAATGCGGTTTCCCAACGACACCGGAGTAATCGAAGAAGTCTATGGAGATCAGATCATGTCAAAGCAATGTTTCGCCACGGTGAATGGCAGCCGCACTGCCAAAGGATACGTTCATTCGGTGGAAGAACCAGAAAGCAATGAATTATTCGCGGACATCGGCAAAGAGGCTGATCAGAAAGCGGTGGAGGACTTGGTGGAGGTCAAAATAGATGAAAAGAACCCGGATAAGTTCTTCTTGATCGACTCGTCATTGTCCAGCACAGAGAGATTAGAGGTCTTGGAATTCTTGACCTCTAACATCGAAGTGTTCGCCTGGACACCCTACGACATGCCAGGCATTGACCCAAACTTCATCAGTCACCAACTCAATGTCCACCCATCCGCCAGGCCGGTCATTCAACGCACTCGCCGATCGGCACTTCATCATGACGAAATAGTGGCGGAAGAAGTAGGTAACCTGCTGGAGGCAGGAGCAATTAGAGAAGTGCACTACCCAAGATGGATCTCCAACACGGTTGTAGTGTCAAAAAAGAATGGCAAATGGCGTGTCTGCGTCGACTACAAAATAGTCAACAAGGCATGCCCAAAAGACAATTTTCCTCTACCACGGATAGATCAACTGGTGGACCTAACGGCGGGGCACAACCGACTTAGCTTTCTGGATGTATACAGAGGCTACCACCAAATCGCCATGCATGAGCCAGACCAGGAGGTCACATCTTTTACAACTCCAAGAGGACTATACTGTTACAAGGTCATGCCCTTTGGCCTGAAAAACGCAGGGGCAACATTCCAACGGATGGTCACCAAGATGTTTGAACCATTGTTAGGCAGAACAATGGAGGCATACATCGACGACATGGTGGTCAAAAGCAAGGATGAGAATGACCATCTTAAGGACTTGGGGGAGATGTTTGAAATCTTGAAGAAACACAAGTTGCGCCTCAACGCTTCCAAGTGCGCATTCGGAGTAGGATCTGGCAAATTCTTGGGCTTCCTGGTGACCAACCGAGGTATAGAAGCAGACCCCTCCCAGATCAAAGCAATCCAAGATTTGGAGAGACCCAACTCTGTGAAAGAAGTGCAGCATCTCACCGGCATGGCGGCTGCACTCAACCGATTTATCAGCCGGTCGTCAGACAGACTACGACCATTTTTTCATGCCTTAAAGGCCAAGTTTGAGTGGGATGAAGAATGCGACCAAGCTCTGGAAAGCTTGAAGGAATATATGTCTTCCCCACCACTGCTTGTTACCCCAGTGCCTGGTGAAGAACTCTTCTTATACCTGGCGGTCTCTCAGCACACAGTTAGCGCAGTGTTGGTTCGTGCAGAAGGAATCCAACACTTGCCCATCTATTATGTCAGCAAGACGTTGCTGGGAGCCGAAACAAGGTATTTGCCACTGGAAAAACTGGCATTAGCCTTGATGATGGCCTCCAGGAAATTGGCACACTACTTTCATGCCCACACCATAGTCGTCCTCACAGCTTTCCCACTAAAAGCTTTGTTTGAGAGGGCGAACTTTTCTGGGCGAATTTTGAAGTGGGCAGTAGAGTTGGAACAATTCGACCTCAAGTTCCACCCCAGGACCGCAATAAAAGCCCAATCTTTGGCAGACTTCGTCGCAGAGTTTACTCCTAGAAGTCATCATATCTGCCCAGTCGACCTAACTGACACAACCGAACTAGGGACGGAAGTTGACGCCGGAATAGCGCAACCCCTAGTAGAAGGTACTCAGTCAGACCCCAAGGCAGACCAGACTAAAGACAACAAGGAAGAAACAAACCAAGGCTCACCAACAGTACAATCAGATGGCGAGCGGCAGACAACAAGCATGGACCTTGAAAAAAACACCATTCTTGACCCCACGACATCATCTGACCCCCCCACTTGCTGGAAGTTATTTGTTGGTGAGATGTGGAAGCTCTTTGTGGATGGAGCATCCAACCGGCATGGTGCAGGACTCGACATAGTCCTCATCTCACCAGACAGCCTGGTTATAGAGCAAGCAATCAACCTTGGCTTCCCAGCATCAAACAATAAAGCGGAGTACGAAGCGCTTCTCGCAGGACTCAAATCAGCATATTACATGAAGGCCACCAAACTAATGGTCTACAGCGACTCACAGCTGGTGGTAAATCAAATTTCTGGCGACTATGAAGCAAAGGATGTTAGGATGGCCAAGTACCAAGCGTTGGTCAGAACAAAGATCAAGAAATTTGAAGTAGTAAGGATAGAGCAAATCGGCAGGGAGGAAAACAGCAGAGCAGACGAACTAGCAGGCTTCGCCTCAATGGCAGATTCCTCCATACCTCATCCACTACTAATCGACTACCTACCTAGACCAAGCATAGAAGACCCCGAAGCAGAAGAAGTATGTTGCACAGAACTAGGCCCCTCTTGGATGGATCCCATCATCCTGTTCTTAAAAGACGGCATCCTACCAGAAGAGAAAAAAGAAGCCAACAGAATAAGAGCGAAATCGCAGCGATTTTGGCTCTCCCCATCCTTGGCATTATACAAGAAGTCATTCTCAGGACCCTACCTAAAGTGTGTACATCCCAGCAAAGTAGAAGCATTCTTGTACGAGATACACGAAGGGGTGTGTGGAAGCCATCAAGGAGGAAGATCGCTAGCTTACAGGACCATTTCACAAGGATACTGGTGGCCATACATGCAGGCAGACTCAGAAAAATAAGTGAAGAAGTGTGAGAAATGCCAAAAATTCGCACACCAAATACATCAACCAGCAAGAGAACTCCTACCATTAACCAGCCCATGGCCTTTCGCAATGTGGGGCTTGGACATAGTAGGACCACTTCCAACAGCACCCGGCGACAGGAAGTTCTTTCTTGCAGCAACTGACTACTTCACAAAGTGGGTGGAAGCAGAAGCATTGGCATCAATCAAAGAAAAAGATGTGAAGAAGTTCGTTTGGCAGAATATCATCACTCGGTTTGGCATACCAAAAGCCCTAATCTCGGACAATGGCACTCAGTTCAACGGCAGAATCTTCAGAGGCTTTTGTGAAGAGTACAAGATAGAGTTCTACAATTCTACACTGGCATATCCTCAAGCAAATGGCCAAGCAGAAGTATCAAATAAAGTCGTCTTGGATGGACTGAAGAAAAGGTTAGAAAAGGCAAAAGGCAAATGGGCGGATGAACTTTCTCATGTTTTATGGGCTTACTGAACCATACCTCGGCGATCGACAGGAGAAACACCATTCTCCTTAGCCTACGGAATGGAAGCAGTAATCCCATTAGAAGTTGGCCTCCCCACAATTCGAAGCGAAAAATTTTGATCCAGACTTGAATGGAGAAGCCATAGCATTAGAACTTGACCTTGCGGAAGAAAGAAGGGAAAGAGCACTGGTTCACATTGCCTCCTACCAACGAGAGTTGATCAGAAAATACAACAAAACGGTGCATCCAAGACAATTCAAGATCGGAGATTGGGTACTGCGCAAAGTGATAGGAAACACCTTGATACCAGGAGATGGAAAGTTAGGGCCGAACTGGGAAGGTCCTTACAAAGTGGTTGGGTTAGCAGGCAAAGGGGCATACCACCTAGAAGACAAGGACGGCAAAGCAATCCCTAGGCCATGGAACACGGCCAATCTCAAGTTATTTTATTTTTAGCTTTTTTCCTTTCAAACATGTGTAATTTCTTTTTCGTCAATAAAACAATCAATTCTTTTCAGCATGAGTTGTTCTTTGTAAAAGTTAGCTTTAGTGAAGTTAGGAATATTGCAAACATTATTATTCTAAGTTGGCTGAAAAAACTAACTTAGAGGTTGGCTGGAATAAACCAACACCCTTCCTAAGCCCAAGATAAGGATCCAAGCTGCAGGACGTTTGGTCGGAATAACCAAACATTATTCTAAGTTGGCTGAAAAAACTAACTTAGAGGTTGGCTGGAATAAACCAACACCCTTCCTAAGCCCAGGATAAGGATCCAGGCTGCAGGACGTTTGTTCGGAATAACCAAACATTATTCTAAGTTGGCTGAAAAAACTAACTTAGAGGTTGGCTAGAATAAACCAACACCCTTCCTAAGCCCAGGATAAGGATCCAGGCTGCAGGACGTTTGGTCGGAATAACCAAACATTATTCTAAGTTGGCTGAAAAAACTAACTTAGAGGTTGGCTGGAATAAACCAACACCCTTCCTAAGCCCAGGATAAGGATTCAGGCTGCAGGACGTTTGGTCGGAATAACCAAACAATATTCTAAGTTAGCTGGAAAAAACTAACTTAGAGGTTGGCTGGATTAAAACCAACTCTTTGTACTCCTCAGCCGAAGTAATTATGTCGGCTAAGGAGTGGTTGGCTGGAATAAACCAACTCCTGTTACTCTTCAACCGAAGTAAGGGTATGGCTGAAGAGTGGTTGGCTGGATTAAAACCAACTCTTTGTACTCTTCAGCCGAAGTAATTATGTCGGCTAAGGAGTGGTTGGCTGGAATAAACCAACTCCTGTTACTCTTCAGCCGAAGTAAGGGTATGGCTGAAGAGTGGTTGGCTGGACTAAACAAACTCTTTGTACTCTTCAGCCGAAGTAAGGGCGGCTGAAGAGTGGTTGGCTGGATTAAACCAAATCTGTGTACTCCTCAGCCGAAGTAATTATGTCGGCTAAGGAGTGGTTGGCTGGTAAGCATAAGTTAGTTCGAACAAGCAAAAACCGAGATAAATGTTGGACATGAAAAGATCAAATACAAGTGCAACCATACAAATCAAAACCGGAACAAGAGTTCAAGCAAAATTTTCATTCATGGAAAAGCAATTACAAAGGGGCTTAGCCCGGTTACAAAGATAAAAGGTAACAAAAAAGAGAAAAAGTACAAAATCAAGAGAAAATGTCTTCAATTTCGGCATCAAAAGCTGCATCGGCATCAACACGAAGACCGGTTTCAGACGGGAGCTCGCTCACGGTCGCAAGGGTGGTTTCAGTCGGAACCAGGGTTTCCTCAGGAAGTTCAATAGTCAGGTCTTCCACCATGGGCTCCAACCAAACCGTCTGATCCACGTTGACAACCGGAGTATCCTCAGAGGCAGAGTCTTCATCAGAGTCTGAGCCTTTAAGAAACTGCTGTTGCATAGCATTAGCATACTCCACAAGGGAGTTCGGTATGAAGTAGGCTGGAGGGTTGAAAACCTCGGTCTGTGGATCATGACCGAGCTTCTCAACGGCTGCCCTCCAGCCGCACTTAAAAAACAGTTCCTTGGCGGCTTCACACTGCTTGACATATACATCCTCTGCCTTCTTGAAGCCTTTCTTTTTGGCTCCTTTTGCGCTCTCTTTCAACAGGTTTATCTCGAAATCTTTCTTCTTTTCAAGCTTCACCAACTCGCGCAGGTACTTGTCCTTTAGAGCAATGGCAGCCTTCTGCTTTTCTGCTTCGGCCGAACTAACCAGTCCGGTCAGTCTGCCGTTCTCAGCTTGTAGCTCGGCCATTAGCTTTCTGGCCTCTTCTAGCTCGGCCGACTTCACTTCGGCTTCTGCCACGGCTTGCCTTGTTGTTTTCCTGAGCTCTAGCACTTTCCTATGAGTAATATGGTTTTTCTGAATGGCCTGACAAAACAAAGATTTCCCTTTAGCCGAAATAAAAGTTGAAAAAAGTATACAGAAAAATGACCGAAGTTACTTACCAGAATCATCGACTTTGTTGAAAACCGGATGGCCTTCAGTTCGGTGTTTAGTTGCTTTTGGTGGTGCTCCATGTCTTTGGGGAGGCACACACTCCTAGCCAGATTGAAGGCCAACTGGTGATCCTTCTCGGCAACAACCAAATCAGAATCTTGGATATCTCGGTTGTTGAAGGTAAGTTTTGGTACCCAGCAAGTGGAAGTTCGGTCAGAAGGCTCTGGTTGGGGGCTCGGTGGCAGGCTTGGTGGAAGTGCAGTTTCTTCTTCATCAACCAAACTTGGTTCGATTTCGGCAGTGCGGGCGCGCTTGGTTCGGCGGGATGAAGACGGTTGTTGAATGGGAAGAGCCACCACCGTTTCTTGGGTTTGACTTGTTGGTGGTACTTCGGCCCTGTTGGTTTCGGTCAGGAGAGCCCTTACCCTGTTCTTCTTGGCCATCTCCTCTTCAGTAGTGAGTGGAATTAGTCTGATTTGTGGCAAGGATGGGTCCGGCTCTGGGGCGTCTTCAAGAAGAAAATCAGTCACTCTGGCTTTTCGGCGACCACTGTATCTGTAGGACGGCTCGAACTTCAGCAACTTGGCCCAGCTACGTTCTGGATATCGTAGTGCGGCGCGCAAAGTGGCTAGGTTTGGGTAGCTGTATAAAGAGTGAAGGTGGGCAGAATCTGCAAAAGAAGACAACTGTTAGTCCGGCTAAAAAATTAAAAACTGAAATACAAAAAAATGCAAGGAAGAAGACCGAAGTAAATTTACCGGGCTCTCCTTTTTTCCAATTTATAGGTCGGCCAGGGATCTGGGCTTGATAATCCTCAAAGTTCCCAGAGACCCAGAAAAAATCGTCGTCGTTTAAGTCTTTGTCCGGTGTATTTTTTATTATCTTCTCTCGGCGGCGACGTATTCTAAGATAATAGACCCACCCATCTTCTTTTGAACCAATGGAATATTGGTGGAAGATTTCGGCCAGGCCAAGGTTTAGTCCGGCTTGGCGGTTCAGTTCGGCTATTCCCATAATGATGCGGTAGGAGTTGGTAGATAGTTGGGTTGGGCATAGTCTGGTTTGCCTAAGAAACTCACAAATTAATGGTTGGACCGGAAACCGTAGTCCGGTTTCTATTATGGATAAAAGGGTAAAGGGGACGAAGCCTTCATTACCCCAGGAAATGACGTCTTTTTCGGCCAAGATCAGGTGGACGTCATCGGGTATTTGGAAGTCTTTTCTGAATTCGGCTAGGCCGCCCGGAGTATTTACTAGGTACCTATACTTCCCCATCTATCATATAAGTTATTAATAAATTAGATCGGTGCAAACGTTGTGCTCAGTAGCTCGGTTGAGCGCACGGAGGAGTGCCTGGGCAACCTAAGTCTGCAAAGTATAAAACAAAGGGGTTAAGCACAGATCATAGGACCGTGCTACAAATTAAAAGCAAGGTAAAAGAGCCCTACTTCGTCTTTATGGACAGGTTCTATCTCGGTTCAGTGAAATGCTTCATAGCTTGGTTTGAACAGGGTTCTTATTAGCCAGATCTTGGCAAGCATCTCGGCATACTGGCTTTGGAAACAATTTTGCTAGACCGGTTCATCGTCTAGGGGCAGCTTTCTGAGTTCGGTCTAAAAAACTCAGAAAGCTGGTTTAGCCCCAAAGGCCTAAATCGGTTGAACGATGAGTTTTGTTACTTCGGTTGAGCCTCTAGGGGCAGCTTTCTGAGTTTGGTTCAGAAACTAGGAAAGCTGGTTTAGCCCCAAAGGCTTAGCTCGGTTGAAGACCGAGGTTCCTAGTTTAATGAGTTCAAACTTCGTTCGATGAGCTTATCTCAGCCAGAGTGATTCGGGAGTTGGTAACCTACTGAAACTACTGATATTTCTACAAGTTCTAGTTCGGTTATTGTCTAAAGTGATCTACCTATATAGGACGAATAGTATCCTAGTTCGGTTGCTACATGATTTTGGATCCAAGACTGGTTTTCTATAGAATAGTTCATGCACGCGTGAGTTCTGCTAATGTTTTTCCATGAAAGTACAAAAGCGAAACAGAAATGGAAGAAAATGTTTTGCAAAAATACAGTAAACAAAATGCGAAAACAATGAAAACAAGACAGATTTGCGTAGCTTACCAGGTCAAGAAGAGGGAACTGGAGATGAAAACAGTAGCGTCAATGGAGAGCACGAGCCTGGAAGTTGAAGAAATAGAGGCACAAGAAGAGAAGACAAAGAATTGTGTGGATGAATGATTCAAGAACAAGAAGGGGTTGTTTTGTGTAAATGAAGGGACGAAAAAGAAAAAAAGCGGGAACTGTTCAAATTTTTCGTGGTACGAGGGCGGCGTGACAGCTGCCCACAGCCTATCAGAGCCTGCCACGTGTCATTGGAAAGTGAAGCGTTACAGTCACTGTGATTGAAGAGATGTTTTGACCGAACGAGAAGAGCCTGGAGTGAAATAAGCTCGGCTGTAGAGGCTAAACGGTTTTTTAGCTCGGCTGGAAAGGCTTAAAAACTTCAGCTCGGCTGATAGACAGGTAATCTCAATCATGCTGTGCAGATGGAATTAAGGGGCAATTGAGAGGGTAATTTTTGAGAAAATTGGGCCGAGCTATGAGATGGACTATATGGCCCACTATATGGCCCAAAATACGAAAGACTGGATAAAAAGGGCCGAAAGGTTACTCCGGCCCAAGAGAGATAAGGTTACTCCGGCCCAAGAGAGATAAAGTTACTCCGGCACAGAAAAAATGTTATGTTACTTCGGTCTGGACAACTTGGAGTTAGTCCGGTCTCGGAGTTAGTCCGGTCTCGGAGTTAGTCCGGTCATGACGTATTCTGGATAGATCGGTCAGGACCTGCTACTCGGTAGTTCGGCCCAAACGCACCATGGTTCATACAAGGGAGAATCGAGATAAGGTGTAACAAGAGGCAGAACCGAACCAATGATAGTACGGCTTATTCTGTGGCTCAGCATAGCTATGGGTACTTCGGTCAAATGGTAGTTCGGCCATGGTAAAAACCATCCCACTTGGTTTAAGCAGTGGGGGGGGTGTAAAAGGATAAGCATTATCCTTTATAAGTATGAATCCTAGGAGGACTCTGCATGGAGGAATAAAAGTCCTACTAAGATGATGCCACTCGAAACCTATAAAAGCTCAAAACACCACCTTGAAGGAGGTAACACAACACACAACTTTGCTTTCTGAATACAAAGAGCTTTGTCTATTTGTCAAGTTTGCTGACTTAGGCATCGGAGAGGTTTCCGGCACACACCCGCCGGCTAACTCACGTTTGTGTTTTCAGGTGACAAAGCAACGTCGTATGAAGGAGCACAGACTTAGTCAACAGGATTATACGATAAGATTTATTTCTTTCCCGTATAGGTATGATGTGATATTTCAATGTGACAGGTATTAATGTGACACTCCAACGAAGTGACACTCTAAAAAAAATTAAAAACTCCTTAGTGTATTATTTTTTCTAAATGTAACAACATAGTGGGTATGATATGACACTCCAAAACTTTTACTCCAAAAAAATAAAAACTCCTTAGCGTACTTTTCCCAAATGTGACAACGTGGCAGATATAATGTGACATTTCAAAAAAAAAAAAACTCTTTAGAATACTTTTCTCAAATGTGACAACGTGCTGGGTATGAGATGACATTATAAAAAAATTTAAAAACTCCTTAGTGTACTTTTCCCAAATGTGACATGTAACGTTCCAACGCGGCGGGTATAATATGATATTCTAAAAAGATTAAAAACTATTTAGTGTATTTTTTTCAAATGTGACACTTTAACGAGGCGAGTATGATGTGATACTAAAAAACTCTTTAGTATACTTTTTCTAAATGTGACAGTCCAATATGGCGAGCAAATGAGTCATTATACATCCAAAAGAACTAAATGGATCACAAGAAAAATTATGGGACTACATGGATTACAAATCCAAAATATGGGACTTATTAGTCATTCTCCCTAATTTAAAAAGTTATAAACATAAAAGTTAACTTATAAATTTCATGTATACCGCAAAATAAAATATTAAATTACTTCAAGATAATTATAATGATTTTTTTTTAATCCATAAAGTCATGTGCATAGAATGGGTTACCACTAGCATATTATGTAAGTAAAAGTGGATCACAAGAAAAATTATGGGACTACATGGATTACAAATCCAAAATATGGGACTTATTAGTCATTCTCCCTAATTTAAAAAGTTATAAACATAAAAGTTAACTTATAAATTTCATGTATACCGCAAAATAAAATATTAAATTACTTCAAGATAATTATAATGATTTTTTTTTAATCCATAAAGTCATGTGCATAGAATGGGTTACCACTAGCATATTATGTAAGTAAAAGGGGATTTCTAACCCATAAGGTTTTTAAGAGCTCTAAATTCTCAATCTAAAAATTTCATAATTTTAAAAATTAAAAAATATATTTTATTGGCTAGCTATTATTCAAGCAATAAATAAACAAATAAATAAAAATAAAAATTAATATCCCTTAATTAATGACTTTCAAATAGAAAGTATATCAAATCTAAAAAAACATAAGAAGTATATTAATTCATTTCAAAATTTAAATTTGAGGGTCACTATATATGAAAAGTAATCTATTAATTTAAATTTAAGATTCGCACAATATAAATTTAAAATTATATATGATTTATAAGTTTTAAATACAAATTTAGAATTATCATAATTGGATCATAATTTTTGTATTAAGGAGCAATAAGAGTGACGTTAAAATTATTTATATATTTTTACAAAAGAATACTTTTAAAAAGAGATATTATGGGAGTTTCAAAACTCATACAAAATCTATATACTATTATAATTGTAAAACATTGTCATCTTATTAAAACTCAAAGTTGCAATTCTTTTTTTATTTTTTAGATTTTGTTTAATATGTGTCACAATACGATTGGTCTATAAATTAATTTTATATTCTTAAATAAAATTTTAAATTTAGATTCTTCCTTAAATTATGTTACTAGAAAAAGATTGATTTTTATTCCTTAATTTATGCAGCTTTTATTAGATTATAAAATAAAATTTAAAATTTAAATTATTTTTAAAATTATGTTACTATAATTAAAATTAGATCAATATTCACATGTGTCATAATATTATTGGTCTAAATATAATATGTTATTAAATTCACGTATTCAAATTATTAATCGCTATTAAAAGTTTATATTTTTATTTTTTTGTCATTTTTTATTTTAAATTTTATAAAAACAATAATACAATTTTTTTTTAACAAAAGACAAAAACAGTAAGAAAATGAATTACTTTTTTAACAATTGCCAAATATAATGGATTCTATTAATTTTTTTTTTTGGATTAATTACCTAAAAGCCCTATCTACATATTTAGTGGTAGCTTAGGTACTATCAAAAAGTTTTTGAAACAATAAGTCTCATTTAGAGGTAAAAAGACGTTTTGTCCTTTGTTCTCAAAACTGAGAATATTCTCAATTTATAATTATCAAAACTAAGAAATTTCTCAATTTTTTTCTAGAATGAATTGAAAATATTATCAAAATTAAGAAATTTATAATTATTAATTTTGAAAAATTTCTCAATTTTTTTTGATAATTAAAATTAAAAATATTATAAACTGAGAAGGTTCTCAATTTCCAAAAATCTTAGATCACATCCATAAACAGAGCACCTTGTTTTTCTGTCTTTCAAACTGGCTTCCTCGAGCCTGTGTCCTTCGAAATCGTGTGCTTTCTCGTGAGTCTTTCTTTTTCTCATTTTGAATCCCGTAATAGATCCGACTCATGCATACAGAATATTATATATAGTAAGATAGCACCACTGATCTTTCTTATCTGAGCTGACCTTTTCCTTTCTATAGCTTTCTTTCTTAGCTTTGCTTACTGCTATACTTTTCATTTCCATGGAATTCTTTCCTAGCCCCTTCTGCTTAATTATTTCCGCGTAGTGGTCGGCAAACGTCTGGTGTAAGAAAATACCTTCCCTAACGATACAGGCGCAAACGAAATCAACAAGCAGAACAAAACCAAACGTGTATTGATTACAATCCAACGAATCAATACGATTTTGCATTTTTCCTTTTAAAAAAGATTGTTGAATGCTTTAGAGAGAGAAAAAAACTAGTGAGAGAGTAAGAGAGAGAAGATTGAAGTGAGGTTTGGATGTGTTACCTCTAAATTGAGTTTTCTTTGGAGAAATCGCCGATGAATTTGGTGGAGAGGGAAGCGGGTTTGGATGGATAAATTGGTCTATTAAAAATTAATGGAACTTGAAAGAGTAAATAATTTTATTTAGGACCTAATGAATTATAAGTTCACAAAATAAGACTTGTAGGTAAATGCCCCCCCCCCCCTTTTTTTATATCTCAATTGTCAATTAAACAAATTAAAATAAAAAATAAATTTTTTTGAGTTAAATAGTCAATAAATGACTTTTGATAAAATTAAATAGAAATAAACATTTTTTTCCTATTAAAAGTGGTAGTTGGTGAAACTTATTTCTTTATATAATAATAATAATAATAAAAAATGAGAGTTACACGTGATAATTTATTGTTCTAACAATCTTGCCGACTTACACTTTCATCCACAATGATGTAGTAAGAGAGTTAGGCCCTATGTCATTAAGTGTAAGAGTTGACAAATATGATACCACATCATTGTGGATACAATTGTGGGTGTTTTTTTTGTAGGTCTCAAATATTTTTTTTTTCATTGTTCATCTAGATTTTTTTAGCACTTGCAAAACATGATGGATCTTATTAATTTTTTTTTTAAATCTAAATTGTCAATTAAACAAACTAAAATGATTAGAGGTGATAATTTATTGGTCATCTAAAATTATTTTCAGATCAAATGAGAATACAATTCTAAATTTTCTTCTTACTTTTTTTTTTATCCATATACTTTTATTTTGTAAGAAATTTAATTTTTTTTATATTTAAATATTTCATTGCAATTTTTAAATTAAAAATATTTTTTGAAAAATCATATTTAAATTATTTTATGCCATTATAAAATGTATATATTTTTTAATATCAACTTATTCAATGATCCCTTTCTAAAAGGTGTATTTTCTTTTGTTCATTAATATTAAATTTTTAATTAATCTTTATTTATTATTAAAAAACAAATTTACAAATAATTTTATATATTTATATAGACAATGTTATTTTGATTGCTCAAGTTATTTGGTATCTCTGTTCAAGTCCATTCAAATATATTCAAATTTTTGTGGGTTACGATTGAGTATATTTTGGTAAAT